>NW_022103915.1:28834255-28858024 GCF_000313985.2 Echinops telfairi
TTTCATTTATCACGGTAGGGTCTAGAACCGATTAACCGCGATAAACGAGGGTTCACTGTATTTCCCTTTTGTAGCCTTTGAAGTGGGAGCAGGCTAGGGAAGAGGGGCTGGAAATGAGTATTGTCTTAGACCTAGACAACAGCATCTGCTGCAAGATGCTGAATGAATGAGTGAATGAGAATGAATGCATTTTTCCACCTGGAAAAGCCTAAGGTAGAAAGAAAACCAAGGGCCTGGTTTTCAGAGCCCTGTGCGGTCACTGGGCGATGCCAGACGGGTCCTGGTGGGCTCTCCTGGATTCTGGAACTCCCAGTGTACGCCTCTCCTGAAGGAAGAGGCAGCCAGAGGTCTGTCCCTCCTGCTGGTCCCTGCCCCCATCCTGTCCATACAAGATTGATAATGAAACCAATACCTTTCACCAGCGTAATTTTCATATTTAATGAGCGTGACTCAAAGCCTATTACATTAATTAGTCAAATCCCACAAACCGTTAATGGTGCACACAGTAATTAATATTGTATTCAATTAAAAAATGACCTGTTTGGGGGCCTCCTCCCAAGTAGGGAGCACGGTGGTGGGGCCAGGTGGGCTCTGTTTGGGGGCTGAGCTCCAGTGGTTGGACTCCTCTTTCCTTTCCTGGTTCTTCTGTCGCCAGCGGTTCCGAAGAGGCGGGGCTCTGGGAAACCGGTGGGGTGCGGGGCACGTGTTGGTAGGAACTCTCTGCCCAGCCATGGGCTCCCCTGCTTGCCGGCTCGCCCCTCGGGCCCTCCCTCGGGCCCCCGCCGACAGCCTGTTTGCTGTGATTTATGGGAGGGCCCGGCACAGGGCTCACAGACTGGAAAATTTCCAGTTTACACAAGAATTCCCTGAAAAATGAGCTTGGTTAATTTATTTCTTTCATTAACGATTTCGAACTGTGAGATAATCTTTCTGCGGGACCTCCCCTCCCCCAGTGCCCTCATTCACACGTCCTGATAGGCTGTGACGTGGCATCTCTCCCGTGCCTGCTGGGTGGGTGGGCAGGGACTCTGGGAGGGCAGGGGGACAGGCTCAGTGGGTCTCTGCCCAGTGGCCTATTGTTAGGTAGGCCAGCATAGGGCTGGGGGATGTCTATTAACGCGTGCCCTGAGGGTCAAGCTAAGGAAACAAAGGAGTGGCGCACCGCACATGTTCAGGGTTCCCGCAGGTAAGCAGGGGTGGGCTTGAACTTGAATTGGCTCACCTAGCCAGGAAAATTCAATTCAGCCAATGGGGTCAATTAGGGGTCTTCCACCACACCTCCCTGTGGAATCCTTGAAAAGGCAGAAGCCCAGAGGACAGGGGATCTTAGAACAAGGACAAGAACCGAGACGGAAGAAGAACTTAGAACGGAGGAGGGAGAACTCCGGCGCAGAGAGCTTTGGCACGCTTTGCGGGCGCAGAGCCGCTTCCAGCTTGGCCACATGTCCGGGAGGAGCCCCTTGGGTGCCGTGTAAACATGACACTTCTTCTAACTTTCATAAAACTCACTTCGATCACGAACCAGGCTTCGGCGTGAATTCTTTCTCGCGGGGAGCCAAGGACCGAGGTATAAATCTAGCTCCAGAGAGATCTAACACTATCAGTTGGACTGGGGACCTGTGGCCCATCAGGGACCCCTTCTTTCCCACTCCGTTGGAGACTCAGGATTGAGGTTCTGAACGGAATCCACAAAACCCCTTCTCTCCTGATTGGCTCACGAGGCTTACAGAGGGATCCAGCCGGCTGCTAAGCCCCTAGGCAGCAGAGGCCAAGAGGCATTGACGTCAAAGCCTCATCCATTCGGAAGTTAAGGTCCAAGAGCGGAATTGGGAGCTGAATCCAGGATACAACAGAGGCGAGTACCCAGGGCCAGGCCTGAGCCAAGAGCGCCCACAGTCCCCCAGCAATGGTGCTCCCATTTCTCTCCCCACAAGGAGACTCCACCTCCTTCCCCAAACTCGACTGCTTTCCCAGGCAGCCGTCTGAGTGTCAACAGGCCTGGGCTGAACATGGTGGTGGGGTGAGCCACGGTCCCTAGGGTGGACCCAGGCAGGAGGCGGGAAGCTGCTTAGGACGTTGAGCAGCGTTCTCAAGGGATTCACTCCGGGACTCCTGGTCCGTGCAGAGGGAAACAGCTAGAGAATTGTGATCCATACAGCTCTGCATGTCCTGGGAAGAGGCCTCCTAGCACGGGTCTCAGGGCAGGGCCTCACAGGATGATGGTAGAAACATATTTTGAAATCTGTAGGAGA
The DNA here is from genome assembly GCF_000313985.2 of Echinops telfairi. NCBI lineage: Eukaryota > Metazoa > Chordata > Mammalia > Afrosoricida > Tenrecidae > Echinops > Echinops telfairi. The sequence goes on from NW_022103915.1 coordinate 28,836,508, forward strand.
CATGGTGACATCTGTGAGGCAGCGTGGTGCCTTGGTGGCGTCCCCGCGCTCAGAAGCAGGAAGCATTTGGTTTGAAACCTGCCTCTCCACTTCTTGTGCAGCGCTGGCCACCTTACTTCATTCATCTCTCTGGACTCAGTGTCTTGACCTTAGGGAATTGTTTCTCCTCATAGAGTTCTGGAGAGCTGGGTAGCCTGTGTCACCACAGAGCCCACTAAGGGACACACAATCAAGAAACCAGCTGCCACAGAGTTGGCACTGCGTGCATTGAGACCCTGTGAGGCGGTGGAGTAGAACCAGACTCCGGGTGACTGGTTTCTAGGTCACCAGGCCGCTCTTCCAAGGTATATCTGCCTAGGCTCGAACTTCCCACGTACAGGTGAGGGGCTAACCACACTGAGGGATAGCTGACACACACACACACATACACATGCACGCACACACACATACTGATGTTTGCAGGACATCTGACCCAGGATAAGGATTAAGTTCAGGGCAGTTATTTATTAGTATGTGGCTACTACAGTGTGGATGGCAGCATCATTAGGAGACATAACAAGGATGCTTCGGAAACTTTCACCTGGCCCTGCAGCTCACTTGCTGCTCCCTGGGCCTCCTTGTCCTCATTTGCAAGACAGAGATGATAATCACCATCTCATTGGGATGTCATGCAAATGAAGGAGACTAATGTGAGGAAAGGGCTGAGCACTTAAACAAGGTCAGCATCTCGGTTAAGCATCAATTACCCCATCATTATCATCACCTTCATAATGGCCCTGGGAGACAGGTGCATCAATGTCTATGAATCCCTGAGGGTCTTGCTAAGAGCAGTTTCCGACTCTGGGGTGGTCCTAGAGTCTGCATCTCTACTCAGGGCCCAGGTGAGGCTGCTGCCAGCCCTGTGGGCCCCCTGGGGGGCAACCAGGGATTCATTTACCTAGTAACCGATGTCAGAATGAAATTTCAAAAAGTTATGTTTTTTGGACAAGACGACTTAATCCAAAACAAGAGGGTGCCAGACCCCGTTGAAAATACTTACCAGTTGCTGTTGTTGTTGTGTGCTGTTGAGTCAGTTCCAACTTGTGCACAACATACGTGAGCCCACGTACCGCAGAGTGAAGCGTGCCCTGTCCCGTGGTATCTTCACAATCGCTCAGATGGTGGAGCCCACCGGTCCGCCCGCTGTGTCCATCCATCTTGTTGAGGGCCTTCCTCTTTTTCGATGCCCCTCTACTTTAGCAAGCATGATGTCCTTCTCCAGGGACTGGTCTCTCCTGACAACAAGTCCAAAATACATGAGATGAAGCCTCCCCTTTAAGGAGACGAAGTTGCCTTGAAGGAGCATTCTGACTGTCCAAGAAAGATTTGTATGTCCTTTTGATACTTTCAATATTCACCACCAACACCGTAATTCAAATGCACGGATTCTCCTTTGGTCTTCCTTATTCAAAGACCTTACTCCTTATTCGATGAAAGATTCTATAGGCAACATATTGAACGATGCAGGAAGCATCGAAAGAAGAAGGAAAGAACGCACAGCCCCTGTACCCAAAAGAACTAGTTGACAGTTCATCATTTCAGGAGGTAGCATATGAGCCAGAACCAACGGTGCTGAAGGAAGATGCTCAAACGTCACTGAATGCATTAGCCAAAAACAAGACTCCAGGCATTGACAGAATACCCACTGAAGTGTTTCAGAAAGCTGCAGAAGCACTTGCTCATCAATACCAGGAAATTTGGAAGGCAGCTAGCTCACCAGCAGACCAGAAGAGATCCACATTTGCACCCATTCCAAAGCAAGGTGACCAACAGAATGTACAACCTATAGGATGGTATTGATAATGCACACAATAAGCTTTCTCTTAAGATCATCCAACAATGGTTGCAGCAGTACATTGACGAGGAGCTGCCAGAAGTTCAGCATGGATTCAGTAAAGGATGTGGAACAAGGTTATCCTTGCTGATGTCAGATGGATTTTGGCTGAAAGCAGAGAATGCCAGAAAGATGTTTCCATGTTCCATTGACTATGCAAAGGCATTCGATTGTCTGGCTCAGAATAAACTGTGGAAAACCTTGAGAAGAATGGGAATGCCGGAACACTTCATCGCGCTCATTTGGAACTTGTACATGGATCAGGAGGCAGTTGTTTGAACAGAACTAAGGAATACCACATGGTTTAAAATCAGCAAAGGCATGCCTCAGGGTTGTAGCCTCTCACCATACTTGTTCAATCTCTATGCTGAGCAAATCATCAGAGAACCTGGGTTATATGAAGAGTGCGGCATTAGGATTGGAGGGGGCTTATTAATAATCTGAGGTATGCAGATGACACAACCTTGCTTACTGAAAGTGAGGAAGACTTGAAGCACTTGATGGTTAAGACCAAGGATTGTAGCCTTAGTACGGTTTACAACTCAATGTAAGGAAGACCAAAAGCCTCACATCTGGGCCAATAGGTAACATCCTGATAAATGGAGAAAAGGTTGAAGTTGCCAAGGATTTGGTCTTACTTGGATCCACAATCAATGCTCATGGAAGCAGCAGTCAAGAGGTCAGAAAAGGCATTATGTTAAGTAAATCTGCTGCACGAGACCTCTGTAGAATATTGAAGAAGCACGGTGTTACTTTGAGGACTAAGGTGCACCTGACCGGAGCCGTGCTGTTGTCCATTGTCTCGTATGCATGTGACAGTTGGACATTGAATAAGGAAGGCAGTAGAATGATCAATGCATTTGAATTGTGATGCTGGAGAAGAATATTGAAAGACCATGGACAAACCAATCCGCGTTGCAAGAACTCAGGCCGGAGTGCTCCTTAGAGGCAAAGATGGCAGGACTTTGTCTTACATACTTTGAACACGTTGTCAGGAGAGACCAGTCCTTGGAGAAGGACATCATGCTGGGTCAAGTGGAGTGGTGACGACAAAGAGGAAGGCCCTTTACAAGAAGGGACGGTCATCGTGGCTCCATCCGTGGGCTCAGGGATAGCAACCGTGGTGAGGATGGCGCAAAACCACGCAGTGTTCCCTTTGGTTGTGTGTTGGGTCGCTATGAGTCAGAACTAACTTAACGGCACCTAACAAAAGCAACATTCGACATCCAACTTTCACCAGCCTGTGAAGCAATTGAAAAGACCATGGCTTGGGTCAGGCACACCTCAGTCTTCAAAGTTACATCCTTGCTTTTCAGCTCTTTGACCCAATCCAATGTGTCATTTGATCTCTTGACTGCTTTTTCCATTGCTTGTGGATTCAAGCAAGATGCAATCCTGGACAACTTCAACCTTTTCTGTTTATCTTGATGTTACCTGCTGGTTCAGTGTGAGGAGTTTGGCTTTCTTGACATTGAGTCGTAATCCATACTGAAGGCTACAATCCTTCAGTAAGGGCTTCGATGCCTCACTTTCATCTAGCAAGGTTGTGTCATCTGCATATCGCAGGTTGTTAGTAAGCCTGCCTCCAGTCTTGACACCACCTTCTTCTGCAGATAATCTAGCTTCTCTGATGATTTGCTTAAAGTACTGTGAGGGGATACAACCTTTCCTGATGTTGAATCACTCAGCATTCCCTTGTTCTGGTCACACAACTGCCTCTTGATCTACTTAGGACTTGAAAAGTACTACCCATGTCTGGATCAGGCTTTTTTGACTGTGTGTGTTTGCGACACAGCAAAGCTCTTGGTTTTGATCACGCACTCTTGGTATTGTATGGTTTTCCTAGAACTACTGTAACAAACTGGATGGCTTCTAAGGACCGGGCCTCATGGTCACACAGTTCTGGAGGTTAGTGGTCTGCACGGAGTCTCTGCATGGCTGGGTTCTTCCTGGAGGCTCTCTGGGAGACCATCTTTACATGTCTCTCCTTGCTTCTGGGAGCCCCAGATGTTCTTTGACCATTGCTGCATCTTACCACTCTACCATCGCATGCTGTCTTCCCATTGTCGGTCTCAGGGATCTTCTCTCCTCTAACAGCTGTTGGGAGCCGGTGGCCATTAAGGCCTTAGCCTCAGCCACGTAGCCGAACTTGGCTGCTCCCTGGTTGTTAAGTTTCGTCTTTCATTGCTTAAACCTGTGGGGAACTGGCCCTGCCTAAATTCCTGCCCAACCCAACCTCCGCTTCCTAGCTACGTGCTCTGTAGCACGGGCGGTTGTAAAGGCTGACCTTTTCACCCATTGGTTAAAAATGCCGAGCGCTCATTGGACTACAGACATACCATATTGGGAATATGATGGACTTTGCAATTCGCCTGATGAACCTTAATTTGCATGCAGGACGTCTTTGAGAACTAGCGCGCGCCTTTTTACCTGTAGCTGATTGGTTAACATTCTTATGCTTCATTGTAATATACATGTTGGATTGGATGTTGTGCAGCACACCTTATTGGAATATGCACCTCCCAGTTCCTCTTTATATACCCCGAGCTTTGCCCAAATAAATCGAGCTTGATCAGCGTTTTGTCTTGCTCCACGTCTCCGTGTCTTTCCTTCCATCCAGGTTGGTCTTTCCCTCCAGGGTCCTGCTCTTGCGTCCCGCTGGCCGGGACGCTACAACAGCATCACTCAGTTGGATTAGTCTGACCATCATCCTCCAGTAAGACCATATGTTAACCGATAACATCTTCCAAGAACCTAGGAACATTGCAAAGCAAGGTCGCAGTCACAAGCACAAGGGATCAGGGCCTCAACAAGATCACTGAGGATGGGCCTTGGGAGGAGCCACAGTCTGGTGAGATGCCTCCATGGTTGGAAGCTGGAGGCTGATGCCTGGCACCTTTTTTGGTCCCATTTTTGAAGCTTCTTTTGACTCTATCACCAGTTCAAAGGCAGAAGTTGAAAAAGGAGTTGGAAGGTCACCCCTGTTTCCATGGGCCACTGTGGATCTGATAGCAGAAAATGCAGACTGATTCCCACAGTGGCAAGCCAAACAGTGTCGCCATGTGTGGTTTCATCTCCCGAAATAGGGACATTTTCGAGCATGGTCCTGAAAAAACCAAGTCCAATGTTATCCTGATAGATCAGGCTTGAGTTGCTGGAAATTTGGGTGAGATGAAAACTTGGCAAAAAACCCCACTATTTTTGTGCCAAAGCAAATAGCCTTGTGCTCAAAGAGTGTTCGTTCTAGGCTCAAATCACCCATATCTGGGTTTTTTTTTAAATCATTTTATTAGGGGCTCATACGACTCATCACAATCCATACATACATCAATTGTGTAAAGCACATTTGTACATTCATTGCCCTCGTCATTCTCAAAACATTTGCTCTCCACTTAAGCCCCGGCACGAGGTCCTCATTTTTTACCCTCCCTCCCCCCTCCCCCCTCCCTCATGAGCCCTTGATAATTTACAAACTGTTTATTTTGTCATATCCTGCCCTGTCTGACGTCTCCCTTCACCCACTTTTCTGCTGTCCGTCCCCCAGGGAGGAGGTCACATATAGATCCTTGTAATCGGTTCCCTCTTTCCAACCCATTCTCCCTCTACCCTCCCAGTATCGCCACTCACACCATTGGTCCTGAAGGGATCATCCACCCGGGATTCCCTGTGTTTCCAGTTCCTATCTGTACCAGTGTACATCCTCTGGTCTAGCCAGATTTGTAAGGTAGAATTTGGATCATGATAGTGGGTACCCACATCTGTTTTTGTTTATTTTTAAAAAACGTACCTACATGTCCAGTGAGCTATTTGCCAGTTTTCCCAGCCAGTTTGCCTGGGGCTTTCTTTGTCCTGTAGGATCACCCTGGGGGTGGGAGATGCCACTTCCCTCGAGCATGCTCACTAAGTGCCTGTGGGGAACCTACTCCTGGGATGGCCAAGAACCACGCCCCCTTGAGGTAGGGGGTGCCAGTAACACCAGTAGAGCGCTGGATGTCTTCATTCCTAACACGAGTGGAAACCCACTCTGACATTGAATGGCCTACACTTCCTTCCTTCCATGGTCTCCAATCCCCCCAGCTGCCTTCCTCTACCCCCGTGTTTCAGCTTTATCCATGTCAGCATCCACTGCCCCCCATGCAGATGGAAGGCCTAAAAAGGTGGGGGGCATCACTCAGGAACCTGGCTCTGGGGCATGTAGAGTCTCAGCTCCAGGCCTGTAATCAGACAAGTAACAAAAAAAAACCCACTCACTCACTCACCCACCCACTCACTGCAATGCACTGATTCTGATTCACAGCAACTGTGAAGAACAGGGTAGCACTGGCCCTGTGGCTTTCTGAGATCTTTCCAAGGGTAGATAGCTTCATCTGTCTCACAAGGAGTGGCCGGTGGTTTCCAGCTGCTGGTCTTATGCGCAGGGGACCAGTAAGTAACCCACTCCACCAGCAGGACTCCCGTTGTCATCGGACAGGTAACAAAGAATCACTCACTCATTGCCGTCTAGTTCGTTCCGACTCAAACACCTCTGTAGGGTTTCTGAAGCTGTAAATCTTTATGGAAGAGACAGCTGGTGGGTTTGAACCTCTGATCTTTCAGTTAGCTGTCCAGTGCCCACACGACAGCATCCCCAGGACTCTTCCACAAAGAATAGTCACTATTGTGATTGTTTTGCACAACCCGTGGGCCTTGCCAAAGTCCAGAATGTTCGAGATTTTGTGGTGACCTCAGACCTGCCATGAGGAGACAAGAGGAGGAAGGATTCTTGCCTTTCCGCACACCTGCTGTTCCAGTGTCAGGGACTTTTTCCCAGGCCATGAACACAAGAGTCCCCACTGCTTTCTGGTGACACCTTCGTCACAGGGTGCTAAGTAGAATCCCCTGTCAAAGAAGTTGAGCTCAGAGCCAGTACGGACCTCCTACCATCTCAGGCCATGGCTGCTAAGTATCGTGTATCCTGCCGTCTAGTTTCAAAGCAAACAACCACGTGTGCGGTGTTCTCGGGGGCATTGGAGAGGGTCACTGCCCTACTAGGTGTTGTGTGAGCCTCTCTCTGCTTGGAAAGATCTGGAGATCCACTCAAGCACATCAGGAGGGTTCAGTGTCTGGCAGGGTAGGGACGTGGTGGTCCTGTGGTAGGAAGAACCGGGTTATCTGTGCACGCCCAATGTCATCCCGCATCTATTGCCATCAAATGGATTCTGACTCAAGAGGACCCTGCAGGACAGGGGTGGGGTGGGGGTGGGGGGTGGGGGTGGAGCGGCTCCTGTAGGGCTTCCATCCCTTTGACCTCCATGGACGTAGACTGCCATATTCTCCTCCCTCAGAGTGACTGGGGGTTTTGAACTGCTGGCCTTTCAGAGTGCTTTCACCATGGTCCCACCAGGACCCCTTCGCTGCAATCACAAGGGTCCTAAGATGTGGAGGAGGGAGGGGAAGGGGTGGTCAGAATGATGCTCTAAAGGAGTATCACACGTGGGTGATGTTAACAAACACCTGTGATCTCTCTCTGGTTAGGAGGCTGCCAGCCCTAGGAAGGCGCTCCCTGTTGGCTCTGGGAAATGCCTTATGTCTTGACCCCTCGGGGCTGGCTCTTTGTGTGGTGCGGCATCCGCCACCTCTGCCTCTTTCATCTGTTGGTTTTTTTTTTAACATCTCACCAGTGGTCTACTAATACCACCTCCTCTGAACAGTCTCAGGTGGGATTATAGCCACCCTTTGAGATCCAGGTTTTACAGCACCTGCTTTTGGGAGACACAGTTCAATCCATCCCAGACCCCACCTGCTGTTTCTGGTTGGGAAGACAGAGGAAGAGGCCGCAAGCCAAGGAACACAGACAGGCAGCCTCTGGAAGCTGGGAAGGCAGGGCAATGGCTTCTGCCCTAGAGAGAGCCTCTGGAGAGGTACCCAGTCCTGCTGATGCCTTGAGCTAAACGCAGGGGGCGACCCTCGTTAGCTCCAGAACTGTGAGAGGATGGATTTATGTTGCAAGCCTGGCTTGTTGCAGCAGCTATACCAAACTAACACAGCCCCTCACCGATTCCAGCCCCTTTCTGGTATTGAAAGCTCTCTGTAGCAGACTGATGTGTGCTCCTTAGAAGACAGACAGCCTTCTTCACACTGGTCCACAAGAAGGCTTCCTGCTTGTGCTCAAAACCCACCTCCATAATATCCAGTCATTCCTACTGGTCTTCCTCTGGCACACACACATGCACACACCTGAGTTCTCCATTAGAGAAACATACACACATACCCCACATGTATAACTACTCACACACCTTAAAAATGCACACAAGGACATGCACCTGTATATACATTCACATCCTGGATCTTCCATAGGGACACACAGACATTCCTGCCAACTTTTCTTTTTCTGGCAACAATTCCTCACGTGGTTAAAGAGAGTCCCATGCTTTGTGCAGAGTAAATCCCGCAGAATTCGCTGCGTGGACGAATGACCAACTGTCACTTGGGCGGCTCCCTGCAGACTGGGTGACACAAATGGAGCAGACACATGTGTTGACCCACCCCAATGCTCCGCTCCCCTTTCTCCAGTGGCAGCGCTCCAACTCTCTTGGGATAGCCCCTCCCCTGCTCTCCACCAGCCTGGGGGAGAAAGATTTGCATCATCTCTGCCCCAGGATGTACTTCTGGCTGCGATGGCCCGTTTCAGGAAAACTGGATCCCAGGAAACCCAGTCCTTTGACTTTGGGAGAAGCAATAGCCGTTGAGCAAGAGCCATGCTTCCCATGGGCACCCAGGAACCTGAATTTTAGTACGGCCAGAGTGCTCCTTAGAGACAAGGATGGTGAGCACTTGTCTCACATCCTTTGGACGTGTTGAGAGGAGAGACCAGTCCCTGGAGAAGGGCAGCATACTTGGTGAAGGGAGGGGCAGCGAAGGAGAGGCGGGCCCTCGGGAGATGAACTGCCAAGGGGCTGCAGCCACACACTCAAGCAGAGGGACACTGGTGAGGGTGGCGCAGCGGGCAGCATTTCCTGCTGTGGTGCAGAGGGTCCCTGTGGGTCAGAACCAGCTCGAGGGCACCTGACAACCCAAAACAACAACCTCGGCTGATTGGTTGACACGTTCCCCTGGGCATCCTCTGGACTCTCAATCAGACGTAATACTGGCCCCAAAGGCGGCTTTTTCACTCAACAGCTCAGAGGGCAAGAAAGGATGCGTTGAGAAGACTTACAGCTGCATGATAACAGACCATGGGTCGTTTTCTTCAGCATAAAGAGTTTCATTAAACATAATGATCATTCATTAAAAATAAGACTGTGCCGCCATCCCCCGCCCACGTGCATTCTCTTACTTGGAGTCTTGTCATCTTGCAAATAGTCAATCGCTCTACTTCTGTCTTTCTCCCTTTGTCCATCTCTTTCTCTGTCTCTCTCCCTAGCCTCTCACATCGATACTCAGATAGTGAAATTAAGCCTGGCCTGGGGGGTTGGGGTGGGGTGGGACACTTCATTGTTTACCCTCCTCCAGACCAATCAGAATAAGTGGAGGCCTCACTGCCCCTGTGGGTGGTCGGGTGGGGGAGACCCTGGCCTTAGCAATCTGGCCATTGGAAGTTCCCCCAGGTGTCTGTGCCTTTTGAACCCATTCCTTTAGTGGGGAGAGGCCTGATTTGGGTGCCAGCTCACCTGCACTGAAGAGCCAATGGAAACCTGCCCAAGGAGTCCGGCCAGCATCTGTGATGTGCAGCCCTGCATCTCTCGGGGCCTATAACTGGGAGTCAGCCAGGCTGCACAATGCCCTGAGCCTGGACTTCCCACACAGGCGGTACTGGGAATATGGGTTGAACAGATGAATGGATGAGAGGAGAGAAAGGGGGAGAGGAGATCGAACCAGATCTCTTTCTCATTGTCTCCTTTCCTACCTCTGTGAAGGCGACAGACCTAGGGAAGGCTTTTATTCTATTCGAGTAAGTATCTTCTTGGAAGACAAGCATAAGGCCCACTGTAATGGCTCCTTCCTTTCAAGCACCACCTTGCTAGAACCAACAGCCATATTTATGTCACCGAGCTTCCCGTTGAGAGTCCATTGCCTGTCCCATAGCCAACAAGTGGAAGCGATACGACTAAAATGAGTTACAGACGCACAGTGGAATATCGACCAGCCACGAAGAGGAATGAAGTGAGACATGTTTCCATATTGGTGACCCTCAAACACCTTTTTTAAGTGAGAGAAGTCAGGCACAGAAGGTCACGCACTACCTGGCATTGATGTGAAGCATTCAGAACAGGCCAACCCTCAGAGCCAGAAACCAGATCATTGTTGCCAACACTGCCGGCACCTGCCCCAACCTCACCTTGGAACCAGGAGCGGGGTACAAAGATGCAACCGCCAGTTCACGCCCCATGACCGCTTGAAGGACAAAAAAAGATACGCCGAACGGTAGCTTATGATCTCATACAGTGAATGCTTACATAAAAACAATGAAAGAGGCACACAACACTAGACTGTGTTCTAGGAAAGAGTTTTAAAATATCAATGAAAATATTAAATCATACCTGAAAAAAACAATAAAACTGTAAATTCATATATTTCCAAGTGGCTTCTCAATGGGCAGCCTCACCTGCAATATCCTTCACTTTTGTCGGAGCATCACCAGCCTTGTGATTTATCCTTAATCATCTTTTCACCATAGGGCTAAGACCTCATTCCCTTAGACAACTAGACACCTTGGAGAGAACCTGATTTCAAGTGCCGTTTGAACATCTGGTGCTGAACTCAACAAAAACTTAGGCATCAGTTCTGTCAAGCTGGGGCAAACGGCTGAATCCCATCACTGGTTGGAATCCATCGTTGTAGCCACTGTGTCAGTTTATCTCCTTCAGGGTCGTCCTTGTTTTCTCTGACCTTCGCCTTTACCAAGTATGATGTCTTTTTTCAGGACTGATCTCTCCAGACAACTTGTCCAAAAATACGGGCAACGAGGTCTTGCCATCCTTGATTTTAAGGAGCATTCTGGCTGTACTTCTTCCAAGATATTTGCTTGCTCTTTTCACAGTCCATAGTTGTGTGAGTCTGGGTAGACTAGAGAAACAAATTCATAGAAAGACTCATATGTGTATAAGAAAGAGATTTATATACCAGAGCAATTGAACATTGAGAAAACATCCCAGTCCAGTCCAGATCAAGTCCTTAAGTCTGATATTAGCCCATATGCCCGATACCAATAAATAAAGTCCTCTTCAGACTCACAAAACACATGCAATGATGCCAAGTGTAGAAGATCACAGGCCAGTGGGTAGAAAGTCTTTGGATCCAGGGGCATTGGAAACATCTCAACGCTGGCAGGGGTCTCTCCATGGCTTCTCCAATACCCAGGGCTGCATCAGGGTGGGTCCATGTGTCTTGCCAGCTGCTATGTCTCCCAGGGTGTGAGCAGAGAGACAGTCCCCCGTGCCTCCCAGGAGGAAGTAGTACCAGATTTCCCAGAATTCTCAGGTGTAGGCCATGTCCACACAGAGGCCTCATTGGCTATGATCTGATTGACAATCTAGACTCCATCCCTACACTCTTAATCCTCAAATTGACAAACAATTATATATCTACCACAATAGTGCTACCAATCTTCCAACATCACAATTCAAATGCAAAATTTTCAGCGGTCTTCCTCATTCATTGTCCACCTAGTTCTGTCTTGGAAGAAGTAGGGCCGGAGTGCTCCTGGAGGCAAGAATGGGGAGACTTCGTCTTACATACTTTGGACTTGTTGTCAGGAGAGATCATTCTCCAGAGAAGGACATCATGCTTGGTAAAGTGAAGGGGCAGTGCCGAAGAAGACCAGCCCTGTAGGAGATGGATTGAAACAGTGTCTGCAACAATGAGCTCAGGCATGGACCAGTTGTGATGACGGCTCGGGGACCGGGCAGTGTCTCGTTCTGTTGTGCACAAGGTTGCTCTGGGTCGGAACTGAAGCAATGGCAGCAAACAACAACAACGTTTCACACACACATGGGGTGATTGAAAATACCCTGGCTGGGCTCAGGCTCACCTTTGTGCTTGCATTTTAAAGAGGTCTTGTGCAGCGGATTTGCAGATTAAGATACCAACTCGAGCGGAGAACTGCGTCTTTCATCTTCTGAGGGGCTGCTGGTTTTGAACTGTCGATCCTGCGGTTGGCGGTCCAACTCGCAGCCCAATGTTGCCACCGGGCCTCTTGATGAGTGAGGCTCCTTTTGGAGGCAGCGGACCTGTTTTGGCCGCCCCGCTGTGAACACACTAAACACCACTGAACCACATAGTTTGTTTGTATCATGTGACTTTCACCCCCAAAAGATGGCATTGCCTGGTACATGAGTCTTGTCACTATGCCAGTTGACAGCTTCTCCACACTCCATTCCTTGTCCCCGCCCCACCCCATTGAGGACTACCAAATTCTCAAGAGCACCTTTCACAATCTGGAGATAACCCTTCTTCCCCACATCCCCACCCCCCCACCCCTCTTCTCATCAGGCTTTAAGGTGCCACTAGAATTCCCGCCACTTGCCACTCGCTCTTTGGGATTTGTTCCTCAGAATCCCCTGTTGCTTGTTGCCCTGCCCACCCTCCTTTCAGTGGCCCCATTTTCTAGTTAGTCCTCACCAGGTTCGGTTGAGTATCTGGCTGGAATTTCTTCTGTCTACTGGGGGTTGAGGTGAGAGGGGTGTGGTGGTTCTGAGTTAGAATTCAGTGTCAGAACCCAGGCTCGGGACCTGGCCAGTGTACCTCCCGGGCAGCCACCGCTCATCTGTCAGTGGGCGCTTGCCCGTTGTTGTGCTGCTGAACAGCTTTCCTTGGTGCTACCAGACTCAGACGGCTAGGAAGAAAGACCTGGTGACCCAGTTCTGAAAATCAGCCTTTGAGAGCTCCATGGATCAACGGTCTGATTGCAAGTCAACATGGGTTGGTGTAGGACTGGGGTTCATGCTACTGTCCCTGAGCTCCTTGCTCAGTAGCAGCTAACAACAACATCATCATCATCATCACCATCACCATCACCACCAGCCACAACACCAGAGTTTGGCTGAGGTCTTGCCAGAAGTGACTAGAATTGGAGTTGGTGCTGACATGGAAGCTCCTCCTCTTTCCTTACCTGGCTTTCAGGCGCCCAATTCTTCAAGTGCAGGAGGGACGCCGCCACAGCTCCCCTGGTTCAGGCCCAGTGGGTCATCTCCCAGGGTGAAGGGCTCCCAGCCTCTGCTTCTGTAACTCCACGCCAATGGTTAGGGACCCGGATCTCTCTCTTCCTTTCATGAGCCTCTTCTCCCCCTGCCCTGGACCCTCCTCTTGCACTCTGGTGTGGGGGGCCCTGGGGGCACTGCTAAGCATGCTCCCTGCCTTTAGCTGCCCTGCAGGCTTGGCTGACTGGGCCCAGGCGGCTCCCCTATGACTTAAGAACCTGGAGCCCCTGACCCTAGGGCTGAGGTTCAAATACAAGTTTCCCTCGTGTCAAAACACATGCTTTCAATCCCTGTACCTTGACCGCACTGTGCCTTCAGACAGAGGGACAGGAAACAGACATCCTTTAAGGACAGAAACACCGCACGTAAATGAGGGGGCGTGTTTGAAAACTCCCTCACAGGGTCACCCAGGGCCAGGAAGTGAAGGAAACATTTGGAACGTACTAGGTGCCAATCATATACATGAAAAGCCTTCAAAAAGTTCCCAGGAAAATCCCACTATTGTTTACTTCCATTTTCCATGAGCTGTTTGAAGCCCGTTCATATCAGTACAAAAGAATTCTTGCTTAATTCTGAAAACGGGGTCCCGTTCTGGCACCCAACCTGCCTCCCTCCCCATCTGCACTCGGCTGGTCATTTCTGAACCGTTGGCATTCCTTGCCCAGAGTCTTCTACCTCCTGCCCCATCAGTGTTAGGATCCCTGGCGGTGGCAGCAGTGTAGTGACTATGCATTGGGTTACTAACCACAAGGTCAGCAGTTTGAAACCAGCAGCTGCTCCAAGGGAGAAAGATGAGGCTTTCTACACCCTTAAAGAGTCAGTCTCTGACACTCGCACGGGCAGTTCTACCTGCAATATAGGGTCTTTAGGGACCAGCATCGATTCGAAGGTGTGTGTGGGTTTGTGGTGTTGTTTGTGTCCCCATTAGGACTTTGCAAACACCAGGAAGAACAGGTGCTATTAGTGCTGTTAGGGACACACGGACAGAATAACTCTCCCTTGCAGGGGTCGGCTGACCCCTAAGCAAGGCAAGCCCTGGTCTACTTCCGCATGCTTCCTCACTGGTAGGGACGGGTCACACTTGCCCACCACATCAAGGATTCTGTTTCTGGGTCCCTCTGGCACCTGTCCCTCTCGCTCTCCAACCCCACAGGCCTTCAGACAGAAGCAAAGCCTCTTTTCAAATGACCCTCCGGGACAGGAAGAACGGTGCCGTGGTGGCCTGGTGGGTTAGGCATTGGACAGCTTCACTGGGTAGTCACAGCTTAGGACGGCCCATGGGGCAGTTCTACTCTGTCCTCTGGGAACGCTGGGCATCGGAATCCACTCCACGCCACTGGGTTGGGCTTGGGGCTGGACAGGGGTGGAGCACCCAGTAAACAAGGTTAGCAGGAGCTTACCTGTGTCTACTTACTCACCTGTGGTCCAGCGCTCTCCCTGCTTCTGTGGAGCATGCTGTCCCTGTGAATCTGTTCACTGTAGACAAGTAAGTGAGGCCGAGCTCTCAGGGCACAGGGCCCTGCACAGCGCACCATCACCGTTACCAGCAGGTGGCAGGGCCCCCTGTCCCCAGGGGTATGCGTGGGCACTCGTGTGTGGCCCAGCGCATAGGGAGAGGATCCAGTGATATTTCACACAAATGAGAAGTGTTATTCTGCAGATTAAAGCCTCGCAGAGGCTGGTTTTGTCTTTATTTATGCCTTTCCATTCTCCTCGGTGCTGACACAGGTGCCCACGCCGGGGAGCACTGAAGGACGTAATTGGCGGGGTGAAGGATTGTGGAGCGACCCGGACGCTCCCAAGCAGGGCCACCCCCCTTCTCGCCCCCATCTGTCACCATCTAATGTGACAAAGTTTTTATCGGGCATTGAGGCACAGGAGATTAAAAGTAAATACTGCAATCAGGAGGCAGCTGGGGAGAAAATGCAGCGCATTTCACAGTCAGCTGCACAGCCAGCACGGTAGCCTTGCGGCCCTGGGAGGCGGGGGCAGGTGGGGAGACCTCCAGGATGGGGGTGCGGGGAGAGGGTGCACTCACCCTGCTTAGTAATCCTACCTGTTACTGTTATTGTTAGGTTCTTTTATTCCCCCAGTGAACTATTTTATTGGGAGTTAAGACCAATACCCTATCTTTCAATCACATCGAGCAGCATTGTACAATTGCTACCACGGCCCGTTTCGAAACATTCCTTTCCTTCCTGGACTCCTGGACACCAGTTCCCTTTTATACACCCCCCCCCCAAGTCCTTACCAACCCTCATCCCCCAAAACCTTTTTAAAGTTGCCATCCCTATAGGCTCATCAATCCTGGGTTTCAGAGACTGAAAAGAAGAAAAACCTAGAACACACATTCAAGAGGGTGACCCCCAATAACATAACACATCTAAGATGAACCCCAATATGAACAAACAACAGAGAGAGAGAGAGAGAGAATGTTAAGAACCAGATCAGGCCTAATCTCGGAGCCAAACTGCTTTGGAGCGTTTTTTAAGACTATGAACTTCCAGGAGTGGACTTCCAGGCCCTCTGTCCCAAATAGCTCTCTCTCTGGGTGGCTTCGAACTGCCAACCTTTGGATCACTTGCTGAGCACTTAGCTCCTTGTGCCACCAGGTCCTCCTTCACCATAAGATGACCGTGCACCAGAAGGCTTTTGTTCATTTCTCACCTTACGCCTGGTGGCGACCATGTGGAATTGAGTTGATGAAAAAGCTGAAGGCCAGGAGGGTTAAGGGTCGTGCTCAAGGTCACCATAAGTGGCCCCGGGGTCCCCTTTCCACTCCCACCCCTTCCTGTCCTCTTCTTCAAGAAGCAAACAGTGGGAGTGGGGTGTGGGTGGGTACCGTAAGGTGCCACCATAGACGTGTTCTTTTGTTGTTGTTTTCATTACTGCCTTGCACAAAGCCACACACACTCCCCTTCCCTCCTTTCACCGCCATATGTTCACTTACTTAGAATGCAAGCTCCACATGCTATTTGTTTTATCTGTTTCTTTATATTCAGTATCTCTAGTGCCTAGACCATATGTTCGCCATCCATCCACTGCCACCACCATTCCACCCACACTCATTCATCACGGTCCCACATAGGGGTTCCAACGCGGTAAATCCTCGTGGGAGCAGACGGCTTCCTCTTTCTCCCAAGGAGCATCTGGTGGGTTTAAACAGCTGATCTTGTAGTTAGCTGCCCAACGCCTACCCCCCAGCACCACCGTGGATCCTTTTGGAAGACATAAAATAAAATAAACCCACTGCCAGTGAATGGATTCCAGCTCCTGGGGCCATGGACAGCATTCCCAAGGCCGTAAATCTGAAGGGGAGCAGGAGCAGAAAGCCTCACCTTCCTCTCCAGGAGCAGCTGGTGACTGAATCACTGACCTTGTGGCGAGCAGCCCCACCCTTCTCCCGCAGCACCTCCATTAGAACAAACACTTCGTGCAGAATAAACCTTTATTCAACAACTGCTTGCCTGATGGAGTGAGTATTAGTCAAGTCCCCACTCTAGCAGGAGCCCTGGTAGCACCACCAGGTAAGTATTTGGGCTATTGACCACACAGTTGTGGGTTCAAACCCGCCAGCTACTCCAAGGGAGAAAGATGAGGCTTCTGTGCTCACAAATGACGCTGAACAGAGAGAGACAGCACGGAGTCAATTTCACATACGTGATAAGGCAACACTTCCTACTTCAGACTTGTGAGGCTCCACTGCTGAAAGCCAGGGTCTCCTGACACGCACCAAATGATTGGGTGGAGCGAGATGAGTAAAGGGCTGTGGCCCACCAATCAGATTGGACAGTTTGTTAAAAATGCAAAGAAGGTGCATGGGATCCTGCAGGGGTGGAGCCATGAAAATAAGGTATATGAACTACAAGGAGAGACGGGTCCGTTTTCCATCTGCTTATGCTTAAAACCAGCCGTCCCAGAGGCAGAAGCAGGGGCCTGACTACCATCAAGATGACAAAATGGGAGTGGAGGGTGTTCTTTGGATGCAGGGTCTCTGCACTGGGCCCAGGAGACAGATATTACATTGAAGACAGCACAAGATGATGAGAAGAAACCACAGAGAAACAAACACAACAAAGAACCAGGAGATGGGGTGGTGGGCTTTCTGACCCACAGAGTGCGAGATCTGAGCGCCTTCAGGCAGGAAGCTTGCTGGCAGAGTAGGGTGCCCCCAGGCATGTATTGGCAGAGCAAAAGAGCTTTGCAACACTTTCCCAAGCAAGGCAGAAGCTGGGTCAGTCCAGTAGGCTGGAGCTATTGAGGAGCTGAAGACTCAAGGGGCTAAGGGCCAAAGAGAGGCCTGTCTGTGGGCATGTCTAAGAAGCTGTTCTGTTTGAAGAATTATACCTGAAGTTATTCCTGATCCTAAACTGTAAACTGCTACTTCCTAAGAAGCCCCATTATTGTGAGCATCATGTGTGGCTACAGTGGCCATTGCAATGAAGTCCCAAACCCAGGAAAGAAGCAGAGAGTTCCATGGGAGGACAGCTGTTGTCAGAATTGGTTTTAAAAAAAAAAAAAAAGGTTGGAAAGAGGAGTATGTCTGACCTCCGCTTCGAAGGACTCAGCCTTTGGTTGATCCTAACAACGATGTTCCTCGTCCCATGTGACGTTAGGTGAGGTCAGACATATCTGCACTACAGTTCACAGTAGTGATGTCAAAAGATGCTCCTGGGCAGAGCATCATGGTTTATGGCTACATCATGGGCGAAGCTGCTTTCCAGACGGGCAGCTGAAAACTGGCAATGTAAAGGCTGGACCAGGAGGTCAGCACCACAGGCACACCTGTCTCCCCCTCCCCAAGGCAGTGGAGCTGGTGGGCACAACTCCCAATGTGAAGAAATAGCTGCAAATATCAATTGATAATCAGAACATGGAATGTAAGAAGTATGAACCTAGGAAAATTAGAAACTGTGAAAAATGAAATGAAACACATCAGGACCAACATTCTAGGCATTAATGAGCTGAAATGAACTGGTATCAATCATTCTGAATCAGAAAGTCATATGGTTTACTACACCAGGAATGACAGATTTGAGAGGAATGGCATTGCATTCAGAGTCAAAAAGGACATTTCAAAGTCTATCTTGAAGTATGATGCTGCTGTGATAGGATACCATCTACCTGAAAACAAGGAAACCCAGTCAATACACCTATTTTCAAATTTATGCACCAGCCACGAACATACAACTCTCCTCTAGTTCTTGAATGCTTCCTCTCCACCACCCACCACCCACTACCATGACCCCAATTCTACCTTACAAATCCGGCTAGGCCAGAGCATGTACACGGGAAACGCAGGGAATCGAGGACAGATAAACCCCACAGGACCAATAATGAGATTAGCAATACCAGGAAGGTAAGGGAAATGTGGGGGACAAAGGGGGAACCGATCACATGATCTACATTGGACAACAGAAAAGTGGGTGAAGGGAGACATCAGTCAGTGTAAGACATGAAAAAATGATAATAATTTATAAATTATCAAGGGGTTTGCGAGGGAGGGGGGGGAATGAGGAGCTGACACCAAGGTCTCAAGTAGAAAAAAATGTTTTGCGAATGACGATGGAAACAAATGTACAAATGTGCTTGACACAATGGATGGATGGATTGTGATAAGAGCTGCATGAGCCCCCAATAAAATGATTTTGAAAATGCAGAAATTGAAGAATTCTACCAACTTCTTCAGTCTGACATTGATCAAACTTTCAATCAAGATGCATTGATAATCATTGGTGATTGGCACGCAGAAGTTGGAGACAAAGTGGAAGGAAAAGTCATTGGAAAAGGTGGTCTTGGTGATGGAAACAACGCTGAGAGCACACGATAGACTTGGAAGACGAATGACCTCATTGCACATCCCTGTTTTCAATAACACAAACGACAGCTCGATGTGTGGACGTCTCCAGATGGACCATAGAGAAATTGAATTGGCCACAGAATCAAAACACGTCCATTAGAGCCCAAACAGGACATAGAATCGATCCCACCGAATTTTGAGAACATCTCAAGGACAGATGTGACACATTTAACACTAATGACAGAAGGCCTGATAAGCCTGTGGGGGGACATCGAAGACATCATACATGAAGAAAGCAATAGGTCATAGACCAGAGGATGTACACTGGCACAGATAAGAACAGGAAACACGGAATCGGGACCAGTGCTGAGAGTAGCAATACCTGGAGGGTGGGGGAAGGCGGGGTAGAAAGTGGGAAATGAATACAGGGATCTACGTATAACCTCCTCCCCGGAGATGGACAACAGAAAAGTGGGTGAAGGGAGACATCGGACAGTGTAAGATATGACAAAATAATAATAAAGTGTAAATTATCAAGGTTACATGAGGGAGGGGGCTGGAGAGGGAGGGGGGAAATGAGGAGCTGATATTAAGAGCTCAAGTAGAAAGCAAAGGTTTGGAGAATGAGGATGGCAACAAATGTACAAATGCGCTTGACACAATGGACATATTATGGATTGTGATAAGAATTGTACGAGCCCCCAGTAAAATGATTTAAAATAAAAGACAAGAAAGAATAAAAAGATCACAGTGGATGTCAGAAGAGACTCTGAAGCTTGGTCTCAATCATGGAGGAGCGAAGGCCAAGGGAAGAAATGATGGAGTCATGGAGTGGAAATGTCAAAGGAAGCTTGAGAAGACACAGTAAAGCAGTATAATGAAAGGTGCAAAGACCGAGAGTTAGAGAGCCCCAAAGGAAGGACACACTCAGCATACCTTAAACTGAAAGAACTGAGGGAAAAACTCAAGCCTTGAGTTGCAGTATTAAAAGATCCCATGGGCCAGGTATTGAGTAATGCAGGAAGCATCAGAAGAAGAGGGAACAAATGTGCAGGGTCACTGTATCAAGAAGACCTGATCAACATCCTAGCATGTCAGGATCAGGAGGTAGCATATGAGCAAGAACCAATGGCACTGAAGGAAGAAGTTCAAGTTGCACTCAAAGTAAGAGCCCAAGACAAGGTTCCAGGAATTGATGGAGTATCCGTTGAAATGTTTCAACAAGCTGATGAAGCACCGGAAGCACTCACTCATCTATGCCAGGACATTTGGAAGACAGCTACTTGGCCAGCTGACTGGATAAGATGTGTATTTGTGCCCATTACAAAGAAAAATGCGCTAACAGGATGTTCAGATTATAAAATAATATCATTGATATCACATGCAAATAAAATTTTGCTGCTGATCATCCAACAATGGTGGCAGCAGTACATTGCCAGGAAGCTGCTGGAAGTTCAGGCCAGATTCCGAAGAGAACGTGGAACATTGCTGATGTCAGGTGGATCTTGGCTCAAAGCAGAGAATACCGGAAAGATGTCAGGTTGTGTTTCATTGACTATGCAAAGGTATTTGATGGTGCAGATCATAAACTTTGTACAGGATCGAGAACAATGGGAATTGCAGAACACCTCATTGTGCTCATCCGGAACTTCTGCATGGATCAAGAGGCGGTTATGCAAACAGAATAGGACAATGTTGCATGGATTAAAATCAGGAAAGATGTGGGTCAAGATCGTATCTTCTCACGTAAGGATCACCTTTCTTTGGAATGGGTACAAATGCGGATCACTTCCAGTCAGTTGGCCAAGCAGCTGCCTTCAGTCTGCACACAGAGCAAATCAGCAGAGAAGCTGGACCATGAGACGAGTGTGGCATCAGGATCAGAGGAAGACTTATTAATAACCAGCTACATGCAGCTGACACCACCCTGCTTGCTGAAACTGAGGAGGACTTGAAATACTTGCTGATGAAGATCAAGTATGGATTACCACCTAATGTAAAGAAAACCCAAATCCTCACAACTGGACTGACAGGTAACACCACGAAAAACAGACCAGGTGGAAGGTGTCAAGGATTTTGGCTTGCTTGGATCCACAATCAATGGTCAAGGAAACTTGGCACCGACTAAGGAATACCGAGGAAGAATTGATGTATTCAAGTTATAGTGCTGTGGGCTGCCAGAAGAGCAAGCAAGTCTATCTCGGAAGAAGTATAGTCAGAACGCTCCCTAGAAGCGAGCGTGGTGAGACTTCGCCTCACGTACTTTGGGAATGTTGTCAGCAGAGACCAGTCCCTGGAAATGGTCACCGTGCTTTGAAAAGCAGAGGGGCAATGAAAAAGATGGACCTGCCGCAGCAGCTGCAAGGATGGGCTTGAAAAGGACCGCGATGGAAAGGACGGCACAGGACTGGTCTGTTTGCACAGCGCAGCTACGAGTCAGAATGGGCGCAACGGCCCCTAACAAGCAACCTCGTGGAAAAAGACCCCTCAAGACACGAATAGGAGGTAGCAGAAGGACATTGGGCCTCCACTCAAGTACTCCCTCAACACAAGAATACTTTCTTCTAGTAAATTGGCATTCTATGACGCTCACCTTCCCGACACAACCGCTGAAGACAAAGCGGGTGAATAAGCAAATGTGGTGAAGAAAGCTGATGGTGCCCGGCT
>NW_022103915.1:28858928-28866674 GCF_000313985.2 Echinops telfairi
GATGTACAAATGCGCTTTACACAATTGATGTGTGTATGGATTGGGATAACAGTTGTATGAGCCCTTAATAAAAAAAAATAAAAAAAGACATGAATAGGAAGACATTTGCTTCTGATGGCATCAACAGCCCCTGGACCAGTGGTTCTCCCCCTTCCTCAGGCCGCGACCCTTTAATACAGTTCCTCTTGTGGTGATGACCCCCCAACCATAACATTATTTTTGTTGCTACTTCCTAATCATCATTTTGCTACTGTTATGAATCAGGTGACCCAAAGGGGTCGTGAACCGCTGCCCTAGATCAAGTTGTTCCTAAAGCTCTACCACTGGTCTTTTTGCTCATCTGGTTGCTTCTCCTTTTTTCATTTTGGTTGAGCCATGTGGCAGTTACATCATCGACTGTCAGCTTGAATGAAGGGGTGGAGCCCAGCCTGTCAATTAGGTCATAGGCAATGAGGCCTCTGTGTGGGCATGGCCTTCTCCTGAGGATTCTGGGAACTCCTGTCTTCCTCCCTGGAGGTGGGACACACTCTCCCTGTGACACATTCCTGCTGCCAAGCCACGTGGAGCTACAGTGATGGAGCCAGAGTCGTGGAGCTGGAGGAGCCACGTGGAGACCCAGGCTAGTGCTGAGATGCTCCCACCACCATTAGATCCACAATACTTTCCACCCACTGGCCTTTGAGCTTCCTGCCTCTGGCATCATTGCATGGCTGCGTGAGTCTAAAGAGAAATTTATAGACTGGTATTGGACATATGGGCTAATATCGGACTTATGGATTTGATTTGGACTGGGCTGGGATGTTTTCTTAATATACAATTCCTCTTTGACATAAAGCTCTCTCTTATACACGCATGGGTATCTCTGGATTTGTTTCTCTAGTCAACCTGGACTAATACAAGCCATGTTGAGCCACTGTTCCCATCACTAGCAAAGAAGGGGCTTAGCTGTTCTTACTCAGAGTGAATCCATGAGGCTCACTGGGTTCCAGAGCTCACCTGGCTGCTTGCTGTTTGTGTCTTTCCGTCTTCCAGATTGAGACAACCCTGATTGAGAAGTGGACGCACTTGGAGGCATAGACGTGTTTAAGAGCCTTCATGTAAAGGAAGCTCACAGGCACCGTGTCTTCATCCAATCTGTCTTTTTTGAGTGGCATCGTGCGCCCTCCCTGGGGCGTGACCTAGACTAGGGTGGTAGAGGTAGAAAGAAGGGTTCTGGGAAGGGGATGGTGTGCAATCCACAGATTCAGCGCAGACATCCATGCAGGAAAGGGGTGTCAAAGCCAAATCCTCGGAGCCTCCCTTGAGAAACACAGAGGCCGCCACATCCAGAGACAGGGACTGTTAAAGACTCACCAGGAGGGTTATGCTTAAGGAGTCCTGGTGGTATAGTGGTTACGCTTCAGGCTGCGGTTGGCCAGGCCAGCAGTTTGAACCCACCATCCAGCTCCATGGGAGAAAGACGGGATTTTCTACTCCCGTAAACAGTTGCAGCGGTTCTCAACCTGTGGGTCGAGACCCCTTTGGGGGTCGAATGCCCTTTCACAGAGGTCACCTGATTCATCACAGTAGCAAAATGACAGTTATGAAATAGCAACAAAAATAATTTTATGGTTGGGGTCACCACAACATGAGGCGCTGTACTAAAGGGTCATGGCATGAGGAAGGTTGAGAACCACTGCATTACGGTCTTGGAAACTGACAGGGGCCGTTCTCCCTTGTCCTATAGGACCCCTGTAAGCCGACATTGACGAGGCGACCGTGAGGTTTTGGTTTTTTAGGTTTATGCTCAAGAGGAGAGCTGGGTTCTGACCATGTGATGTGCCGTCACAGTGTCCCAAAGGGGGTGTTAAGGAGGCAGTAGACACATGACCCTGGGCTCCAAGAGGTGACTCAAGAGTTACCCGAGTGGGAGTCATCTGTCTGCGAGTGGACTGGTAGCTGAGCCATGCGTGCGGAAGAGGCTGGGAATCTGGTGCTCTCCAGTCCATTCCCACTCAGATGGGCCCTCGGCACAGCAGAGGAGATGGCGCAGGGTGAGAAATACCCGGTCCCGGGGAGGAGTCTCGGGATCTCTAGGCGGCAGCACACAGTGACGGTGTTCAGCTGTGGGCTGCAAGTCTGGCAGTTTGAGTCCACCCAGAGGACCTTTTGGGAAAAGGCCTTGCCACCCACTTTCAAAGCACCAGCCATGAAACCCCACCGGAGCACATTCCCCTCTGGCACACAGGAGTCGACCTGACTCACAGCAACTGGTTCGGAGGTTTGGGTTGGATGGACCCTTGAGCAAAACAGGCGGAGGATTCCATGGTCCATTCAGCTCCAATGCCTGGCCCTAAGCCACCCCTGCTCCGCTTCCTGAATTGGAGCTGCCTGCAGGCAGGCATCAGTCTCAATCACCTAAAACAAGTTTCTCAGAGACAGGGACTGGGCCTGTCGTGTGCATCACCGAGGAAGGCATTCCACTGCAGCCCGCACCCTTCTGTGCCCCCTCCCTCTTTACCCCTCTGCACATCCCCTCCACACCCCCTTTAGGTATCCATAACTGCAGGTACCCCCTACTGCAGGTATCCATGACGACCTGAGAGCTTGCTCCGGCTGCCTATGGGTCTGTGCAAGGCTGCAGGGGCTCGTCTCCCAGCAGCAGGCTTCAACCAGCTCCTTGGCCCTCAGATGGGAGTGGGACCACTCTGAGACTGGCTCTCCACAGTCTCCCCAGGGTGACTGTGCCCCATCGTCCAGGGTCAGGAGCCCCTTGCGAACACTGCCCACATTGGTTTCTTCCCCTTTTCTGTTTCAAGGACCCCTGGTGGTACACCGGGTTGCATATTGGGTTGATAATCACAACGTAGTCCAACCGTTCAAATCCACTAGCTGCTCTATGGGAAAGAGATGAGGCTGTGTACTCCTGGAAAGATTTCCAGTCCCGGACACCCACAGGTGCAGTTCTCCGTTGTCCTTTAGGGGCGCTGTGCCTTGGAGCGGACTCCACGGTGTCACTTTTCCTGGTCCTGGGTGCTTCTTGGGGTCTCACACTTCCTAGCCCAGCTCTGCTTCTGGGACGTTGTTCTAAGCAGCCCGGTGGTTATCGAGTGGCCAGAGCAGAGCCTGGCTCTGTATCAGCCAACTCGATATTTCTTGGCTGCATTAGTAAACACATCCATCTCCACTTGCTGGTGCACAGGTCCTCTGTCCTCAGCCAGGGGCTCCCAGACATGAATGGTCACTGCAACCTAATGTCCAGGCTGTCTCCAGGACAGTGAACTTGGACACATCGGCGTGGTGTGTGTGTCTGTGTGTGTGCGTGTATCCTGCTTTATGCTTTGGTGTGTATTTGTGGGGGCACAGAAGCTGCCTGTCATGATGCTGCTAATGGAAATACTGCCACGGATCGCAACTCTCAATTAGCTCCCGGGCACTTGCTGTGACAGCCAGTTACCAAACAGTGGGGCCTTCAGGAACACATTAATTTGTAGTACACGGCAGCTCGAGGGTGTCCAGTTAACGACGGGACTCGACAGCCAGAGCTAAGCCGAGGATCCTGTGGCTCTCACAGGGACCAGGAAGACGTCTCCTTTGTGGGCCAGGCTTGAAAAAGGACCAGGGGGAACTTCACCACCCTCCTCACTAAACCGGCACCAGCCACTCCGGGGGGAGAAGGGGTGTGGCTGGCACCTGAGCAGACCCTGGCCCAGGTGCAAGGACCTGGAGGCGGGTGGCGAGGTTTTGCTCGCTCTCTTGCCAAACAGGGGCCTTCTGGTTGTCTCGTGGCTGGAGCGGGGGCCAGGGGCCTTCAAGGATGGGGTCTTTGCGGGTCAGCTAGGACCAGGATACCAGAATCACAGGGTACCAGAGGACAGAAACCTACCACAGGTTGTTCCCAGCTTACACCGGGGTTCCATTCCAAGGACTCCATCATAAACCGGTTCTGACATCAGTGGAGTACCTCATTTTAAACAAGTTTCCATTGTTATCGCCTTTTCTTAGTAGCATTGTTAAAATTCCGATCTTTGTCTTTCGGGGTTGGCAAGAGGATATCAGCAAACGATGCAATACAACACTGTGTAATAAGATGTACTAAAACTCACACTCGAACCCAGAGGTCCCGAGTGGGGTTTGTTGTAACTTGGAATGTACTGTGAATCAGGACGGCCTGCACTCTCACTCTATCTGGGAGCCTGGCCGGGTAGCAAGCTTTGGGTTGGGCTGCTAACTGCAAGGTCAGTGGTTCAAAACCATCAGGTATTGCAGGAGAATGAGGAGGTTGTCTTTGCCTGCAAAGAGGTACAGTCTCAGAAACCCAAAGGGGCAATTCTATTTTGCCCTCTAAGGCCGCTGTGAGTTGGAATTGACTCGATGGAAGTGGGTCTTTGGTAATTTCTCCATGGTTTCGTTCGATAGACGTAGTGTAAATTAGACTAGCCAAACAAACAAAACAATGAGGGAATTGTTTACAGGGGCAGGCATCTCATGAACTCCCACCTCGACCATGCCCACTCCCAGCCCTCACCACCCTGCACACCCCACACAACCCCGGGAGAGATCAAGAGCCTGGTCTCAGCAAAGTTCCGGAGCCCAGGCCTGGCACTGCCTGCTGCCTCTTGCTCTCCTCCTCCGCCTCGCCGTTCTGCAGGGTGCTAGAGGCTGCGCCCCAGCTTGCAAACACAGGGCCTGCGGGCGCCTATGTCCACAGCCCCTCCGCTCCTCGTCCACCGGGGGAGAAGAGAACCCAATCGGGCCTCTCTGGGCAGGTGAGTGGCTCTGGCGAAATTGCAATTAGTCGAAAGCAAGATCCGTGGCGTCACTAAATCCGAAGCAGAAGACGAACCAGAACACATTGCCACGTCTTTAACAATCCAGCTTTATGGGGAGATTGATTTCAAGCTTGGCTTTGGCTGGTGAGGGAGTCCCACCCCACTCCCTACCCACATATTAAACAGGACCAAATTTTGTCTTTTACCCCACTTACTTCACTATTCCCCGCCTAAGAATGAAGCCATTCTTGTCCATAACCTTCATGATAAAAATCAGAACATTTCACATCATGACCATGCTATTTTCTGCTCCATCGTCCGTATTTAAATGTTATTGCTACCCCCTAGCCTCCCTCATCACTACCCCTCTAGCCTCCCTCATCACTACCCCTCTAGCCTCCCTCATCACTACCCCTCTAGCCTCCCTCATCACTACCCCTCTAGCCTCCCTCATCACTGTTTTCCCTGCAGCCCAGGATACACTGTCACTCCGTTGCCATGTTCCCTTTGGCCTCTTTTGACTTAGAACCGTTCCCCGGACTTTCCTTGCGTCTCTGTTTTATGGGACCCCTGCCCATGGTAAACTTTATTGCTCTGAAATATAACATAAAGTTTGCCACTTTAACCATTGTAAGTGTGCGATACAGTGACATTAATTATTATGGTAGAGTGGATTCATCTATATGGCCCTTTCCACTGTAACCTTGTAATTTGCACCAAATAATTGGGTGAGACTATGTAAATAAGGTGCTTGTGGCCCATCAAGGGGATTGGGTGGTTTGCTAATAATGCAAATGAAGCGCATGGCACCCTTCTAGGGGTGGGACCATGTAAATTAGGTTTATGGAATCCCAATGATGGATTGATTAGTTTGACCATTCTACCAGGCTAAAACGGAGTCATTCCAGAAGCAAAGGGTGGTGGTGGTGGGGGGGGACCTCTGAGGAGAGCTACTAGGGAAACACAATCTTTGGACCCAGAATCCTCATAATGCAAACCTCCTGGATACGGGAAATGAAAGGGCGGCTGAACACCAGAGAGAGTGAGAGAAGGTGAGATGCAGCACAGAGAAAGGGCAGATGGCACAGTAGGCTTCCTGCCCACAGCATGGCAAAGCTGAGTGGCTTTGGGCCAAGGATTACTGCCAGGACGGGATGCCTCTGGGCACTCACTTAGCAGTGGAGCTAAAGAGCATCTAACACTTGCCCAAGGAGAGCACAGGCCAGGCCAGCCCAAGAAACCCAAAGAGAAACGGTTCTGACTGAAGAACTGTATCCTGCGTCATTCCCGATCCTGAATTGTAGCTCGGATTATTAGTCCTTCTCCAGACAGCCGCACCATCCCGAGCTGTCTGTGAGTCCATGTGGCTGTGGCAACAAATGATCGAAGCCAGCAGAGAAGTCGAGTGCGGTGAAAGGTCCGTTTGAGTCAGAATTAGTCAAAAGGTTGTAAAATTAAAAATTAGTAGGAGGGTGCTGTATCTGACCTCTACTTTGGAGCAATCAGCCTTGGGTGCTACCGATGGTCATGACTCCCCTCACCCTGGTGGACTGAAGTGAGGGGTCAGAGGCTGCCACCACTACCACATTTACCACGTGGTGCAGCCATCTCGACTAGTTTACAAACGTCTCCATCACATCAAACAGAAGCACAAACTCCACTCAGCAATAGCCCTCCGTCCTTGCCCCCTCACTGCCCCAGTCCCTGGTTACCACTCGTAAGCTCTGCCTCTACCCACTCTTCTGTTCTGGGTGTCGCCTGTAATCGGGACCCTGAAACAGGTGACCTGTCGTGATGCACACATACCACGTAGCCTCGTGTTGTCTGTGTTTGGCGCTTTGTTGTGAATTGATTGCAGGCTGATCCTCGGTCTCGTCTTCAATGATTCCTACACATTCGGTTGGCTCTCATTTGTTGCAATTCCCCTCAATGGAGAATCTCTCATCCAAACTCCTCCCTGAGTTTCTGGCCTCCATCCCCCCTTCTTTCCTAACCCTTCGGAACTTTGTCCCAGGGAAAGGCTGTCCCTTTGATCCCAAATGGCCCATCATTCCAAGGGGAGCACACGCTACCAATGTGATCATTCCCCTGAGAGACCTGTCTGTTGTTTGGCTGAAGATGAAGCCATGGGGCCGAGTGAGTTCAGTTCCAGACCCGAAGGGGGACCAGGGACCATGGTCTCGGGGCTTCTCCTGAACTCTAACCAAACAGCAGATCTGGTCTCTTTCATGACTTTGTTCCATATCTTTCTCCCACTCTATCCAGGACCTAGCATACTGCTGTTACGGTTTATCCATGTCCGTAGCATGTACCAGAACTTAATTTCTCATCGTGGTGGATAATAGCTCCTTGTTTTTGATGCCCCACATTTTGCTTATCCATCCGTCTGTTGATGGACACTTAGATTTCTCCTACCTTCTGACCACAGGCAGTAATGCTGCGATGCACATTGGTATGGAAGCACCTGCCTGGGTCTCTGCTTCCAGCTCTTCGGGGTGTCTATCTTGGAGTGGCAATGCTATGGTAAGCTTTCTAAGGAACCACCAGACTACATTCCCCATTGGCTGCATCCACCATTTCACAGTCCCACCAGCAACCAGGACTAAGGTGTCAGTGGGTTTAGGTCTAGATAAGCAGATGCGGAGAACCCTAGCTTGTATTACTCCAGCTCAGTTACATTTACATAACTGAGATGAATGAAAACGCTCCACAGAGAAAACGAAACCAGACGCACTGCCGTCGAGTGGATGCCCACTCAAAGTGAGCCTGTAGGACAGCGTGGAACTGCCCCGTGGGTTCCCGAGATGAAAGCTCCTCCCGGGTTGTAGCTGGTGATTTCTCATTGTTGACTTTGCAGTTAGCAGCCCACCAAGTGACCACTGTGTCACCAGGGCTCCTGCGTTAGGCCAGGTGACTAGAGAAGCAAGTTCATAGACATGCATATGTGTATGAGAGAGTTTTATTTTTTAAAAACATTTTATTAGGGGCTCATACA
>NW_022103915.1:28867248-28868799 GCF_000313985.2 Echinops telfairi
ACGAGAGAGTTTTATATAAAGGGTAATTGTACATTAAGAAAGCATCCCAACCCAGTCCAGTCCAAGCCCTTAAGTCCGATATCAGTCCATATGTCCGGTACCAATCTATCAAGTCCTCTTCAGACTCACACAACACATGCAATGACGCCTAATGCAGGATGATTACAGGCCAGTGGGTAGAAAGTCTTTGGATCCAGTGGCAGGGTAAACATTCAGCACTGGCAGGGGTCTCCACTTGGCTTCTCCAGCACCCAGGGCTGCATCAGGGTAGGTCCATGTGGCTTCTCCTCAGGGATGTCTCGCAGGGAGTCAGCCTGGTCAGTAAAGAGTCTCCAAGGGAGAGAGCCGAGAGAGAAAAACTGTCTCCTGCCTCCATGGAGGAAAATACAGGAGTTCCCAGAATTCTCAGGAGAAGGTCCCGCCCACACAGAGGCCTCATTGGCTGACCTGATTGACAGACTAGACTCCTCTCAAGTCCCAAATTGACATCCGATTATGGAACTACCACAGCTCCTAATCAGAAAGCCAATGCTTATTAACATTGAAGCTTCCACACGAGACGACTTAGAAAGGCCTTGCTTCTTCCATAGCCTGTAGAGTCAACATTAAAAGCAAAACTCAGATTCGATCTTAACCAGGAAATCTCATGTTGGAGACTGATACGCCATTTAGCCCATTGCAACCAGTTTTAGCCCTGTATCTATGAGTCTGGGCTGAGTATTTCTGCCACACACATATCAAAGGTGTGGGGGCTGTGTCACCCGGGCAGCATCACTCACCCTGAGACCAGCAGGCTCAAATCTGCAATGTACTTCTGAAACCAAGTCACATATGGGCTAGCCCTGTTTACAGGGAATAAATGATTAAAAACCCCAGAATAGCTTTCCTCAGAAGTGCTCTCATTTGGAAAATTGCAAAGGAAAATTGAAGAAAAGTGGGAAATGTTTTGCCAACGTGAAAGCTAGGGAGGAAAAACAACAATGCTGAGGTTTCGTACGTTGTGGTTGTATCCTTATGAATGATTAGCATGGGCAACAAACATCGTCTAATAGTGAGCATCGTAAAGTCTGCTCTGAATGGCCATTCTGCGTGTGTTTGAAGGCTGTGCTGTGGTTAGAACAGCAGTGGGGCATCACTGCATATCTCCCATGATTGCTGAGGCTGTTGTACTGGACAACACCCAGTGACAACCTGGATGGGAGGAGCAGAGAAGGCTTAATTAAGCATGGCTAGTGGGAGTGAGTTGCGAAAACCACCTTGAAGAGGTATTGGGGAGTGGCGAGTGAAGACAGCCCAGAGGATTGTGTGGGTGAGGCACGTGGCTGTCAACCACAAGGTCAGCAGTTCAAACCCACCAGCTGCTCCATAGGAAAAAGACGAGGCAGTCTTATCCCATAAAAATGTAGTCTTGGGCACACAGGAGCAGATGATGGGGGAGGGGGAGAAACTGGAGCACATCCTGGCCCACCAGGCCTTGAGGACGATGACCCCAAATAGAGCAGCCAGTCCACAGAGAGGACCACATGGCCAGCCCCACTATGAGACATGATG
>NW_022103915.1:28870188-28895561 GCF_000313985.2 Echinops telfairi
GGGTAGGAAAGAGGGAACCGATTACAAGGAACTATATGTGACCTCCTCCCTGGGGGACAGACAACTGAAAAGTGGGTGAAGGGAGTCGCGGACAGGGCAAGATATGACAAAATACCAATTTATAAACTATCAAGGGCTCATGAGGGAGGGGGGAGGAGGGAGGGACGGGAAAAATGAGGACCTAATGTTGGGGGTTTAAGTGCAGAGAATGTTTTGAGAATGATGTACAAATGCGCTTTACACAATTGATGTGTAACACAATTGCGATAACACTTGTATGAGCCCCTAATAAAATGTTAAAAAAAAAAAAAGAGGTCTTGTACCGCAGATTTCCCCAATGCAACCGTCGTTTGATCTCTTGGACAGCTGCTTCTATGAGCGTTGATTGTGGATCCAAGCAAGACAAAAGCCTTGGCAACCTCAACCTTTCCCATTGATCCTGATGTTGCCTATTGATCCAGTTGTGAGGGTTTGGTCTTCTTCACCTTGAGTTATCATCCTGCTGGAGGCGGAGTCTTTGACCTTCAACAGCAAGGGCTTCAAGTCCTCCTCGCTTTCAGCAAGCCAGTTTGTGCCACCTGCATAGCTCAGGCTGTTTATAAGCCTTCCTCCAGTCCTGATGCCACATGCCTCTTCATATAATCCAGCTTCTCTCATGATTTGCTGAGCATACAGATTGAACATGTATCAGGAGAGTATAGAATCCTGATGGGCACCTTTTCTGATTTAAACTATGCAGTATTCCCGTGTTCTGTTCATACAACTGCCTCTTGATCCACGTACAGGTTCTACATGAACACACTGAAGTGTTCTGGAATTCCCATTCTTCTCAAGGCGATCCATAGTTTGTTATGATCTATAGAGTCGGATGCCTTAGCCTAGTCAATAAAACACAAGTACTCTCTGCTTTCAGCCAAGATCCAGCTGACATTAGCAATGATATCCCTTGTTCCATGTCCTTTTCTGAGTCCGGCCTGAATCCAGCCTGAACCTCTGGACGCTCCATGCCCAAGAATATCAGGGGACCAGTATCACTTATGAAGCAGGCCTACGCAACCACCTGAGATCTAAGGGTTAGGACAGAAGGAGGAATGGAAACCGGAGACAGGGAAGAGGTGGCATAAGGATGTTGCATTTTAAAGGATCGCCCTGAATGAGAGGAAACAAAATGTGCATGCATAGAAAACCGATTTCCTGAAAGCCACTGCATCCACAATCAAAAGTTCTATAAACATTTTCTTTGGAGTTGGTTTGAACGCCGTGGGTGCTTCTGATGAAGCGCACTTGAAAGGGACAGGGGCTCAGTCCTCGGTGCACTTGTAAGGACTTGCAGTTGTCACTGGCCATCGGGCCGGACTCATGGCCAGCCCACGTGTGCAGAGTGCAATCGCTCCATGTGTGCTCTTTGGAGGCATCACCCAGGCCTATCTTCTGAGGGGCCTCTGGGTGGGCTCCAGACTCACCCCTAACCATTGGCACCACCCAGCCTAACACCCAAACCGAACTCACTGCTGTTGAGTAGATTCTGACTCACGGTGACCTTGCAGGGCAGGGTGGATTCCGAAATAGACATCCTGAATTCAGAAGTGTGGACGCAGACCCAGTCCCTGTCTCCGAGGGTGGGAGATCTGTGACAGTCACATAAGCTCTCAGCTTGAGGAAGGGGTGGCGTCGAGCCTGTCAATCAGGTCGCTGCTTGATGGCCTCATTTGGAGGCGCTACAGAGATAAAGAGCTCCCAGGAGGTGGGACACTCCCTCCCTCCCTGTGGGACATCCCTGCTGAGAAGACACATGGAGCTAAGCTAGAGCCCTGGAGCTGGAGGAGCCACGCCGAGAACCTGCCAGTGTTAAGATGCTTCCACTGTCATGGACCCACAAGACTCTCCCTGCACGGGCCTGTGATCTTCCTGCATTCGCATCACTGCATGCGTTGCATGAGTCCCAAGAGGAATTCATGGGCGAATTTTGGACTTGAGGGCTAATATTGAACTTGTGGACTTGATCTGGGCTGGGATGTTTCATTGATGCATAATTGCTTCTTGATACAGAGATCTCTCTTAGATACATATGAGTGTCTATAAATTTGTTTCTCCAGCCAACCCTGACTAACACAAGATCTAACAGGGCCACTGATCCATTAGCAACTCAGGAACCGTGCACCTGGGCTGAGCAAGGGTTGGAACCAGATGTTTGGCGTGCACAGAGGAGGAAGGGGCCCACTGAGCCTGAGGGTTTCATGGAGGAGGCAGACAGGTATGGGTGGGGTAGAGGTGGGAACAGGGGAGAGTATTCCTGGCAGCGGAGAGAAGGGCCCCCAAACCCACCCAG
The DNA here is from genome assembly GCF_000313985.2 of Echinops telfairi. Taxonomy (NCBI): domain Eukaryota; kingdom Metazoa; phylum Chordata; class Mammalia; order Afrosoricida; family Tenrecidae; genus Echinops; species Echinops telfairi. Next base: position 28,872,518 of record NW_022103915.1, read on the forward strand.
CTCGCTGCTCTTGAGTAGATCCCGACTCAACAGCTCTGTGGGTATTCCAGGTTGTGGCTTTTTACGGGAGTAGAAAGCCTCTCCTTTCTCCCAGAGAGCAGGGGGTGGTTTGGAACTGCTCACTCTGCAGTGAACAGCCCAGCGTGTAACCCATGATGCCACCAGAGTAGAAGCAACCGGATCAAAAAGAATATGAGCAAGTTTGCCTTTCTCAACCAACTATTGGTCACATGCACTCAGCCTTACAAATGCAAAATGTGCACTGAAAACAATATGGATGAAGTCTCCCTATAGCCAATGCTGGCATCCTGCAGCTCACCTTTATTTCTAGGGGGAAGTTACCCTTGGATTCTGTGAGTCTGAAATTAGGAGAGGTTTCGCTGGAAGGGTTCGGCTCTAAAAATCGACCTGTCCATTGAGCAGCTTTTGTGTGCCACACCTGTGCTCTGGACTTAGCAGCCTTCCGCCAGCCCCATTCTGGAGATGCTCAGAGCCAGGTGCCCATCCCAGTCCCCTTCCCCACCCAGTGGCCAGCCCTGACCTGAGTCAGCCTCTGGGAGGGGCCAGAAAAGAAAGTAACCCAAAACACCTACCCTATAGGGCAGAGACCCAATAGTCCACCAAGGGGAGGAGGGAGTGGGGCTGACGGAGGCCCTCTGGGAAGGTGGTGGATCAGCATGTCCCACTTTAGTGAGGGGCCAGGCTCTTGGGACAGAGAGGGTCCTGGAGTGGCTGATGCTGGCGCTTTGGCTGCTCCTTCCCTTCGGCACACAGCGGTATCGCGGTTCTTGACCTCAGAACACCGTTCTTGGTTGCTGAGTTCCGTCAGTAAGTATTGACTGAGCACCTCTGCTGGGTTGTTGAAGGAGCCCTGATGGTATGATAGGTTAACCATTAGGCTGCTTAACAGTAAAGGTGGGCAGTTCGAACCTGCTAGCAGATCCACAGGAGAAAGTCGAGGCAGCCTGCTTCAGCAAAGCCGCCGAGAGCCTGCGGAGCAGACCTACTCTGTGCTGGGGTCAGAAGCACCTCCACGGAAGTGGGGTGGGTTTGGTTTTGAACTGTGTGCTCAGTGCTGTGTACAAACGGGAGCAGGTCAGGGAACAAGGTAGAGCACGTTCCTACCTGCCTGAAGCTTACATTTTGATGGGAGGAGACAGAGCCTAAGCGAAATATGAACACAGCATGTATACGTGGCAGCAGAGAAGGTGGCGAGTGTACTGAAGGAAAGACAAAGCATGCTGGGCAGGGGTGTGTGTGTGTGCATGTGTGTATGCCTGTGTTTGTGTCTGTGTGTCTGTGTATGTTGGTGTATATACCTGTGTGTGTTTGTCTATGTGTGTACCTGTGTGTGTTTGTGTATATATATATCTGTGTGTGTCTGTGTCTGCATGTCTGTGTGCATGTTCCTAGGTATGTGTGTGCTCCTGCGTGTGTTTCTGTGTGGGGGTGTGCTTGCGTGTGTGTGTGTGTGTGTGTGTGTGTATACACAGGTGCACACATTTAAAAGGTGGTCAGGGAAAGTACCATTCACTAAGAAGGTGATGTGTAAGGATTTCTTTGAAATTTTACATAATGGTGTTAAGTTGTGTTCACATGTGGCTATTTGCATGAGTGAGTACTTTGACCATGGCGTGGATTGAAATGTATCCCTCCAACACGTGTCAACCAGGTTGGCTCAGGATTCTCTGTGGTTTGGCAGTTAGGCCATGATGTCATTTGGCAGTTTTGTCATGATGCAGTCACCCCCCAAGATGTGCTCTGATGTCACAGCCCTGACAGGGTGGGATGCATCACCCTGAGTCAGGTGAGGGGCCTGGCCCCTAAGGGGACACTTGCTGGGATGGGCCTTCACCATCTCGCCTCTTACAAGAGCGGGAAGGAGAACGCAGCCAGCAGTGGCGGCAGGAGGGCTGTGGTGCCCTTGGCGCCACCGAGCACAGAGAGTCCTGGCAGAGCACAGGCTCTGGGGTCCCCGCACCGAGGGGTCCCAGACCCAGGGGAGGATTGGTGTCCAGACACATGGAGCTCCAGGGAACCCCAGGCCCACAGATGTTGAAAGGACACAAGGAGCTTCCCCTACCAGCCACAGAGAGGGGGGGTGGGCCGGCTCCCTGGATTCGGATGTCTCGCCCCTTCTCCATCGAGAGAGTGCATTTCTGTTTGTGGACACCGTCCACAGGCCAACCGCCAGCACGCTGGCTCCTCTAGGCCTGAAAACACCTCCGAGCCCAGCACGGAGCGGGGACGGGGGAGCCCGCAGGGACATTCCAACTCACACACGCTTTTTGAGCCACGGAGTGAGTGAATGATAATATTTGAAAATGAACCCATAAAATGGAATGCACAGTGAAAGACTGAATAAAACAACAAACAAGAGCCCTGCTAGTGCTAGTCTGGAGTTTGGGTGTCCGGCTCAGCGCCTGGAAGCTCTGTATCGCCTGCCCTCGCCCAGCCCCATCTTCTTGGACAGGAGAGAAAAGACCGGTAGGCGTTGGGCAAGAGAAAGCCCAGCGGGGGCCTGGTAGGGTGACCCTGGGTGGGGAGGGTGGGGTGAGGTGGGTAGGGTGGGGTGGAGGGGCTGGAGAGTTCTTTAGAAAAAGGAGCTGGAGACACAGGAGGGGAGCAAACAAAAGAAGAACGGTCGGAGGTGACAGCAGCCAGCCCAGAGGCTCCTCCCTTGATTAGAATTCATGAACTCCCCTCTTACATTAAGTCTTTATATGACACCTGGCCTTTAATGCAAAGCTGGCTGCGAACATTAAAAATTAAAAGCCGAAGGTAGGCTGCATCCATCTCTGATAGCGCAGCTCCCCTCTATCTGAGGGCTGCACAAAGCCATTACACATTGATAAATTATTTTGGGTAATAGCCGAGATATTACATTGTTTCTGAGTGAAGGTAAAATCTCTCCCTGACATGGGCATTTATCAGGAGTGCCTTGCATCCTATTTATTATGAGGCAGATGAGCACGGGGCTTTGGCCCAGCCGGGGTGCTGGGTGGGCCCCCTTCCCCGCCCCCTTCCCCTCCCTGTCCCTCTGTCACTCTCTTGATGGGGTATTGATGGGGCTTGTGACAAGTTAATTATTAGCTAAAGATATGCAGTTCGCCTTACAAGGGGTCGGGGCTCCTCGGGAAGAGGGGTGTTTCGCTATTTAACAAGCAGATACACGCAGGACGGTGGGTCCCTGACCCCACCTTGGTCACACCTGGAGAGCTTGACCTCAGCTCTGTGCCCAGGCCAGCTCAGCTCAGGGTTACCTGAGAGCAAATTCCCACAAGTAGCCTGGCACGGACTGCCAAAAGGACAAACAAGTCTGTCTTGGAGTACAGCCAGAGTGCTCCCTAGAGGCAAGGATGACAAGACTTCATCCATCCCACGTACTTTGGACATGTTGTCAGGACAGACCAGTCCCTGGAGAAGGACGTCATGCTTGGTAAAGTGGAGGGGCAGCAAAAAAGAGGAAGACCCTCAAGGAGATGGATGGACACAGTGACAATTGGCTCAAACATAGGAACAGAGGTGAGGCTGGCAGGAGCGGGCAGTGTTTTCTGCAGAGGGTCCATGTGGGTCAGAGCCACAACCACAGCAGTGGCCGGGCTCTATCTTACCAGACCCTCATGCCCTCACCCTCGCCTACCCCTCAACCCCCAACCCCACAACTTGGCAACCCATCGGGATTGCTGAATCTTTGTTCTGAAAAGGGGTGGAGGGCTTGGGGGTCTTTACACATGCACGCCACCCCCGACGCCCACGAGAGAGCAAAAACGAAACAAAAGGGTGACTCCCAAGCCCAGGCGGTCACCTCCCGCGGTAGAGTCCCCAAACTGCTCACGTCTGCCCCTCCACCCCACCTCCAGCAGTCCTGGTGGCACAGTGGTTAAGCACTCATTTTCTAGCCAACATGCCCATGGTTCAAACCAACCCACCTCCCCGTAAGGGAATGACGTGGAAACCCTCTGGGGCCGTCCGCTCTGGCCAATGGGGTTGCCACGACTTGGCAGCGACTTGCCAACAGAAGAGCTCTTGGTTTACAAGTCCCCACCTGCGCCCCACGCTTCTGGACGGTGTCCTCCGTGCTTGCTCATCTTGTCGTGGTGGTAGTCCTGGAGTCAATCCCGACCCCTGGTGGCCCCAGGTGAGCAGAGGAGACCTGCCCGTCAAGGAATCAGGACCATGGCCTTGGGAAACAGGTAGCCAGGACTTTTGTCCCAAGGCACTGCTGGTTGGGTTCAAACCACTCACCCTTCAGCTGGTGATTGAGCATTTAACCATTTGTGCCACCCCACCCCCCAGCTCCCTCACCTGAACTGTAGAAATGCTCAGTGGGTTCCCTGGGCAGGGCGAACCGTTCACACATTTGACTGCTAATTGGAAGGCTGGAAGTTCAAGTCCACTCACAAGTTCCTCGGAGGAAAGACCTGGCGATCTGCTTCCAGAAACGCAGCCATTGCAAACCCTGTGGAGGCCCAGTTCTACTTTGACCCACAAGGGATGCCGGGAGTCGGAATCTACTCCCACGAAGGGCTTTTGTGCAGAGCTGGCAATCCTGCCAGCCTCGTGGGTTCACTGTTATAAAAGGCCATGCCAGGGCTGGCCAGGCATCAGGGCGGGCTTGGTGAGGTGTGTGGGAGTGTGGGCTGACGTGTGTGTTGCATGGGTGTCATGCTGTGTGGTGGCAGCAGCTGCAGACATCAGGCACGTGGTTTGAGGGTCTTGAGTGTCATTCACGGACGGTCTCTCCTTGGACCGAGCCTTCCTTCCAGGGCTGCTCATCCAGGCTTGTACTTGGGAAGACACTGTGCTGAGAGCTGAATAGAGGGGATTGAATATAAAAAACCTGATGCTCAAGCTCCAGTAGCTCACAGTCAATGGCATGGACCTGCTGTCCTCCGAGGAGAGGGGCAAGGGTCTGGACAACCCTGTCCCTGGATCTGTGTCACTCCCAAGCCCTATCAAGATAGCAAATGGGAGCAGAGAGCCTCCTTGTCCTTCTGTGGGATAACCGGTGGATTTGAACCAGTCTACTTTGTAGGAAGCAAAGGTTGCTGGTTCAGCTTAGAGGAATGGCCATCTCCTTCCACTCCCCCACCCCTCCATGGTTGAGGGGAATCTTAAAGGCAGACCAGGGCCAGGAGGACCAGATCTGAATATCTGCATAACATTGCCAAAGAAACGAGCAAAAAGGCTTAAACTCATACCTTGGAAGTTCCTGGAATCTTCTTTTATAGGTAGAAGCAGGAGGGAAAGACTACCAGAGAAGCTGAGGTACTTTAGGGCCCTGGTGGATCAGGATCCAGGAACTGAGTGAAGGCAGTGGCCAGGAGGCCCCACTGTTCCCAACAACTTTGAAACAGAACCTGCTGGAACCAGGAACCTGTTGAGACAGGACAGAGTTCCCCAGGCCTGAGGCAGACCCACCAGAGGACTCAGGAGATCCCAGTGGGCCCCAGCCGCATGCTCCCAGCCAGGGGGCATCGCAAGGCCCATTGGAGAGAAGAGAAGAGGACCCTAATAACGGACAGAAGGAACAAAGAGGAGGCGCGTTGGAGGGACGGGATGGGTGGCGCTGGGAGGTCGCTGCACCGCCCAGGGCACTTGGGTGATCATGACAGCAAGAGCTGTGTGCCTGGGCTTGGGAGGGGGTCTTGGAAAGGAGCCCTGGTGACCTAGTGGGGACATACTGGGCTGCTAACCACCAGGTCAGCCGTTCGAAACCACTAGCTTATCCTTAGGAGAAAGACAGGGTTTTCTACTGTCCTAAACAGTTACGGTTTCAGAAACCCACAGGGGAAGTTCTGCCCTGTCCAGTGGCCCTCCCAGGGTCACTATGAGCCAGCATCCACTCGAGGGCAGCGAGTTTTGTTGTCGTTGTGTTTTGGGAGTTGACAGTTCAGGATGGAGAAAGATATCAGAGCCTCAGAAGTTCTGAGCAGTAAGAAAATATTTCCCTGTAATTGTTTTATAACATAGGGAGCTGAGATACACACACACACACACACACACACACACACACACACACACACACACATCTTTTATCAGACTTTTGTATTTTGGTCACATTGTTTCATCTCTGAACACAAATTTGTGCTGAGACCCAATCACATCGCAGGCTGGATTTGTTCACGGTTGCCTTTTTAATCTAGCAAACAAATAAATAAATAAGAGCACCTGCTACCTGTATACCCTTCCCTGAGCTTGGAGCTGTGCCCTGCCCACACAATATGATTTTTTAAATACTTAAACAAAATGCTGATAACAAGGTAACAACACGTTTGCTGTGTCAACTCTCTCCCCAGGACCAGTTCAGGAAGGTTGCCTGGGTCACCCTGTAGTGCCACCACCACCGTGACCTGTCCCTGGATCTTCCCGTCACCCTTAGAGAGGCTCAGTGCCCCAGCCACACAATATCAAATGGCCCTCGGTTTCCCAGAAGCTTGGGAGACGTACCTGGTGCAGGACACCATGTACCTGCAGTTTGCCCTGGTGAAGGTTTGCCGTACTCCTCAAAGGTCTTCCCGTCCTCAAACGGAAGGGCTCTGCAGTCTCACCTTCTAGTGCCACCTGGAAGAGGTCAGGGTCAACTGGGAGAAAGGCTTCCCCCATGAGACAGGCGAAGGGATTGCAGTCATTTAGGGGACATCCCAAGGGTTCCCCGAGGCCAGGCTGGCAAGGAAGGTCTTCGCTAATTCTATACATCCCTGATCTTGGCAGTTTTGCATGGAGCTGGGTTTGGAGCTTTGCCATTGAGAAGGAATGTCGTTGGGCTGGGGGAGTGGGTCGAGGTTTCTGCACACCCCATGCCTCTGCACCCACAACCTGGTAAGGGGGCCGTGGTCAGAGGGAAACAGAGGGAGAGAAAGATATCAAGTGTAGTAATCAGAATGAAAAATGGAGCTGCGGTTACTTTAAACAAGAGCTAATTCATCATGGGAACGAGTGGATAAGTAGCTGAGTTTCAGGCGTTCAGTAAGTTCCCCGTTCTGCTCCAAAAATTATTCCACCCCTGTCTGCACGCGCCCATAAATCATCCCCTCTTCACATCAGCTCCGATTACCAATTACTCCCGCCCGTAACACGCTTTCTGTGCCCAACACCGTCTGATGGGGCCTTGCCTGTTAATTTTACAAATGCCTTTCCCCTTTTCCCTGGCTGCTTTTGCCGCCAGCCTTTCCCTGCCCCCAGTCTCTCTTCTCCTTCCTTGTTCATCTCTTCCTTGCACAGTCCTCCCACCCACACCCACACCCACGCCCGCACCGGCCTTGTGGCTTGGTCCCCAGGGAAGGAGAGATGGAGAGGACTTTTTTCTCCGATCGGACCCCACCCCCAGTCTGCTCCTTGGCAGAGCCAGTCTGGGATGGTGACAACCTGTTGGCAAGAGCTCTCCATTCTCCCGGAGAAAAGGGCGTCCTCCTCCCCCTGGGAGCCCAGTGTGGTGAACTGACCATTCCCAGTATTTACCGTCATTGTCATTAGCTGCTGACAGTCCTCAATGCCCAGAGCCCTCGAGACTGCTGGGCATGAAAAATCCCTTTGAGATGAGCTTTGGCCCTGACATCCCAACCACTCCAAGCAGCGTTTCCACCTCATTGAAGTGTCAACTAGATACCAGTCCTAGGGCGGTACCAATGGTCAGTGCTTGGCTGTCAACCAAAGGGTTGGAAGTTCAAGTCCATCCACCTCAGAAGGGCCTCAAGGTCTACTTCCAAACACGCAGTCGATGAACCCAACGAGGGCCGTGGTGGGACCCAAAGCATTCAACCACCGCTTCATTGCCTCCGTGACCATTTTAAGGATAAAACACGATCCACCAAAAGGCAGTTAGTTTACTCTTTCATACAGTTAATACTTAAATAAGAACAATAAAAGAGGCACACAAAACTAGATTATGTTCTAAGAAAAGGTTTGAAAATGCTAATGGAAACCTATTAAATAATAACTTGACAAAACCAATACAATTATTATTTCAGATCTTTCCATGTGGCTTCTTGATGAGCTTCCTCACTTGCAATATGCTTCACTTTTATCTGAGCAGCATCGACCGTGCAATTTATCCTTAGCCACGTTCTCACTGTAGGACCAGGTTCCCATTCCCTCAGAGGTAGGCCAAGGAGACCAATGGCCATCGTGTTGGATAGATTAGAAGCAAGCCATTTCTCTCAACAGGCGGCGTTCATATTTGAAAACCCCTTTTCGGTTTCTGCTGAACTTACAGCAATTGTTCTGACAATATTTTTAGCTCTTTGAATGCTTTCAGGAATTTCATCATTCACTCCCTATCTCGTGAGCATTTGGGGCATAACACTAAGCTGAAATGAAGACAGGCTGTCACCCTCTGGTAGTCTGGCACTTTTTCTCTTTATGTTACATGGTTGTTTGCTGACGCACCAAATGCAAGGCCATGAAATGTAGTAGTTCATCAGAAGTATAATGAATGTTATGAACTGAACAAATAACTAGTACACGCAGAGTTCTGTCTAATTTTTTATTCCTGTGGATGGAATAAATATTACTACAGATGCTTGAAATATGCTCTTGACAGTTGAATGTTAGAAAGGAGTAAGGAATGTAAATTTGTGATATCTACATGGGCCAACTGCCCAGCCACCTTAGAGAAAACCCTGATCCTAAGTGTCATTTTAACAATCAGTTTACCAAACTCAACAAAAAATTAGGAATCATTTCTGCCAAACCAATATGAACCATCTGAATCCCACCACTGCATATGGGCCACAATTTGGAGTCACCATCAATTAGAGAGTCACCATCAATCAGAATTCACTCGAGCCTCTTCTCCTCCGCACATGACAGGCGGCCATATCTTCTTGTTCCCGGGCAGTCCTAGCTGCATCCCAGAGACCGGCGGTGAAGGTTGGCAGAGTAAACAGACTTGGCTGCATTGAGCACCTGGTCACCAGGGCTGCTTTCAATTTTGGCAAAGTGGACATTGGTGCCCTTAATGACCCCCTTCATTGACCGGAACTACATGGTCTGTGTGTTTCAGTATGATTCCACCCATGGCAAGTTCAGTGGCACCGTCAAGGCTGAGAATTGGAAGCTTATCACCAATGGGAAGTCCATCTCCCTCTTCCGGGAGCGAGATCCCACCACCATCAATGGGGTGAGGCTGGGGCTGAGTATGTTGTGGAATCCACTGGTATCTTCACCACCACGGAGAAAGCTGGGGCTCCACCTTACAGAAGGGTGGTGCCCAAAGGGTACTCATGTCTGTCCCTTCTGCCAATGCCCCATGTTTGTGATGGGCGGAAGCCTGACAACGCCCTCGACTGTCAGCAACGCCTCCTGCACCACCAACTGCTTGGCCCCCCTGCACAAGCCCATCCACGATCACTTCGGCATCATGGAGGGACTCGTGACCAGAGTCCACGCCATCACTACCACTCAGCACACCATGGATGGCCCCTCTGGGAAACTCTAGCGCGACAGCCATGGGGCTGCCCAGCAGAACATCATCCCCATGTGTACAGGTGTTCCCAAGGCGGTGGGCAAGGTTAATGCTAGGAAGTAGCTCTGCCCTGTCCTTTAGGGTTGCTGTGAATTAGAATTGACTCGATGGCCGGTGGTGGTGGTGGTAGAACCATTAGAACCCTAACTGCCTTTCCCACCTGTGATAACTGAAGAGCAACGCAACAAGAGAAGACGAATGGGGCTGGACGTGTTGAAGGAGGGACCTGACTCACTTCCACAGGTGTGCTGATCAGTCTCTTCCAGGGAGGGAGCAGCATCCTGGGGTCTCTCCCCCGACAGGCCACATGTCATGATTAGATTAGAAAACTACAGATTTTTGCAGAGTCGAGAATGCCAAAAATGGATTCCAAACCACTTTTCACAATGGTCACGGAGCCCTGATGATGCCATGGGTTAAGCATTGGGCTGCCAACCTCAAAATGGATGGTTCAAACTCACCAGCGGTCGATGAGGCTGCCTCTCATAGAAAGAATCAGAGTCTCAGACACCCAGTGGAGCAGTTCTACTGTGCCCTGTAGGCTTGCTGTGAGCTGGAAGCAACAACGACAATGGGTTTCATAGTGGCCAAGGGAGAAAGATGAGACTTTCTACCCCTATAAAGGTTTACAGCCTTGGAAGCCCTAGGGAGGAATTCTACTCTTCCCTATAGGGTCTCTTTGTGTTGGAATCAATGTGATGGCCATGGGTTTGGGGGGGGTGTGAATATACATACGTACATACATCATGGCGCGCGAGCCTTGTGAGGGCGTAAATTCTGAACAGCCGGTTTGCAGAGGGTGTTGACGACGGTGGAAAGGTCTTCCTCTATTTCATTGCTCCTCCACTTTGTCAGGGACTGGCCGGTAGACTGACGTTCAAGCGGGGGGATCGAGCTCTCCACGCCATCATTCCTGAGAATCTTTCTGTAAGGAGAGCCAACAGCAGCACAGGCAAGTATAAAAATATAGTAATAGCAACACTACCTTTACACACATCACTGGGAAAGAGAACTAACTAGAGAAGATGGTCCTATTAGGTAGAAGATAAATGAAAAAAATGTTAAATTCCTTTACGGTGTGGAGTGACACGACAGCAGCAACAATAAATGTAAACATACCAACAAACAGGAAGGTTTGTATGGTGGTATCCAGTGAAGGACCAGACAGTGTGTTTTTGTTTTCCATACATAAGACGAGCACGAGTCAGAGACAACTTGATGGTAATGAACCACAAATTTTAAAATACGAATAATTGCTTTTGTTGCCATGTGCCACTGAGCCAGTCGCAACTCATAGTAACTAGAACTCCATGTACAAAAGACAAAACACTGCGTAATCCTGTGCCTCCCTCCCAGTTGCTCTATTTGCGCCCATTGTTGCAGCCACGGCGTCCATCCGTCTTGTTGAAGGTCCTCCTTGCTTTCCTTTCTCTCCGACTTTACCAAGAATGATGACCTTCTCCAGGGACGGGCTCCTCCTGATACGACGTCCAAGTTTGAGAGCTGTAGTCTCCTGATACTCGCTTCTCAGGAGCCTTCCAGCTGTATTTCTTCCAAGAGATATTTGTTCATTTTCATGACAGTCCGTGGAATATTCAGTGTGCTTCTCCAACACCATAATTCAAAGGCATCAATTCCTCTTCAGGCTTCATGATTCATTGACCAGCTTTCACATGCACGAGACTATTGAAAATACCGTGGCATGGGGCAGGTGCACTTTAATCCTTAAGGTGACTTCCTTGCTGTATAAAACTTCAAAGACGTCTCGTGTGGCACAAGTGCCCAGTGCAATATGTGGTTTGATTTCTTGACAGCTGCTTTCACGAGTGTCCATTACGGATACAAATAAAATACATTCTTGACGATTTCATTCTTTTCTCCATTTATCGGGATGCTGTTCACTGATCCAGTTGTATTGTTGTTTTCTTGACACCGAGGTGCGATCCTTCCTGAAGGCTGTATTCTTTGCTCTTCATTTGCAGGTGTCTCAGGTCCTCCTTGCTTCCAGCAGCACGGTTGTTCCACCTGCATATCACAGTTTGTTAATGAGCCTTCCTCTGCTTCTGCTGCCTTGTTCTTCTTCATATAGTCTAGTTTCTTCTGATTATTTGCTCAGTATGGAGATTGAATAAGTATGGTGAAAGGATACAACCACGACACACACCTGTCCTGATTTTAAACCACTCAGAAATCTCTTGTTCTGTTCCAGTGACCGCTTCATGGTATACGCACAGGTTCCACATGATTACAGTGAGGTGCTCTGGAAATCCCATTCTTCTCAATGTGATCCACAGTTTCTTAGACTCTACACAGTCGAATGCCTTTGCGTAGTCCATACAATATAAGTAAAGATAGTTCTGGTATTCTCTCGTTCATCTAATATCCATGTGATACCAATGACATCCCTAATGCCATGTCTTCTTCTGAATCCATCTTGAATTTCTGGCAGCCCCTGTTGATGTACGGCTGCCACCATTTTTAAATGATCTCCAGCAAAATTTCACTTGCATGTGATAGTGATGATATTGTTTGATAGTTTCTGCTTTCCGTTAGGTCACCTTTCTTTGGGATGAGCACAAAATGAGTCTCGTCCAGCCAGTTGTCCTCCAAATTTCTTGGCATAGATGAGTGAGTGCTTCCAGGGCTGCATCAGTTTGTTGAAAGATTTCAGTTGGTATTCTGCCCATTTCTGGAACCTAGTTTGTATCCAATGTTTTCAGTGCAACCTGGATATTTTGCTGCAGTATTATCAGTTCTTGATCATATGGTACTTCTTGAAATGGTTGGACGTTGACCAATTATTTTGTTTTTCCAGAACCAATTTTATTTTTATTCTTGACAGATTTATTGGCACTTCATCCACATATCACTCAATCCAATAATTCAATCATATCATGAAGAGTTGTACACCACGGGGATGAACAACAGAAACGTGGGTGAAGGGAGACAGTGGTTGGTGTAAGATATGAAAACAAGAATAACTTATAATTTATCAAGGGGTCATGAGGATGGGACGGGGAAGGGGAAAAAGAGGAACTGATACCAAGGGCTCAAATAGAAAGCAAATGTTTAGAAGATGATGATGGCAACATATATACAAATATGCTTGATATAATTAATATATGGAATGTTGTAAGAGCTGTAAGAGCCCCCAATAAAATGATTTTTTTAAAAAAAGAGTTGTACAATCATTACCACAATCAATTTTTTAACATTTTCTTCTTCCTTGTACTCACTGTTATTCATGTAATGGTGGCAAAAATATACAAAGCAAAACATTCTCCAATTCAACAACTTCTACATGTATAATTCAGTGCCATTGATTATACTCTTCGTGTTGTACAACCATTGTTGAGATCCTTGTCACCATTAACATGAACACAGCACCCCTGAGCAACAACTCTTCCTCCATCTTCCCTGGGAGCCACTGGTCAAACTTGGTTTCCTTCTTTCTTGTTCTAGTTTTCTTGATATAATAGTCAAATATCATACACTTCCACAGTTAAATTGCTGTTAAAAAGAGTTGTACAGGCATCATCATAATCAGTTCTGGTACTCCCTCCTCCCTCCCACATTCACTGTTTGCTCCTCACTTCCCCTCGTGCGCGCGCGCACACACACACACCCATCCCCAATAAATCATCGCAACAGTTATTGTCTCTATCCTTCATAAACCGTGAAACCTATCAGAAACAATAAAAAATAAAACAGAAAGAATAAAGTGATAATAATAATATAAAGTAAAAAAAAAAAAAACACCACCAAAAGCCAAAGAAGAAATTTCTGTCGTGGAACAAGGGAGACATATTTGAGCTTAGATCAAATTCAGGTTGGGAAGTGACCAATTCATTTTGGTCCAGTGACTCTATGTAGTCTTCCCATCTTCTTTTGATGCTTCCTGTGTTGTTCAATATTTTGTCCAGAGGATCCTTCAACATTGCAACTCAGTGCCTGATTTTTCTTCACCTCTTTCAGTCTGAGAAATGTTGAGCATGTTCTTCTCTTTTGGTTTCCTAATTCCAGATCTTGACACATTTAATTATCACACGTCAGTTTGTCTTCTTGAGTTGCCCTTGAAGTCTGGGCAGCTTCATTACTTTATCATCTCTCCCACTCAATTTAATTACTTTATGTTCAATACCAAGTTCCAGACCCCATATATTGACTGGTAAACCAGTTGCCATTCTGGTGTAGGTACTGTCTTTTTTCCTTTCCAATTTCTATTACGATTTAGGTGAAAGTTTACAGAGCAAATTTATCTTCCATTGAACAATTCATGCCCACGCTATTTTGTGACGTTGCTTACCACGTTCACAACAGTACAGCATTCTTGCCATTTCTTTTCTGGGTTTACCATTTCCATTGGTCATTCTTCCCCATCCCCTCCTGCTTGCTGAGCTTGATCTTTGGCCGCATGCTGTCCTCGTGGTCCAGTCAGGTTGATAACTCTAATGAATGTGCGCTTTCCTGTATTATTGTTCACCTGAGAGGCCTGTCTATTGTTCTACCCAAAGTTGAGACATGGGAGATGAAGAGTGTCTAAGAGCCATGGTCTTCTTCACTCCAGCAATCTTTATCAGACCAGAAGGCCTGCTTGTGTATATGGTTTTGTTCCTCATTTTCCTCCCACTCTATCCACGACCTCCTATTGTGATCCCTTTCTGAGTTGTCTGGACACCACCGAGTTCTTTGAGTCTCAAGGTTGTGGAGGCTGAGGTTCATGTTGTCTCTTCGTCTTCTGAACTAATTGTTTTCATGCGTCTTTGGATTTTCTTCACTCTGCTCCAAATGTGGAGGTGCCAATAAGGCATCTTGGATGGTTGCTTACATCTTTTAAGATCCCAGTCATTCAGGGTAGCACTGATAAAACAAAAAACTTTCCTCTAGTTCTTTAAGGCTTCCTCCCCCTAACTATTATGACCCAAATTCTACCTTACAAACCCAGCTAGACCAGAGCATGTACACTGGTACAGTTAAGAGTTCGCAGGAAAAAATAAAAGAGTTCGCAGAAAGTCCAGGAGAGATAAATCCCTCAGGACCAATAATGAAAGTATCGATCCCAGGAGGGTATGGGGGAAGGTAGGGGTAGAAAGAGAGAACTGATCACAATGATTGGCATATAACACACACCCCACCCCCGCAGGGGGATGAACAACAGAAAAGTGGGTGAAGGAAGACAACAGTTGGTGTAAGACATGAAAAAAAATTATAAATTATCAAGGGTTTATGAGAGAGAGAAGGGAAAAATGAGGAGTTGATACCAAGGGCTAAAGTAGAAAGAAAATGTGTTAAAAATGATGGCAACAAATGTACAAATGTGCTTGACACAATGGATGGATGGATGGATTGTGATAAGAGCTGTAAGAGCTTCCAATAAAATGATTTTTTTTTTAAGAAAAGAGAAAGAAAGAAAAATGCAAAATGAGTGTAGAGGGTTCCACTCTGAGCCATGCGGTCAGAGAAATGGGTTCAACTTGTCCTAACACTGATGTCCAGGAGTCGGAAAAAGGTCCTGTGATGGTGAAACATTCAGATAAGGAGAGGTTCCCCCAAAGCCAGACATGCTCACTGATGTGGTCAGGGCTTTGGAACAAGAACAAAAACCAAAGCGTAACCGGACCCAACATAGTGATCATCAGATACCTGTACTAGGGATGGGATCCTGGTGGGAACCAGCCAGGAGTGTCTGCATCCTGAGATCCAGGAAGAGGGTTGTCAAACCTAACGGGACACGGTGGCCAGGAATGAGGCAAACCACTTAACTGCCAAACTAAAGTTCTCAAGCATCAGTTTGCCAGCAAAGGCAAGGACAGACCCTAGCCCAAGGAGCCGGGAGCCGGCCAAGGATCCCTGCCCTTGTGCGCATTCACCATGGCCGTACCCTGGCTCAGTAAGTTCAACCCATTTAGGTTAGTTTTGAGCGAAGAGGCGTATCTCAGAAGGCTGGCTCTTATGGTGTAAATTGTGTCCCTCCAAGCGACACGTTCCACAGAAGTCCTCAGATTGCAACTCCAGGCTTGACTTTTTCTTCAGTTCGTTCGGCTTGAGATACCCTGAGCATGTTCTTCCCTGGGGGCTTTCTAACTCCGAGTTTGGGCACATTCCACTCGAATGCTTTGTGTGGGTCTCATCAAACTGCCCTTTGAACTTTTCGCTTCCGCTCTTTTATTTCATGATTTCTTCCGTTCACTTCAGCTACTCCGTGTTCAAGAGCCAGCGTCAGGGTCTCTTTGGTCACCTGCTCTAACCGTTCCTTTCGCCCCAGTCTTTTGAACGTCTTGCTTTCTTCATGCACGACGTTCTTAATGCCATCTCGCCACTTGTCTGCTCTTCGGTCATTCGTGTTTAAAAGTGTCAAATCTGTTCTTGAAGTGGCCTCCAAATTTAGGTGGGATATCCTTGTGGTAGTTATATAATCGTTTGTCAATTTGAGAGGATTAAGAGTGAAGGGGTGGAGTCTAGCCTGTCAATCAGGTCATAGCCAACGAGGCCTCTGTGTGGGCGTGGCCTTCTCCTGAGGATTCTGGGAACTCTGATATTCCTCTTTGGAGGCAGGAGACACACTCTCTCTCTGCTCACTCCTTGAGAGACATTGCAGCTGACAACACACATGGAACTACACTAGTACCCTGAGCTGGAGAAGCCATGTGGAGACCCATGCCAGTGCTGAGATACTTACAACACCACTGGATCCACAAGACTTCCCACCCATTGGCCTGTGATCTTCCTGCATCCGGCGTCATTGCATGTGTTGTGTGAGTCTGAAGAGGACTTTATAGATTGGTATCAGACATATGGGCTGATATCGGACTTATGGACTTGATCTGGACTGCGCTGGGATGTTCTTTTAATGTACAATTACTCTGTATATAAAGTTCTTTCCTATGCACATATGAGTCCCTATGAATTTGCTTTTCTAGTCTACCCAGACTAACACAATACTTGACAGTATTTTGACCCTCATGGGCTTGTTTAAATTTTCCTCAGCTTATAGTCTGTTTCAAGCCCCTGCCCTTCTTTTGCTGATGATGGGAGCTTCTCCACCATTCTGCCCACAGACACTGCCAATGTGTTCCCCAGGTATGCCAGCTGACGAAGTCCCCATGCATGGCCACTGCTTGTGTTGCCGGGAAAAGAATGTTAACAAGGACCCTGCTTCATTTCTATCGCCAAGGTCACATCTTCTAAATATTGATCCTTCCTCTTTGTTTGCAACATCTGCATTCCAATCACTTTAATCGTGTGTTTGATCAACTTCGGACTGAAGAAGTGGATAGAGTTCTCCAATCCCTTCCTCACTGGCTTTAGTGGCTGCTGCGTGCCTTTTAATAATCGTTCTACTACCTGGTCTTCGTGCCGATGTACAGAGTCTCCTGTCACCGACTGCACTGTGCTTCAGGAGAGCTCATGAAGTGTTCATTTTGGCAACACCTGTGATGCCCCTCCTCCTCTTGAAGGTGTCCCCCCTGCCACAGTAGGCCATAGGACTGTGCGATTCAAAACGGTCCTTTCGACTCACTAATGCCAGGACATTGATCTTGACGCCTGACTGTCCCCAGTAGCTCTCCCAACCCTCCTCCTACTCTCCATGCACTTTAACCCCACAGCCTCCCCACACATGGCCCCCTCTGAGCCTTGGCCCAGGTTGGCACCTCGTCTTGCCATCTTGTCATGCCTCTGCTTCCTGTCTTCTGCCGCCCAGCCCCCACCTGGTCATCTCCTCAGCCCTCTTCTCTATGAAGCCTTCTGCAGCCCCTCCCAAGAGAGCAAAGTGTTCTTTTCAGTGAGCCTCCCCACCAGCCCTTGGCTTCATTTGTCTTATTCTGCCTGGAATTATATATAGCTGATTGCTTGGCTGTCTCTCAGCAGGGTGAGAGTCCCGTCAGGCGGACAGGAACTGGGTGATAATATCAGCACTTTAACTATCCCCTCTCCAGCCTGCCTCAGTGCTATAAACACAGAAATCGCGCTGCAAGGAATAATTACAGGAAGACCTTCGGACGCAAAAGCGCCTCTCTCAGAAATTAGCAGAGCTGCCGTTTGCTCAGGAGTCCCTGGGTGGTGCAGTTCACCTGCCGGAGGACACTGCTAACCAAACGGTTATAGATCCGAGTCCGCCTAGGTGGACCTTTGATGGAAGAGTGGCCACCTACTTCTGAAAGTCTCAGCCACTGGGAACCTCACAGAGCCCACTTCTATTCTGCCACACGTGGGACCCCCCCACCCCCCCGAGTCGGTGCCACTGCTGGTTACTGGCTTGACATTTATTAAATAGACGACTTCAAACAGTTCATGGAAAAATACCATTCTCGTTTCGTCCCATTTTCCACAGACTTTCTGAAGCCCCCTCATATTTGCATAGGGGTCCTGGTGGTACAGCGGTTACATCTTTGGCTGCTGACTGCGAGGTCAGCAGTTTGAAACCACCAGCTGCTCCACAGGAGAAAGATGAGGCTTCCTACTTTCCTAAAGAGTTATAGTCTCAGAAGCCTACAGGGGGCAGTTCTGCCCTGCCCTATAGGGTCACTCAGAGGCAGGAGCCAACCAGTGGCAGTGGATTTTCTTGAATATCCACTATCTCATGGAGCCCTTTGGATTTGAAGCAGCTCCCGTGACCCTCGGCTTACAGACAGAGTCCTTGAGTGGTGGGCAGAGTGAACACATTTGCTGCTAACTGAAAGGTGGAAGGTTCCATTCTACCCAGAGCCACCTTGGAAGGCAAGTCTGGGGATTTCCCTCCCAAAACATGAGCCTCTGAACACCGTAGGGCTCGCTGCTTTACTGGATGCACACGGTGCGGCTCCAGGCCAGATGTGGCTTGAGGGGAGCGTGCTTGGTTTGGTTTCTAGGAAAGGAAACTCAAACACCATGAATTTTTTTAAAGGAATACAGTTTATTAGCCTAGCTTTTCAACACTAGAGGCTAAAAGTCAGCGGAATTATAATAACCTATTTACAGAGTGAGTGCTGCCTGCAGGCTGGGCTGCCCGGGAGCTGGTTCTAGTCAACCACTCACCAAGCACAGCCTTCAAACGAGCCTGGGTCACCTTCCACCCACAGCAGGAACTGCCGGACCACAAAGGACACATCCACACGCCCGAACAGACCCTTGGGACTGGGACACCGGGTGGGTGAGCAGGAGAGAGCTGGACAGAGACACAGACAATGGCTGAGGGTGCCAGAGAGGGCCCTGAGGGTCTGCCATAATAGTTCTTCAGGTTGCAAGTCAGGCTGCCAGGGACCCTGGTGCCCTGCAGGGGCAGCGAGTTCTGCACCATGAATTTTAAGGACCAACCATGAGACTAAGAAATGGTGGAGGCAGGATTTGAACCAGAGTCTGAGCATGCAAGCAGGCGTTTACCTTGCCTCTCAACTGCAGCAGCCACACCCGCCAGGTTGGGGACAAAGAACTATTAGCAAGAAAGGTGATCTATTCTTGAATGACCAGGAGGCGAGTGAAATTAATCAAGGTTCTTAAGTGGCTGCAAAATGAACTGCCTATTAAAACCTGTCTATAATAAGAAAAATAAAGTTCGGAAATGGGTGCAATTAGTAAGTCATAATAAAAAACAGGTAAAGGGTCACTTAGAAAAATGAAATGCTTGGGAGAGATATAAATCACGGGGGTCCTACGGCAAGCCAATGGAGAGGTCTTGCCAGAATTAACTAATGAACTTACCCAACACTTGATGGTTCCTTTCCAAAGGTAACGGTGAACCACCCCCAGGGAGACGGCTTCAAGGGGACACGGGGAGGGCCAGGGCCCAGGGGGCAGGGACTGCGCTTGAAGAACAGGCAGGAAAAAAACGGATTCCAACTCCCCCCTTCCCCAGGGAGTCCGTCAGTTCTGTTTGTAGGCGAGCCATGGAACAAAGTTTATGATGAAAAATATACGATGAATTTTATGAGTAGAAAATCCAGTAAGGAGCTGGAGGGCAAAAGAGGCCCGAGACATAAACCGGACTGGCAGGTTTACGCAGGAGCCATGCTGGGAAAAGACCCCACTCTTCCCGTCTAATTTGGGGTACAAGTGGGGAGAGGACCCACAGAAGATTTAGTGCTTTTGATTTTTAGAAAAGCCTTTGATTCAGTGTCTCATGAGATCAGACTAGCAAAATTAATTTAAATTGGCATGGACAGGGGCTGTTGTGGGGCTGGGGTGAGGTGGGGGTGGGGGGCGCTCCTCCCGGAAGGCTATAAACAGAGGTGTGATAAATGAGGGCAGCAAATTGGAGAGGTGAGGGAGGGAGAGGGCCGGGCCTGCAGCGGGCGCACGCAAGCTCAGCAGAAGCAGAGGCCCGATCACTTTCACGGTCCCACGAAGGTGAAGGTAATGGTGGGTCAGTTAAACCTGCATGTGTAACTGAGTCAGGGTGACACAAACAGGCCCCCCAAGTGACTGGGAAAGGAAGGAATGGTCACAGGAGAGAGCGTGCTGCTCCGACAAGAGTCTCAGCCTTGGAAACCCCCAGGGGGCAGTTCTGCTCTGTCCTATAGGGTCCCGCTCTGAGACTGGGACTTGGCATTTGGGTTTGGGGCCGCAGAGGGAGTGAGGCGAAGTCCACCTGGCAGGAGAAATCTGAGCCCAGATAAATTCGCAGCATGATCCCTAAAGGAAAATGCTGACACGGAGGGCCGTCGATGCCATTCAACACAAGGTCTAGGGATTGTTGTGTGCGCACTTGATTTTCTGTGGAAATCTTCCCTGGAATCACAAGAAAGCGTCACTGAAAAAGGAAAACGAAAAGGTAGCACTGTTCTCACGCCACCCGCTTGTGGCATCGCTGTGATGGCAGCACTACAAAGAGAAGACAAGGTCCCAGTGAAGAGAAAGGGCCAGGAGAAAGAACAGCTGCTCCGCTCCGGGCAGACTCGGGTTAGAAGTGAACACCGCAGGCCCAGTTCTCTGGCCCCAGGCACCTCGACGTTGCCCCTAAAACTCCCACTACCAACCAGCCCTGGCCCATCACGAGGCGTGTGTGTGTGTGTGTGTGTGTGTGTGTGTGTGTGTGTGTTGGGGCCAGTAAACTCAGGGCCCCAGATTCATGACCTTGGCAAGGCAACCCTCCTCTGTCCTGATCACAGATGGGCCGCTCAGAGGAGACAGGAAGAGTGTCCTTGTTCAGGGGGACTTGCGATCGGTCATGGTTTCTCATGTCATTGAAAGGCCCATGGGTAGACGGGGCTTCAGGCTGAGCTGGGACCCGGAGCCTTGAAGGTATCAGGAATTGACCCCTTCAGCCTCCCTCTCAACTCTTTTTGGCTTTGTTCTTGCTCTCCTTGGTGGCAAGGCTGGTCCTGGTACCTCCAGCCCTTCGTGGCCCATACAGACAGCGACCAGAAGAAAATGAGTATGTCACTCTCCCAATAGAGTCAGCAAATGTGCAAGGGATGACCCTCATGGACATAGCTTGGGTCAAGCACCTCCCTGCCTGAGGGACCAGGGTGGCATCAGATCCAGTCAAAGAGCATGCGCTATCAGTAGTGAAAGGTGTGTGGATTGAGCCTCTGGTGAATCCCCTCTCACCACAGAGCAGGGATGGGATGAGCCCTGCTCTCATGTGGAGCCTATTAGAAAGTGGATGATTGCAGTTGGGTTAAAATTTAACACCTGTACCATTTGAGCTCCCTTTTGCCCCATTTTAAATTTATTCTAGTTTTTAATATTTTCTGCTTTCTTTTCTCTCTCTCTTTTTTTTTTTTGTGAGTGATAAATAGCTTGACTATGATGGAGACAATGCACAGCCGCGGGCTCGGGTGTGAACAGCGAGTGCCTGGCACTGGAAGCATTCCCAGGGTTCTCAGGACTCAGCCTCCAGCTCCCCTTTAATCTCCGAAATTCTGTCTATAGCTTGGAGGATCTCGGAGACAAGGTTCAGCGTCTCGGCTCCAGCAACCAGCTGCTTTGTGGACGTGTGCGTGCTGCCCATGAAGACCCGGGGGTTCTGCAGGGCCAGGTCGGTGTGCTGCTTCACCAAGGGCAGGCTGGCGCCCTGGCCGCACAGCAGGACCTCATTCTCCTGCTCCTGCGTCTGGACCAGCCCCACATCCTGCTCCAGCGGCATCACCTGGCTTTCCGTTTGGTCATCAGCCCCAGGTTCTGCTCCACCTGCGACTTCTCCATTGGCTTAGTGTTTTGCTCGTTAGGTGCTGCGTAACTATCTGCAGCGTCCCTAGGTAGCGTCCCCTAGAGACTCCCCGGGGGCTGAAAGTCTGGGCTGGGACGACTGGAAGGGGGCTCTGGAGAGGCGCGGGAGCCTGTGCCACTCAGCGCCCACGGGGGCAGAGACTCGGCCCGCCAGCTCCGACGGGCTGGAGAAGAAGGACGCATCGGTGCCGACATGCTGGTGGCGGCCCTGAAGGTGTGCGTCTGCTCCACAGAGGACCACAGGTAGGCTCCCGCCCAGGTGTCGTCCTCATCCTGGTCCTCCAGGTCGCCGGCCCTCGTTGGGTCTTTGGAGAAAGGCTGGGAGTACTCCAGACTGTACCCCGTGGTCTGTTGGGCTGGGCGAGCGGTGCTCGAGCCCCAAGGGGTGCCATGGGGCTCCTTCGTGTTAGGGGCGGGGGTCCTCTTGGGACAGGCTGAAATCTTTGGTTTTCAGGAACCCCTTAAAGGAGAACGGATTCACCTCTTCAGGTTTGTCCTCTCTAAAGCATGTCCCGTGGGCCCGGGCAGGCCTCGCGCGGCACCTTTCCCCTTTCCACAGCCCCAATCGCCCCAAAGGACCAAGCTCTGGGCTGGGACAGCAGCGCAGGCCGCCTGCCGCGGGCCCCGCGGGGTTGGGCAGCAGGGGCCCCCTGGCTGCAGCTTCTCCCAGCCGCTTGACCTCGCTCTGCTTCCCTTTCTTTTAAACTTTTTTTTCCTGCTTTCTTTTCCATTGAGGTTTTCCTCAGTTTTATTTTGTTAGTGCTGTTAGTTTTGTTGCCGTTTTCTCCTCTGTTTTTCTGTTCTATGAAATCCAAGATGGGTAGTCTATGGAGACCGCCGCTGAGTTCATGGTTCTTTGGGGGTGCAGCAGAGGAGATTGGGGGAGAACAGGGTGCTGGAAGGATGTGTACAAGCTGTCGTTTGATGGTACATGGTGGACCTGGGCAAGTGGCCCTCAGCTGTGTCTGATGGTACATGCTGGACAGTGGGCAAGTGGCCCTCAGCTGTCGTCTGATGGTACATGGTGGACATGGGCAAGTGGCCCTCAGCTGTGTCTGATGGTACATGGTGGACATGGGCAAGTGGCCCTCAGCTGTCGTTTGATGGTACATGGTGGACATGGGCAAGTGGCCCTCAGCTGTCGTCTGATGGTACATGGTGGACAGTGGGCAAGTGGCCCTCAGCTGTCGTCTGATGGTACATGGTGGACAGTGGGCAAGTGGCCCTTAGCTGTCGTCTGATGGTACATGGTGGACATGGGCAAGTGGCCCTCAGTTGTTGTTTGATGGTACATGGTGGACCTGGGCAAGTGGCCCTCAGCTGTCGTCTGATGGTACATGGTGGACAGTGGGCAAGTGGCCCTCAGCTGTTGTCTGATGGTACATGGTGGACCTGGGCAAGTGGCCCTCAGCTGTCGTCTGATGGTAC
>NW_022103915.1:28895979-28896635 GCF_000313985.2 Echinops telfairi
CTGTCGTCTGATGGTACATGCTGGACAGTGGGCAGTGGCCCTCAGCTGTTGTTTGATGGTACATGCTGGACAGTGGGCAAGTGGCCCTCAGCTGTTGTTTGATGGTACATGGTGGACCTGGGCAAGTGGCCCTCAGCTGTCGTCTGATGGTACATGCTGGACAATGGGCAAGTGGCCCTCAGCAGGTAATCCACAGACTTAAGGACAAGCGTCCACCGACTAGAGGAGGGGTGCAGATTGCTCTGGTCATCATCATCTGGGTCTGTCTATGCTTTATGGAAGTAGATCGCCCCATATTTCTCCCAGAGGAGTAATCCAGGGGAGGGTAACTGGGGACAAGCGTCTCATTGCAACTGAGAAACATTTCAAATAAGCCAAATAAATCTATTCTGTCTTACTTTGAACAAAACACACAAAAAAATGGATGAATACAAGGATGAAGAAAAAGTTGTAAAATTGATTGTGGTGATAACTGTACAATTCTTTTTTTAATCTCTTATTTATTTTATTTATTTAATTTTAATTTTTTTATCATTTTGTTAGGGGATCTTATAACTCGTATCACAATCCACAATTGTGTAAAGCACATTTGTACATTCATTGCCCTCATCATTCTCAAAACATTTGCTCTCCACCTAAGCCCCTGGCATCAGCTC
>NW_022103915.1:28898599-28918482 GCF_000313985.2 Echinops telfairi
TCTCTCCTCCTCCCCCTTCATCTGCTCCCGTGTGCTCTGATCAGATATGCCCCTCTCCAGGAGCTGCAGCTTCAGTGCCGTCCTTTGAAATAAATTCTTCTGGGGAGAGGGGGCAGGTGTCCACATAGTAGTTGGGGTTGGGGCCCGCCCCGACTGTACGACTCTTCTTGATAGGATTGAACTATTGAACGCTATGGCTTGTGAATGAGATGCCAATAAAACTGTTGAGGAAAAGATTAGCGGAGGGTGTTGTCTTAGGCCAGCCTCCATCAAAGGCCGACCCGAGCCAGACGGGGCTGCATGTCGTGCGTTTCAGAGGTGACCCTGGGGAGCTCCCGTGGGGCGTGAGAATCTGAGACCGTGAAGGGAAGGTGAGTAGAATGTGCATTAGAGGGACAGTTCTATTCTGGGCAACTGGGGCTCCACTCCCAGGAGGCCCTCGGGGAGTTTGTATAGAGGGAGCCCTGGGACTGCCCCCCAGGAGAGCTAAAGATGTCGGAGCTTTTATTTATCCACACCGTCTGTCCTTGGTTGACAGGAACCTGGGCATGAACTCCCCAGTATGTCACACCTATTCCAGGCAGGTAGGCCGAGCAGGATCTGTGGCCAGAGAAGGACCTTCAGGCAGGGACTAACAGAAGAGGTCAGCGATGTCTTTGAAAACAGGATGCTGAGAAAGGGGGAACCCATCCCAAGGCTGGATATCTAGTCCCCCACCCCCAAAGGGGATGAATAACAGAAATATGGGTGAAGGGAGACAACGGACAGTGTAAAGTACAAAATAATAATAACAATATATCATTGATCAGGGACTCATGAGGGTAGGAGGGAGGGAGAGAAGGGGGAAAAAGAGAAGCTGATATCAAGGGCTCAAGGAGAAAGAAAATGTTTTGGAAATGATGATGGCAACCTAGGTACAGATATGCTTGAGACAGTTGGTGCATGGAATGTTATAAGAGCTGTGAGAGCCCCCGAGAAAATGATTAAAGCAAGGAAACAGGATGCTGGGAGAAAACGGGTAAGGTGTTGAGTATATCTGTTGTAGGCGGTCCACAAAGGTCAACAAAGGGGAACATACGCAGGAGGGGGCACGGACGCAGGACAGGCTGCAGCCAAGTTCCTGAGCGCGACTGCCAAGCTGATCTCTGAATTCCCAGGAATCTGTGAATGTTTCTGAACAGAAGATCCATAGTTTTCCTCAGACTCTCAAACAAGGTCAGGTTTCAAGTCCATAAAAGTGAACAACCATTTCTCCAAGCGATTGCCTGTGAAAACAGGAAGACGCACTTCTCCCAAAGGATTCCAAGGATGACGAGACCTCCAACCAAATGCATCACTAATGGTGGACTTCTGGGATCCACAGAGTTGATGGTAGGAGAGGGACTCTTGGGCAGAGGGCCCTTTCCTGGCACCGCTGCCCCTCGGCAGCCAAGCTGTGTGACTAACCAGATATGAGACGGAAGGACCACAGCTAACAGCAGTCAAGGCCAACCTTGCTTGAGCCTTGCAGTCATCTATGAGACAGGAAGAATAAGCATTATCCCCACTTCAGTGTAACCGAAGAGTAGCAGACACAAGGAAAAAGAAAGGATGCTTCACTTATAAAATACCTAGAGTGGACAAGTGGGTAGTAGTTCAGGCCACTGTCTCGGAAACCACAGGGGCAGTTCTACCCTGTCCTGCAGGGTGGCTGTGAGTCAGCAGGGACTTGGTGGCAGTGGGTTTGCCTTTTTAGGAGCTCAGTGTCAAAGACTGTCTGGGAAGCAAGGCCCGAGTTCCACAACTTCACGTGAAATCACTCACGATAGATTATTAAATCCGCACAAGTAAACCGGTGCTTGCCTTGTGTGTGAGGCAGTGTGACACACTCTCACACAGCTGCTCCGAGTGCAGGGGCGCCTCAAAGGCTCGTGCCCACTGGCAGGGCGTCCAGCATGCTGGCCGGTCGTTGTCCAAGGAGACAGAAGTTCAGGAGAAGTTTGGCTCTGAAGCCAGATGACCTACCACAAGGCCTGGGCTCTGAACTCTCAGATGAGATCCTTGACGTCTCTCGTGGCTTGTTCCTTAGCTGAAGGAAGCAGCCAATAATAGATCCTGCCTCTCGGATTATTCAAGGGATCAAT
Source organism: Echinops telfairi (assembly GCF_000313985.2). Taxonomy (NCBI): domain Eukaryota; kingdom Metazoa; phylum Chordata; class Mammalia; order Afrosoricida; family Tenrecidae; genus Echinops; species Echinops telfairi. The sequence goes on from NW_022103915.1 coordinate 28,900,723, forward strand.
GAATGGATACATGCTAGTGCTTAAAACAGGGCCGGGCCTACCTCAGAGTGGTCGCCAAAGGCTAGCTATTCACAGCATCCGTCGTGAGTGGGAAATGAGGGTACAAGGTGCCTTGCACGAGGGGAGAGCGGCTGTCTGAGGAAGGGGTGTTTCAGGGGGGCTCCCTGTTGCATTGATTCTTGTACTGCCACCGTCTCGGGTGAACCTGCTGCAGGAAAAGGCCACCTCCCTTCCCGGGCCACCTGTGTGGTGAGTGTCTTCACAGAAAAGGTCTGAAACTGAAAACCAAACGGCATGGCAGCTCATCGACTCTGACTCCCAGTGACCCCATAGGACAGGGGAGAACTGCCCCGGGGGGTTCGAGACACTAAGTCTTTCCAAGTGCCGATAGCCATGTCTTTCTCCTCTAGAGCCAGCGGTGGGTTTGAACCACTGACCTTGAGGTTAGCAGGGCAATTCGTAACTCATTCCACCACCGGGGCTCCTAGAAATTCTACATTTGCCTCAATTTCACTCCTAAAGGCAAAGAGGGGGTAGGGGGCAGCCTCCTTTCATTCCACCAGGCATCTGAGACAAGGCCCGGCCCCCGTGTCTGTGAATGGGGCCTTCTTGGAAAGAGGGTCTTCACAGGTGTGATGGTGGATGGGCCCCGGGCCGGAGCCTTGAGAAGGAGGGAGAGACACAGAAAGAGGTCCTGCGAAGCTGGAGGCAGACGTCCAAGGTCAGTGGGACATTCCAAGCAACGAATGCCCAGGACTGCTTAGCAGCCGCCAGAAACTAGGGAGACACGTGGAGTGTCCCAAACCCCCCTCGGTCAGGAGAGAGCTTCGGGAGGGAGGATGGGGTGGCTGGCACCTTGGGGTGAGCCCTCTGGCCACACAGCTATTCAATAGGAAAGGCCTAAACCAGAGCAATGGATTCTCTCATGGTGCTGGAGGGCAGAGGTCTCACCCCAAGGTGCCAGCCGCTCTGGGAAATGATGGGTGCCGTGAGCTCAGCACTATTTTATTTCCGCTTCAAAGAGGCAGAGGCACACAGTGGTTAAATGACCTAGCCAGGCCACACAGCTCTCCAGTAGGAAAGTCAGGTTCCAAACGCCCTCTGCCCCTCGGACTCCAGAGCCCATCCTCTGCGCCACCAGGCTCACCCGCAGGTAGAGAGAACTCCCCGCTTGCTGCAGCCCCCCCACCCCCCCCAGGGCAGGCTGCTCTCCTTCTGCCCATATGTGCAATACCCCCCAGGAGAAAGGGAGGGGGCCCCCAGGTTTCCTGAGCTGTGTTCCTGAGAGACGGTATCTAAGAGAATCCCGCGTCCATTCCAAGGTGGCTGACAGGGAGGGTGGTGGTGCCTTCCGAAGGGGAGACCAGAGTCCAGAAGATGGAGCGTCCCTCCCACAGACTCTCAGCTTACCAAGGACTAGCTCTGCCTCACGCAGGGACACCGCGAGTCAGAATTGGCATGAGGGCAGTTGGTTTGTTCTGGGCTCTGCCTGGTACCTTCCTCCCTCGGCATTGAACCCCAGTCTTGCCAGGGCTTTAGGGGAGGAATCTGCCTGGAGCCCCAAGACCCATTCGGTCCAGGGTAAGCTCCTTCAGAAGCTGCACCCACTCCTGCAGCTACAAGACCAAGAACGCCAAGGCTGGCTGACCACCCCAGGAAGCTACGGAGGGGCAAGGGCATGTTCCCTGCCAATCTCTTCCTTTGCCTGCGTGCCCAACCCCCAGCCCCTGATCAGGACGCAGCACCACAATGGGCTGTTTTTTAATCCTTATGAGATCTCTTTGATTCTTCCCCCCTTTGCTGGGCATCCTGGGCTGTAATTTTTCCTCTGTGTCATCCATCACAGACGCGACGTCGCCTGTGCAAATTAAAATGCACCTTGGAATAATAAAAAAGGGGCTTTCTCTCCCCCCCACCCTCCTTTTCCTTCCCAGCAGCCACTTGACTCCTTAACACAAAACATTTTTCTCGGGGGCAGGAGCATTAACCCTGCATGTGCCATCAGCAGGCCCATACGGTCCCTGCAGCCACCGGCAGCCCAGTCATCAGGGCCGAGGGCCAGGCAGCTCATGGCCAAGCAATGGGCTCTGGATTGTGGGCTTCTTGTGTTCCGGGTGCTGCTCAGAGCTTGCCAAGTAAATCCTCACCAGGACCCCGTGGGGTAAATTGAGACTGTTATATAGGAAAAAAGTGGGGGGCGGGGGGCAGTTAAGTGACTTGCCAGTCAGTTGGTAACCAGAGCTAGGATCTCGACACTGATTCCAAAGCCCAAGCCCTACTTTCCAGACTCCACGTGTGGTTCTCAGGCCGGGGAGGACGCAGGGCGTGGGCAGCATCCAGGAACTTGCTGGAAATTCAGTATCTTGGCCCCTGCTCCCACGACATCTACTGCATCAGAATCTGCATTTTAAGAAGACAGCCGGGCGCTCTATCTGTATATAAGTTTATGAAGTGCTACTCTGAACCACAGGGCCACCTTGGTGCCCGTGTCATGACTGATCAAGAAAAAGTCATTACTGGGGATGGATCAGGGGCTACCTTGGCCTGCGCACCAGCACCAGCTCCTCCCTAATACCCAGTCCTGAGTTCTGGTTCTATCACAGCAGGTGCAGCAAAGACTGTGAGTATGGTGCCTGCAGGCCAGAGGGCGATCAGCCAACCTCTGCCAACTCCCAAGCCTTCCACTTGGCAGACACAGGGTGAAGGCTGCAGCTCCAGCTTCAGGGAGAGGGCACACAGACATGCAGGTCAATCAGGCCCGGGGGAATCGACCTTGCTCTCTGGCTTGTGACAAACCACCAGAACGAACCCTGGACACGCCATCTAGAACAATCTCAAGAAGACTCTGGAAGGGGGGAAGGAGGAGACCGAGCAGCGAGAGGTGCAAGGATGCAAAGATCGATGTGTGTGGGGGTCTTGGGTTCCTCTATTTCACGCCACAGATCCCAGACTTGAAGCCGGAGAGGCCGGCAGCCTGGGAAAAACTATAGGGGCCCCCCAGAAAACTTTCATTCCCCTTGGACAAAGACTAGGCAAAGGGCAATGTAGCGAAACAGAACATTTTAGACAACCATCCGTCAATCGTAGCCAAACAACACAGGAAAACGGAAACTCCCACTTGCCCCCACTCACCTCTGCAAAAGCCAATCTCATCAGTTGCCGCAAAGTTTCCTAGTCCTCCGTACCAGGGCGGTGGGCGCTAGAGATAACTGACCAGGGAGCAGGAGTTCTCATCCACACTGAGCAGTAATGCGGACCTCTGACCCATGGTGTCAGTAGCTGGCGTCACCATCTGAAGATCACCTTCTGCCACTTCCAGTGAGAGAGCCGATGCCTACTTCCATCAGCAGTAAAGAGAGACTCCTCTCTTGGTGTCAACAAAATTCGGTAAGAAACCTGGACTGGACTGCACTGGACCGGGCAACCTGCTCTGCCATCTCATGGTCCCAGAGCTGCTCCCTGCTCTGTCTCACGGTCTTGGCACTGCTCCTTGCTGCCTCGCCATGCATGGAGCTCAGACGTGCTTCACGCCTGGTTCTTCTCTCCTGCTGGTCGTGGGATTCTCTCTCCCTGTGTCTGCTAAGGATCCCAGTTGGCATAATGAGGTATCACCCCACCACCACTGGGCACCACGAGCTCCCCTTACTAAAGCAGTGTTACAGAAAGTCAGCTAACACGGAAGATCTAAATAAGATTCCAAGTCTCACTATGTAACACTCAGGAAGTCTAGGCTTCAAGCATATTCCTGGAGGTCTACTTAAAACCAAATAGGTTAGCTTAACTAGTAAGCAATGCCTGCCTTGAACCCTGGGTTCTTTTAAGATCTCTCTGTATGGGATCAGACTGATAACAGCAACTCGAAAGATTTGATAGGAAGCTGGAGGACAGTGAGCTCATGTTAATGGGGTGGAGGGGGAGAGTGGTTGCCCAACTCACAGGATAGAATCAAAAGCAATGCCGCTGAAATGGACGTGGAGAAGCTGCTGACCTGGTGTACGTTATCCTGGGCATTGTCAACAAAACTATGATGAAAATGTCCAGGTTTCAGTAATAATCATCATCATCACACACTGGACCAAGAGCCAGGAAGACTTCAAATTGAATTTTTTTAAAACAAAGACAATCGATGCTAACCCCCAAATGGCAGTGAGTGATGTTAAAATTATCTGCCACAGATTTTAAGTCACCCCATCCCAAGATCCTTCAATAAGAAATGCATGCATGTGTAACAAGCGAAAAACTGCAAAGAGAATTAAGTGAGCAAATGTCTAGAAGCGGACTCCTCGTCACTGACACCCCAAAGGCTTACTCTCGCCTCCTCTGTCTGTCCCCCTCCTCAGTGGAAGGGACAAAGTCAAGCAAAGAATCTCAAATATGCAGATTTCCGGTGTGCAGAGAGAAAAAGGCCATGTTGGGAGAGATGGGAAGTGAACATCACCATTATTTTTAATCATTACATGGTGCATTTGAATTCTATGATTAGCCAGTGGCATTCTAATTAGGTCTAATGAAGAGTAATGAGTGTAAGACAAGGTCTGGAACATATATAATTTTATGTGGTGTATATATCCCCCAGGTGGAGAAGCGCAGGGGTCCCGCATGGGACCCCCAGATCAGGAGGTTGGAAAGCTGCAGTCTAACCAGAGTGCCTGACAGGTGTGGGTTGAAAGTGCTGGTTACTGAGGACCACATTTACTCAGCGTTTCAAAGAACAGACAGATACAGGGTGGGAATGAATGAAGAGAACTTCTTTTTTAACCGAGTAAAATAGACGGGTAGGTGGCACAAGTCTAGTGTTTTGTAAGATGTAACATCCCCCAGTGGGATGCATATAGCCATGTAGGGTGCCTGAGGATACAGATGAGTTAGACATGGGGCAGGGATAGAAGAGTGAGACTTAGGGAGTGCCTTAGGTCGGTCTTCAGGAGAAACAACGCCGCAAAGCTTACAGATATGTCTATATAAACAGATTTATCTCATGGATGAATTTCACACTGGTAAAGGCTGGCAAATTCCAAGTCGGGGAGTCAGATGCCACGCTGGGGACTTCTCTTAGTGAATGGAGCTGTGGGGGCCGAAGGACGAGATCCTCAGGTCAGACGGCAGGCTGCACAGGTGAATGAATGAAAGAAAGGCCAGCAGGTAGGTGATGAAAACCAGGATTTGGCAGGTGTCGTAGAGAAGCTACATGCAAGGTGCTCATCTGTGTGTCTAAAGAGAGAGAAATCGGTCTCAAGAAAATGGCTCACAACACTGTAGAAGTGCGAAAGTTCAAGTCCAGGCAGGATCCAAGCCTGGATCCTGAGTCAGATGTTAAACCTGAGGTCTCCTGACTCTCCTAGCCAGGGTGGCCGATGAACCCAACATTGGCATGGACACCATCAACTGCTGGTGGCTGCAGCAGTGCAAGGTCAGCAGGTCAGAGGGCAGGCCTATGATGACTCACAAGATGGGCAGACAATCTGGCAGACTTTTGGTTAAAGTAAAAATAAAGCAAAACCCCCAAAACCAGAGATTGATGAGCCAAAGGCAGGGTCCAGACCCAGCAAAAAGCAAACAAGATTTTCCAGTAGCCACATAGATTGGAAGCAGGATACAATTTTCAGTTGATGGGCTGCTGGTGGTAGATCTCATCCTGGACGTGATTGCATTATACTCAGTGTCAGCGCGGAGGAGGACTACATCTGAATGCTAAACCACTGACAACCGAGGTCCAGTCGAGGGACACACATCTGAACTATCACTGGAGGGACTGTCCTGTGAATGTCAAGCCTCGTTGCCATCAAGTTGATTCTCACTCATAGTGACCCTATAGGACAGCATCGACTTGCTGTCCCCTGTGGGTTTCTGAGACATTAAGTTTCTTCAGAAATAGACAATCTCATCTTTTCCCCACAGAGTGGCTCTGGGGTATTTGAACTCCCGACCATGTAGTTAGCAGCGCAGTGCACAATCCACCATGCCATCAAAATCTTAGGGACCCCCAAAACTGGCTAAATGGAAAACAGAGAAGAAAACGAATCTTCTCTCCTATTATCTGAGGAAGGGCCAGTCTGTCTTTGTAGCTGTAAACTCAACACAGCCATCATGACTCTTTACTTTCCAACAGTTTCATTGGCACATAGTTTACATATCATACGATTGAATCGTTCAGTCACTCTCCCTCGAAGCCTCGGCGTGGGTTTGAGCCGCAGTCTTTCCGAGAGCAGCCATGGGCGTTACCAGCAGTGCCCCCTGTGCTCCTAAATAGTTCAATCATTCAATCATAGCAAGGGGGATGGTGCAATCACCACCACACCTACCTTAGACCCTCTCCTCCCCACCCCTCTAGGGCTCAGTCACCTTTACACCGAGTGGTGCAATGGATGTCAGTTCTAGTGCTCCCTGCCCCTGCCGTCACGATTCTTGAGGGTCAAGTTGGTTGACTGGCTGTTGTCCCGGATTGTTGGCGAGTGGTGCAGTGACTTCCCGCATTCCTTTTTCCTTCCTTCCTTCTGAAGAGAGCGAGGCTAAGGTTGGACTCATCGAGGGCAGTGAATTGGGCCAGGATGAGGGAGGAGAAGTAGGAACTACGTTAAAGTAGGTCCCTGGAGCTCTATGGGCGGGCCGGTCAGAAGGGAGCAAAGGCAGAAAACAGGACAGAGAAGTCTCTGGGACCTTCTCATCACCCTCGATAGGTGTGCTTCGCTTATTCTCTTTTTATTAATCGTTTTATTAGGGGCTCATACAACTCTTATCACAATCCATACATACATCAATTGTGTAAAGCACATTTGTACATTCATTTCCCTCATCATTCTCAAAACATTTGCTCTCCATTTAAGCCCCTGGCATCAGCTCCTCATTTTCCCCCTCCCTCCCCGCTCCCCCTACCTCATGAGCCCTTGATAATTTATGAATTATTATTTTGTCATATCTTGCCCTGTCCGACGTCTCCCTTCACCCACTTTTCTGTTGTCCATCCCCCAGGGAGGAGGTCACATGCAGATCCTTGTAATCAGTTCCCTCGTTCCAACCCACCCTCCTTCTGCCCTCCCAGTATCGCCACTCACACCACTGGTCCTGAAGGGATCATCGTCCTGGATTCCCTGTGTTTCCAGTTCCTATCTGTACCAGTGTACATCCTCTGGTCTAGCCAGATTTGGAAGGTAGAGTTGGGATCATGATAGTAGGGGGGAGAGGAAGCATTTAGGAACTAGAGGAAAGTTATATGTTTCATCATTGTTACATCGTACCCTGACTGGCTCGTCTCCTCCCCGATAACCTTCTGTGAGGGGATGTCCAGTGGCCTACAAATGGGCTTTGGGTCTCCACTCCGCACAACCCCCCTCATTCATTATGATAAGATTTTTTGTTCTGATGATGCCTGATACCTGATCCCTTCGACACCTCATGATCGCACAGGCTGGTGTGCTTCTTCCATGTGGGTTTTGTTGCTTCTGAGTTAGATGGCCACTTGTTTACCTTCAAGTCTTTAAGACCCCAGACGCTATATCTTTCGATAGCTGGGCACCATCAGCTTTCTTCGCCACATTTGCTTATGCACCCATTTGTCTTCACAGTTTGCTTATTCCTAGAGTATTTCCCCCCCTTAATCTTAGGGGAATCATGGAAGAAGGTGCGATGAAATTCTTTGACACAAATAAAAGTCTAGGGAATCTGGTTGACTCTGGGCATCTGGTTGACTCTGGGCATCTGGTTGACTCTTGTCATGGAGGGTCAATGGAATCACGTGAGACCACTGTTGTCCCAGAGAGGAGACATTGAGGGGGACAGCTGGCTCAGGTTGACTTCTCCCCCTCTCACCAATCCTATGGTACCCGTCTCCCCCCATTTCCAAAAGCTCTCCAAACGAAGATGAATTGGCCCTTTGACTCTGAGCAGAAGGGGACTGAGTGCCTGTGCCTCTTCCAAAAGCAAGGCCATGCCAATGTGCTGGCTTCATTGCTCTGACAGCATGAAGGATGTTTGGTTTTGTTCCCAGCACTGTTATCATTTATCATCCTCCTGTAGAAGCTGGCACCCTCTGCCTGCTCCCCCTTCTTGCTCACTTTCTTCCAGCCCGTCACGTCCAACCCAACCTGCCTGCCCCCCACCACGGAGGAGATTCACCACTTGGCTTTCCCCCTCAAGAAACTCTTACCTTGGTTCCCAGTGGCCCAACCAACAAGCACCCTTGTTGAACTAAACTCAGTAAACACTTGCTAAGCTGCTCTGGGCAAAGTGCTGTGCTCCGCGCTCCAGGTGCTAAGACAGAAGGCAGGGACTTTGCGTTCTGGCCAGGAGATGACCGTGAAGACCCAGGCAGACCGCGGTAAAGGCAAAGTACAGGCGGGCTCTGAAAGCCTTGGAGAAGCAAAGCGCAGCCGAGAAAGGCAGCGCCCGTACCCTTGGGAAAGGTTGGTGTGGTTGGGCGGGGGTCAGCGGAAGGCCTAGGCGTGGGGAAAGAGTGGGAAGGAGACAAAGAAAGGCAGCATCAAAGGTCCTCAGGGACAAAAAGGTTGAAGCTGAAAGAGAAGGAGCCAGTGGACTGGACACGGTCAAAGGTACAAGAGAGGAGAGCCCTTTGATGGCACAAAGCCCCAGAGAGGACGGGTGAGGCAGGTGGAAACAGGGGAGAGTAGCCTCGAGGGAAGACAGACGGAGGAGGGGAGTAGGAAAATGCATGCTATCTGAGGAGCAGAGGACAGCTGTCACAGGAATGTGAACTGCTTGGTAGGGGGATAATCCTGGGCTTTCTACATCCATGCCCTGTGTGCTGTATGAAGATATGCATTATTCTGGCAAACCTGTGGAAAACATTCTGTTATATTTTGTTTTAGTTTTATTAGGGTGTATCTCAGAGGGGGTCACCCCCTTGAAGTTGTGGTATATGATTTTTCTGTATTTCGGTAAATGAACCCCAAGATTGATGAACCTATAGGGACGGCAAGTAGAGTATGGGTTTTGCAGGGTTGGGGGTGGGGGGTAGGTACTGAGGTGGAGGTAAAAGAGAGATGGTGTCAAGGAGTCCAGGAAGAAAACGAACTGATTATGGAAGCAATTCTGCTTGACGTGATTGAACTATGGAATGATATGATATAACATATGTATCAACTCCCAATTCATAATAAATTTTTAAAAATCAAAAACATAGATCCAGGAATGGATTTTGGGCTTGCACAAAAATCTAGCTCTAACTTAAGAACAATTAGTTTTGACATCATGGCCCTGCTCGATACTTGCCCTCAGGAAGGGAACACAGAAGATATAGGTGCTCGAGCAAAGTGTGGTGAAGAAATGAGATGGTGTCCAGCTATCAGGTAAAATAGTGTCTGGGGTCTTAAAGTCTTCCCTCCAAACAAGCAGCCATCTAAGTGAGATGTCAACTCGGTCCACATGGAAGAAGCACACCATCATCCATCATTGAAGTATTGTAAATCATATAATCCGAAATCAGAGGAAGGATTCATATCAGAGACTAGATTGTGAGAATCCTGTGTGCAGAAGTCTATGGATGACAGAATCATTTGTGAGAACTGGATAAGAAATACGTCTTTGGAGAACTCCCTCTATCCACAATCGAGGGACGGGAGGACAGTGGTTACTAAATAGAGCGCATTGGAGAGAGGAGTATAGAAGATCAAAGGCATAATCTACTTAATTTATTTATTTATTTATTTTTCTTTCTAGTGAATGAGAGTGAGTGAATGAGTCAGTGAATGAGAGTAAGTGAGTGAGTGAATGAGAGTCAGAGAGTGAGTGAGTCAGTGAATGAGAGTAAGTGAGTGAGTGAATGAGAGTCAGAGAGTGAGTGAGTGAGTTAGTGAGAGAGTGAGTGAGTTAGTGAGTGAGAGAGTGAGTGAGTGGATGAGTCAGTGAGTGAGAGTGAGTGAGTTAGTGACTGAGTGACTGAGTGACTGACAGTGAGTGAATGAGAGTGAGAGAGAGAGTGAGTGAGTGAATGAGAGTGAGAGAGTGAGTGAGTTAGTGAGTGAGTGACTGAGAGTGAGAGAGTGAGTGAGTTAGTGAGTGAGAGAGTGAGAGTGAGTGAGTGGATGAGAGTGAGAGAGTGAGTGAGAGTGAGTGAGAGAGAGTCAGGGAATGAGAGTGAGTGAGTGAGTGAGTGAGTGAGTGAGTGAGAGAGTGAGTGAGTGGATGAGTCAGTGAGTGAGAGTGAGTTAGTGACTGAGTGACTGAGTGACTGACAGTGAGTCCTTTCTTATTACTCAACACAGACAGTTGTCCAGATGGTAACTGGATGAAGTGTCCAGCATTTGAATTCATATTCAGAATCGCTTGTCATTCATCCCTCTCCTCCTGATTGGCCTGTTCATTCCTGGGGCACTCTGTCCAGACGTCCGTATAAGTCACTCTGGTTGTTAGCAAGTATGGAGTCCCACCTCAACACGGGGGCCTGATGCACCAGCAGACCCTTGCGACCCATTGGGTTTTCATCGATGGACACTCGGCTGAGGCCTGTTCAGGGACGGATGAGAGGTGGCTGTGTGTGAGATGCACTGGCCGGAAACCAAACCTGGCGTTCCCCACGTAGGAAGGGCCACCACATCCTCTGTGCCACTCGCTTGTCATTGCTGTTAAGGACCATCGAGACAGCCCTGGCCTGTAGCGACCCTGTGCACAATGGAACCAAACAGTGCCCAGGCCTGAGCCGCCCTCAGCCTTGTTCCGATGCCTGAGCCTGTGGTCACAGTCACTGCGTCACTCCGTCTCCATGAGGGTCTTCCTTCTCTCTGCTGCCCCTCCCCTTGGCCAAACACGATGTCCTTGTTGTTGTCAGTGGCTGTCAAGCCAGTGCGACTCATGGTGACCCTGTGCAGCCAGGGCCAAGCTGCTCCTTACAGTTTTCAAGGCTGTGAGCTTCATAAGCAGGGGCTTCTGGGCAGGTTCAAACCACCAACCGTGAGATAGAAGTTGAGAACGTAACCCTTTGTGCCACCCAGAACCTCCTTATTAGTCCTACTGGTGGGCTAAGATAGTCTCCAGGGATGCACCCTCAGCGTCACAGGAGCCTGGTGGTGCGACGATGAAGTGCTTACTAGCTAACCCAAAGGTCAGAGGGGTGTTTAGCCCACCTAGCGGCTCCATGAGAGAAAGACCTAGCGATGTGCTCCTGCAAAGATTACAACCTAGACAACCCTCGTGACGCAGGCACTTCTACCCTGTCGCATGGCGCCACTCTGGGTCAAAATCCACCCGACAACAGTGATCTCAGCTGCAACAGCGCCTCTGGTGGCGGCTCCGTGCCACTGCTTGCTTAGCACACGGGGCGCCCCCGTGAGATCAGTGGAGGTGGACACAAGGAGGGCTGGGGAAGGTTCTGCTGATTTCCTGAAAATAAGAAGGACTCTGGTCCCTATTACTCGGGTTTGGCAAATGACTGACGGGTTAGTGATGCGAACGTGCAGGAGACACTACGCTGCCCAACCCCCCTGCCTTGTTTCCTTCCCTGTGACGTGGGGCATTTTCCAAATTCTAGATAATCCTAAGCATCCGGGTGTGCACGGTGGATGTGGGTGTGCTTTACTGTCTTTGAAAGCCACCTTCCTCAGGAAGTCATCTCAGAGAAACTGAGGGGTTGGCCAAGGTTGCCCAGACAGGAAAGAGCTGAGCCGGGCTCCAGCTCAGGAATCCTGCATCCAGCCTAAAGGGCAGCCCAGGAAAGACCACAGAAGAGTTGAGAGATCAGGATCAAGGGCCCCAAGGGCACTGACGAGCCTGGCTCTGCTCCTGAGCAGCTGTAGGGCATGGGGGTACATCCCTCTTGTTCTGGGGGGCTGCACAAGGCAGGACCAGGAGGACCGAGCGATGGGATGGGTAATTCCAGACGCAACTTGTGCTTGCATGATGGCTACTGCTTCCCCGGGGAAGCACTGCCCAGTCCTGCCCCATCCCTGCAATCCCTGCAAACTGGACCCCACGTGCACTAAATGGAACGGGCCGTCCACAGCTAAATGGCTTGCCAGATTTAGCAAATGGAAACACAGGCCATCAGTCCAGTTTGAAGACCGGAAAAATAACAAACAGCAACGAGAAGCCCACACATCATTTGAGCTGTGCTGCTGGTGATGGGTGCCATTAGGTCAGCTCTGGCTCAAGGGGACCCTATGTGCCACAGAAGGAAACACCACCCGGTTGTTGTTTTTAAATCACTTTATTGGAAGCTCTTACAGCTCTTATTACAATCCATTCATCCATCCATTGGGTCAAGCACATTTGCACATACATTGCCAGCATTTTCAAAACATTTTCTTTCTACTTGAGCCCTTGGTATCAGCTCATCCCCCTCCCTCCCTCATGATCCCTTGATAATTTATAAATTTCTTTTCATGTCTTTTTACACCAACCGCTGTCTCCTTTCATCCACTTTTCTATTGTCCGTCCCCTTGGGAGGGGTTCTATGTCGATCATTGTGATCGATTCCCCCTTTCTCCCCCTACCTTCCTCTTCCCCTCCTGGTATCACTACTCTCATTATTGGTCGTCAGTGCTATACTACACCCTGATAGGCTCGTCTGTTCCTTGTGACAAATTGTCTACAGATGGGCTTTGGGTCTCCACTCCACCCTCCCCCTGCCCCCCATTCACATCAATATGATATTTTGTTTTGGGTCTTTGATGCCTGATACCTGATCCCATCAAAACCTCATGATCATGCAGACTGGTGTGCTTCTTCCATGTGGGCTCTGTTGCTTCTCAGCTAGATGGCCGCTTGTTTCTCTTCAAGCCTTGAAGATCCCAGACGCTGTATCTTTTGATAGTGGACACCCTCAGCTTGCTTCCCCACATTTGCTTGTGCACCGCTTTGTCTTCAGCGGTCGTGTCACTGCCCAGGTCTGTGCCATCCCCATCATGGTTCTTAGGTCTGAGCCATTGTTGTAGCCACTGTGTCCGTCCATCTCGTTGAGGGCCTTCCCTTCGTTGCTGCCCCTTTTTACCAAGCATGATGTCCTTCTCCAGGGACTGGTTTCTCCTTACCACATGTCCAAAGTACATGCGATGGTCTCACCATCCTTGCATCTAAGGATCACTCTGGCTGTACTGCTGCCAAGATAGATCTGTTTTGGGGACATACTTATTCTAAACAAGAGCACTCATTGTTTACTCAGAATGCACGTTTTCCTGGGCATCCTGCATTTGACCTGGAGTTCCTACCAGGGCGATGCGCTTTTGTCACTGAGGCTGAAACCCCAGGGGGAAGGGTATGGTGTGGTGATTGATGGAAACAACCCAGGGCAGTCTTCGTCCCTAAAAGTTCCTGGGGATTCGACTGAAAGTGACTTCCATGCCCAAGCTTTCCTGGTGCCGAACGTTCCAGTCTCACAGGAGAAGGAATTTAAGTCACTGTCCCTGAGCCCCGCAGCTCCTGGCTTGGAGTTCGGTCTTTCAATTCTCAAAGCAGCATCTTGATAGCTAGGGGTTGGGGGTGGGAATGGAGCAGCTGCCCCAGCTCATCTCACCCACTGGGCACAGGTAAGAACTGCCCATCCTCCACCCCGAATCAGCCTCTGTCTGAGTGGCAAGCTCTCCCGCCCGGTGCTTCTCCCTTGGCCTGTCATCACCCCCCCACACACTTGATTAGGGGATCGAGTGACTTACAGGGGCCCTCTTCCCCAGGGCCGGCATTTGCATAGAGTGATGGATGCAGAGATGTCATCGGACGCATCTGCACTTTGCATTTTAAACAAAGCAATTTCCAGAGGAAGCTGGGGGAACCTGGTCTCCTTCCAGGATCATTTCCTCCCTCCGAGTCAGACGCTTTCCTCCGGGCCCACCCTCCCACCTCTGTCCTAGGTCCCTCCCCTCTCCTGCTCTGGGGTCCCATCCTAAACACAGCAGTGGCCTGAGTGTAGAGCAGGGGCCACTCCATCCCCTCTTCTGTCCCTGATACTGTTATTCCTCCCCACCCTGGCAGACTTGTGACTGGCAGAGTGACCTTGGCCAGGGCCAGCCACGTCTGAGAGGCCCACCCCCATCTGCCAATGTGCAAGCCAAGGATTGTGCCCTAAAATCTTTCCCTGTTTTGTCCAGGGGCCCAGCTTTGTCCTGGGCCCTGACCTCTAAATGCATCTAGCTCAGGGCTTTCTCTTGATGAGCCTCCTTCATGGGGCTTCTCACGTGGCACTGTAGGCGACATCGTGTGCTCGCAAATGCGTGTTGTTGGCGTCACGTTCCTAGTCCCCGAGTATGGCTCTGAGTCAGAACTGAAGTGATGGCAGTGGGAGGGTTTTATTTTATATATTGTTTGATACCTGTGGGTGTGCTACAGTGGGGAAATCGTGTTTGCCTGTAGCGTGTTAATGAGCTCAATGACTGCCATCAAGTCCACGCTGACTTGTTGTGTCCCTAGAGGGCCTGAGACCGCATCTCTTTATGGGAGTAGAAAGTCCATATTTCTCCCAAACCAGGGCTTCTAAACCAGTTTGAAAACAGCTCTGTCACGGCGGAAGGAAACAAGGGCGATGGTCCGTTTGCATCATCTAAAACCGAACCCACTGTCAAAATCATAGGGACCCAAAATCATAAGGTTTCAGAGGCTGTGTATTTTGACAGGAACACCCAGCCTCATCTTTCCCCTGCAGAGAGGCTGGTGGATTTGAACAGGCAGCTTCTTGGTTGGCTTACCCAGCAGTGTTACTAGTGCTTCTCTAGCTTTGCATAACAACCAAATCTCTTTCTGGTTGGATTTGAGTGGCCTACTGGTTGCTTACTGAGCTGCTAGTTACAAGATCAGCAGTTCAAAACCATCAGCCAGCTCTGGGGGAAAAAGACGAGGCTTTCTCCTCTTGTAAATATTTGGTCTTGGAAACTCACAGGGCCAGCTCCACCCTACCCTGTAATAGGGCTTCTCTGAGTCAGAACTGACCCAATGGTAGTGACCTTGGATGGGAGGAAACAGGCAGTGGCGCCAGGCTCAGCGTGGGTGTCTTAAGCAGGCACACGTTCAAAGCGGTGTGTCCACCGCCACCATCTTTGAGAAGGGCCCCGCTCCTTGTTTACGACTCCTGTCAGAATCCAACAGGCAAGCGTTTTGGCTGCTATGAAACATGTTCCCATCCCCCATGATTGATTCATTTTGAATTGGACTGAAGCCCTGCTGTACCCCTAATCGTTTTAGGGTTATGAAACATGGAAAAGGCACATGCACACTCTTGCACACACAGGACAACAGGATGGTCTACAAACCAAGGCATGCCTGGGCAACGGACAGGGCAGGCGTCAGCATGGCTGAGCTCCTGATGTGACCGCGTAGAGCACACACACACACACACACACCCGTGGTATGACTACACAATAGCAGCACTGGGGAAACTGGGCAGATGCTGATAAAAATGTCACCGTAATATTGGCTGAACTTTATTTTTGCTCCCAAAAGAAGTAGGAACAGAGAGAATTTCCTGGATTCTTGTCCCGACTAACACGGTCTGAACCCTGTTTCCGCTCAGCTGACCTGTACAGGTGCCTTCGGGTAAAATCACTTAATCACCCTAAGGGACCTCCGTTTCCCCCTCTGTCCAGCCTGGACAGCATCAGTACCTCCCAAGAGGCCCCACTGCCCTAGTGCTCAGAAGGTACACTGCGTGTGCAAACACACGTTCCTGTTCTCAACTTCCCTTCCTGCTCACCCGGAAGTCCAAGTGAGCTCACCTGGATGGGGCTCTGGACTTGAGTAGAAACCTTGCAGCAAACTATCCCTGGGGTGTGAAGTGAAAAGCCCCCTGGGGTGTGAATTGGGGATTCCCCAGAAAAGAAGTTCCACCAGCCTTCTTGCTACCGTGCACAAGGCTAGCTTGGGGAGAGTCAACAGGCAGACTGGACGTGGTGAACCCTGCATCAAACCCATTCCATTTCTGTGTTTACACATAGCCAAGGCACTGGATCCAATATGCCAGTATAAGCAGAGGTACATCTATTAGCAACAGGAGACATCCTGGTAAGAGTCCCCTCTGACCTCTTTCTGCCCTCCTCTATCTCCCTGGCCCTCACTGGGTCCCAGATGTGTGGAGTCTGTAGTGTCAGCATCGATACATACAAACACACTCGCATTTCACAATCCCAAGGCAACGGATCGTTTTTGGTTTGAATATATGTGAACTTCAATTTCTCCAGTCTTCGAGAAAAGAAGTGGCTCTTTGTGAATACTAAAGGTTTGAAGCCAAGTCTTGCTACTAGCATTCGTTCATATATGCAAGTTCATCATGCAACGCATGTCTCAGTGATTAGTGGATGGCTGCAACCAAGTTCTCTTCGCCATACACTTGTCTGAGACTCTTCGACAGGTCCGATCAAAACTGTGGCTTCTGAGAGGATTCCTGAATTTAAGGCAGAGGTCAGCTTAGATAATGGTAACTAATTTGGGGGACTCCAAAGGGGCAACGTGGATATATCTTCTTGACAAATACAAGAGGATCATGAGGGATTAGGAAGTTTTAAGAAAACGGAAAACTGCATTGGTGAGAAAAAACGGCTGGGCGGGTTCCACTGCCGAGTTCGTTGCGATCACTGAGCTTGCGCAAGCGCACTCTTGTGGGGGTCGGCATGCTGGGGAACTTTCCACCCTACAGCCTTGCTCCCAAAGGACATTTGAAAGGGGCATGGTCTGAGTCCCCCGAGGAGGCCCAACCTGCCGTTCTGACGTGGTGTAAAACTAAATCCAGCAGCACGGAACTCTTTCAGAGTGAGAATAATGGAAACACGGCCTTCCGAGGGGCAGAGACTTCCGATGAAGGGCGTGTCCAGAGGATCATTGCTCGTTTCGCATTTTGAAAACGTTGCTTCTAAAAAGCCTGCTTTGATTTCGGGGCAACACTGTTTGACTTCACACACCTGGGCGATGATGCACGCAGTTTAAGCCTGGCTGCTGACAGACTCTGCATGTCAGAGAAAGGCTTGTGCTTAGACCCCACCCGTGGCTCTGTGGGAAGAAGGCTAGCAGGCTGACGCAGAAAGACGATTCTGTGATGCATGGGGTTACCCTGCCCGAGAAGGGGACAGGGGGGCAGCACATCAGACCTGCATCACACGTTCTGCTTTATATGCCTCATGAACCCACAACGACCTCTGCTAGCATGCCCTGCGTCCGGGGAGCCCCAAAATGTGAAGAGTCTCCAGGCGACCTTTCCTTATTTATTAGATTCCAGATACACGGGGCCAGGGTGCTCGATTTCCACGGGGGTCTTTGGGAGGACATATACAGAGGCAGGGACAAGTACAGAGGAGTGATGCTGAAAGGGGGTGGGGCACGTCGTCTTAAAAAATATATACATCTTAAGAAGCCATTCCAGCTGTACTATCAGTATTAGAAAATAAAACGATCTTTCCACATAGCGCTTTTCTTTGGTGCTGTTCCGTGGGCATGGGCTCGGGGCCTTTCGGGCTCTGCAGAAGCATGTTACCCTCCCCTTTCCGCCTCTAAGGAGGGGGCAGAGTCCGAAGGCAGCATTGGCCCCTGACCGGAACTGCAGGGCCTGCTCCTCCCAATCCCCCAGGGCCTTCTCCCACCCTCTGCTCGGCCCTCCAGAGCCTCTGGCCTGGGAGACATCAGCCTCCTGTATGCAAAACGTGGGAGACCTGGGGATCAAGTGACAAACCAGTCTGGAACCTTCAGGAGAGATGGGGGGAGAGAGGACCACACAAAACCCAGCCAATGTCATTGTCGTTCTCTGTGGTTGGATGTTGAGATCTTATTTCCTGGTTTTTTGGTGGCCGGCCTCCTGAGAGTTCAACTGAGAAAGGGCAGTTTTCTCTTTAGATGGGGGGG
>NW_022103915.1:28918582-28926339 GCF_000313985.2 Echinops telfairi
GGCGGTGGGGAGAGGTATGTGAATGGAAAGAACCTTACCAACTCACTTCCCTGTCTCCCCCTAGGAAGTCAGTCCCTTCACCCTGCCCCCAGGGGTCCACACCTGTTTCAGCTTCCCCCTTCTCAGGATGCACCCCAGGCACCCCCCAGCGTTTGGACAGCTGTCCCCAGCACTGCCAGCGTTTGCCGTAGGGGTGCTTTCTACCCCACACCTCCAAACCCCGGGACCGCTGTACCCTCTGGTAGAAGCCATCAGTCCCATGAGGCTAATTTGCCTGGCGCTTGGACTCTCACCCATGCCACCCTACTGAGGGGGTGGGGACGGATAAAGATGGGACCAGGGTCTCATGCGTGTGTCGAAGTGGTACTAGATCCTACCGGCCCTGGACCTAGGCTGAGCCCAGGTCCTTGGTGCTGAAGGCTCTGCCTTGCATGTGTTCCGCCTGCTTGGGGACAACTAGGGGTTTGTGGGTGCTGCAGAGGAGCTGGGGAAGGAGGCAGCATCCTGGACTGTGGTTCCGTGTGGGCTCCCCACTTCTTTGGGCCTTTGGTGGGTGAGAGGAATGGGAAGATGCTGCCTTCCAAGCAGCAAGGGTCTTAGAAGTCTTTGAGGTTACCTCTGTGAGCAGTCATACCGCTGGGCTCCAGCCAGCCCATCTAGCTGGGAAGCCCTTAGTGTGAAGCTCACACCCAGTGGGCAGGACCAAGAAGACAGCTGGGAACTTGGAGCTTCTGCCCTGCTGCCCACATGGTGGGGGTGGGGTGAGGATTTCCCCCCAAAAGTGACCCCCTGAGGCTGGTCTGATCTGGGTTTTGGAGGCATCTCATTGGAAGAGACGATTTCCAAATCCCTGGTCCCCGCCTCCTAGGCCACCTTAAACCTCCTCAGCCAGCCCTTGCGCACCTGACTGGGAACCCTGAGCTCCTGCAGGGGTTAAAGCTGGCTTCTGAGCTCCCCATAGTGCTGTGACCAGCGCAAGCCAGAAAAACCATCACCCACAAATTCACCAGGATGGTGGGTCCAGACAGGGAGCTGTGCCAACCCCTTGTCAGCCTGAGTTCCATGGGCTGACAACAGCAACACCCCTTCCCTAACACTCAGGCCGGCTCTCTGGTGTCCACTGTCTCCACATGTCAGGGTGGACCAGGCAGACTGCTCAGCCCCCTCCTCTGGGCTCCCCGGCTTGTTGGTCTCTGCTTCTGAACTTGGCTGTGTTCCTCAGAGACTGGTTCAGGCCTCACTTAGTCCTGCCTGCCTCCTCCGGGGCTGAGGCTCCACCCGGAACCCAGGGTGCCCCTGAGCGGGGCCAGGCTCAGCTGACCTATACTGCCCTGGGGCTGGGGGCTGAGGAGGGGAAGAGGTGATAGGGCAAGACAAGGGACTCTGAGCCAGGGGTACCCCTAGTCTGAGTGAGCTTTGAGGTTAAGGGAGGGAGGTCTCCTAGGGGTGCAGAGAATGACAGGCAGATCAGTTCCAGCCCCTGTTCTCCTGGATGGGAGCTGACTGAGTCAGGGAAGGGCCTTGCTTGGACTGGAAGGACCAGGGTGCGCCTCCTGTAGGCAGGTCTGGTTGGGGACCCAGGCTGCTGGCCTCTGAGAAGCCCTCCACGTGGCACCAGGTGGGGTTCCACGGCATGGGGGGTGGGGGGGTGCTGAGCACGCCCCTCTCACACCCCAGCCTTGGATGGGGAGGCGGCCAGGGGAGAGAGGAAAGGTACATGCTGCCTCTCAGCAGTTTATTGGGGTACGGGCATCTCCAAGTGGTCACTAGTCCCCAGGGGTGCGCACCCTGGCAATGCCCACGGAGAGGGGAAACATACCAAAGAAAAAGAAGCTTACAGATGAGCCGAGCCCCGCCCCTGCCCCCACCCTTTGCCCCACCCCCTGCACCAGGAGTCTGCACACACACAGCCGAGCCCAGACGCCCTTCCCAGGGGCTGCACAGTCTCCGAAGGGCGAGGCTGGTGACTGTGGAGGTCTCCTCGGGTGGGGCCGTCTGCCCGTCCCTCGCTGTCAGACCTTGGCCTCCAGCATCTCCAGGAAGAGTTTGTGCATGGGCACCTTGCCCTGCAGTTTCACGCTGTAGAAGTGCTGCACTGCCTTGGCTGCCGTCTGCCGCAGCAGGGGCAGCGTCAGCAGCAGCTTGCCGGTCCTCCGCGGCTCTTCGTGGCGCTGGCTCAGCTCGTAGTCCTGCAGCGCCTCATGCAGCAGGTCCTGCAGCTTCTGGACGGCCTCCAGGTCCTCGATGTACGTGGAGTCTGCAGGCGCAAGGGCGAGCGTGAGCGGGGACAGCCAGGGAGGTGGCCCCAGGGCCTCTGCTTCCATCCTCCATCCCCACTTGAAAAAGGGGGGGAACCCGGACCCAGCGCGGGGAATCTAGTGGGAGAGCTGGGCTCAAACCCACACAAAGACCTGCATCTAGGGAGGGCACTTCTTAAGAAACCACCCCGGGTGGCAATGAGACCCCCACCCCTGGAAGGACAGCAGACCCGCGGGTCACCCTGAGGGGGTTCGAATCCTGCCTTCCTCACAGGCTAGCTGTGTGGCTTTACTTGGTTGAACTTCTCCCTGCCTCATTTAGGAAATGAGACCATAGCCACCACGCCCGGAAGGGGTTAAATGATGAACACAGGTGTGGTCAGGAGAGCGCGTGGCCCAAAGCCGGTGCCTGCCCCACAGCAGCTATGCCCCCGTGGTTGCTCCTGCCACACGGTGAGGGCATGGGGGTCATCATCAAGTGCCCTCTGGTGCCAATCACAGTGCTGGAGGGGGCTGTTGGTGGTTCTTGGGAACTTAGGGGTCTCGGTCAAATTTACTTAGATCTTGGGAGGGTGGGAGACACCTGCAACAAATGGGTTACAATGAGGTTTGAGCCTGGGAAGGTGGGTGAGCAAGCAATCGACCAAGCGAGCAGGTAAATACGCATGCGCACTAACTACCAAGTGTCTATTGCCATTCTTGAGCGGTCCTGAAAGGCGCCGCCCCGGCAGAAGTGGAGGGTGTGGGTGCGTGGGTATGGGGAGACTTTGAAGCAGATGGGTGGTTTCCTGAATCCCTGGCAGCACATGGGCTGCTCTTCTCTGCCTGCTGGGTTGGTGTGACCCTTTCACAGGGGTCGCCCAATTCCTAACAGTAGCAAAATGACAGTGATGAAGTAGCAACGAGAATAATGGATGGATGGGGGGGTGGGGGTCACTACAACATGAGGAACTGTACTAAAGGGTTGCAGCATTAGGAAGGTTGAGAACCACTGGTGTAGAGGAATCCCTGATGACCAAGGGCAGCTACGAAGCGTGGCTGATGCCCACAAAGCCTCCCCTAACTCCTGGTCCCCCACTCAGGACGGCCTCTTTCTCTTTGGGGGTGGGGGGCAACACCGGTGAGGAGGAGCTTACTGCTCGTCCACCGGAGCTATGATTCTTGCTGTGCGTGAAGTCGGCCTGGGAGTAGGTGCCCTTGCTGCAGGTGTGCCTCCGCCCCTACCCGTGCCTCCTCCCGCTTCTGTTGCCAGGTGGAAACATAGCCGGGCTCCATCCCCAGGCGGCAGCCCTTCCCAGAGCTCACCCAATACGGCCCTGCAAGGGCCCCACTGGCAGTCCCCACACCCTGACCCCCATCAGCTCCCTCTCCCCGTGCTCCCACACCTCCCCAAAGAAAGCCAAATTGGCAGCTGCCTTAAACAAAAATGAAATAAAATAACATCGCAAGATTAATTTCTTTGCGATCCATCAGAAGTTTGTATCGATGGCATTGATAAACTGTTAATTACAAAATCAATGGCTATCAATTTTTCTGCTGTCAGGGAGCCTTGCGATAGGGGTGACAGACGGCCAGCAGGCTCCTGAGGGACAAGGTGGGGGCCATGGCCTGTTTCTGCCCACTGCATTTTGGTGGAGTGTTAGCACCTTCAACCACGCTGTTCCATTTGCAAAACCTTTGCAGTGGCACCCACAAGACCACCTCAGTGGTCACCTGCCCTAATCTCTCCTCCAACCAACATGCTCCCTCTTTGACCGCCTGGGTGGTGATCTTGCCCCGAACACAATCCTATCCCTTATGCGTCGGCCTCGGCTCCCTGGCAGTGGACACCCTCCCTGCACAGCCCTGAAGTCCCGGGTCTGACTGCAAACTGCTTTTCCAGAATGCCCTCTCCAAGCACACATCCCTTCCCCATTTCCTGCTGTAATTGAACTATTGACTGTCTTTGAATTTCCATGGAGCCCATGTGTGTTCAACAATAGAAGCCGTGCTAAAATCAAGACAAAATCTTGAGGTAATATGGATTTTCAGGGATACATATGTCCCAAGAGGGACTCTGGGGGTCGGACTGATGGAGTGAGGCCTTTTTTTCCTCTCATTCTTGCAGGACCTTGCCAGGCAGTAGCACATACCACAACCGGGACAGGTATGTCCCAAGAAACCTACAGGACTGAAAATGTGGGTGGGTACCAAATGTCCAATGGGTTAGGAAAGGGTTAAACGGGTGACTCCATTATGAAATCTGGCTCCACTCTTCCCTGGCTCGGAACTGCCCTTGCTCTAAAGTCCAGTTTAGTGTCCATCCCCTGGCCCACACCCCCCTCAGCTGAAAACCATTACAGTACTCCCTCTCTGACGGCACCTGGACCCTTGACCTGAGGCTCCCTTCCAGTTCAATTCGCTGCCTGCCTTGCTACTTATGTTCGTGTCTTACCCCCTCCCTCACTCTGCTGAGAGCTCCCAGGGGGAGGGTGGGGCCACGGCGGTTATGTCCACCCAGCAAGTCCCACAGGCCACTCAGCACCCTGCCTGACAGCTCCAACAAGTTTTTTGATAAATTCCACTATCTTTGGAGTCCACAGTTATGGAACAGTGTGGTGAGCATTTCAATATGCCTGTTTTTAAATGCTGCATGCATACTCATGGAACATGCATATGGGGGCCAGTTACGGAAGCTACTACGTCATTGTGGCCCTCGGCCTTCAGGCCAGTGATTCAGTCCCAGTCTCAAGGGGTCTCTAAGACCAGTGGCAAGACACAGCTCATAAAGATGATGTTCTACATTCAAGTCTGATGCATAATATCTGAGGTCTAAGCTTGTGGGTGGTTGACTAACAAGGGGTCCCTTCTGGCCTGCAGCAACAGGGAATGAGGAAAATCTATTCTCAAGGAAGCAATGAGCCCAAGGGCCTAATGGGCCCTGGGAACCACAAAGCTGCCCTCTCCTGAGACCAGTGGGGCCCCGCTCCTACTACTGACCACTCTCAGCTGGACAAGAACCCAAGGTCCCTGTTAGAACAGGTAAAAATATATATATATATATAGAGAGAGAACAAAATTCAAATTAAAACACAAAAACCAGACTGATTGGTCTGAAAGAAACTGACCCCTGGGGATGATTACCTTAAGACAAGCTTCTACCTTGAAACTCGAGAGGGTGAGCAGGGGAGGTTGGTGAGAAACAAAGAGGGGTGGGGGGCCAGCTGATAACAACAATGAGTACAAGAATGAAGAAAACGCTCTAAGACGGACTGTGACGATGGTTGGACAACTCTTCTGGACGTGACTGAACTACTGACTTGTCGGATATGTGAACGAGACGTCTATAAAACAGGTTAAAAAGATGAAGATACTTCCAGAAACCACCCCTCAGCCAGTTACTCGATGAGCCTGTAAAATAAAACACGCACTCCCAAGAAGAATGTGCTTCTTAGAACAATCTAGTACACGAGACCAGAAGGGCACCATCTGTCCCTACCAAAGATGCAGAGGAGCAGGGGACCCAGGAGAATGGAAATGGGGGACCCCGGGAAGAAATGAGGAGTGCGTTGGTATATTGTGGGGATTGTGCAACAGCCAGTGTCATGAGCAATTGATGCACGATTTTTCATTAGAAAACGAATCTCCTACATAAAAGTCCACCTAGAACCGTCAACTTTCACCCAAAGCATCGTACCAAGTCGAGGGAGGAGGATGAAGGGCCAAACCTAACCCCCCACTGAGGCAGTGAGTCTGGATTCCTGGAAGCTTGGTCCCCACGGCAGAGCATGAGCTCGGGCAGGGCTGGACCCCAGCTAGAAACCACTGGTGGGTTCAATCCATGACACCCAAACCGTGTGTGGCATGTGCTTGAGGGAGAGGGAGAGAGAACCAGAGCTAGAGAGGGGGCAAAGAGGTGCTGTGAGGATCAGAGGAAGAGCTGCTGGTTGAGCCAAAGAGCCATTGGAGAGTTGGTGCAGGCCGTGAGGGGCGGGGCGCAGGGCTGGCGTGACCTCCTGGGTCTTGATTTTACCAGCCTGACCTTATCAGGTGAGAGTTGAACATAACCAAACCACTCTGTCACTCTCTCCCACTTCCATTCTGACAGGACAGACCTGCCCCTGTGGTTTCCAAGACTGTCACTCTTCATGGGAGTAAGAAAGACTTGTCATTCGCCCTCAGGTGGCTGGTGGTTTCAAACTGCTGACCTTGAGGTTAGCAGCCCGATGTGTAGCCACTCGCAGACCTCCATTTGCCCGCCCCTGGCTTTGCTTACCCCGCCTCTCCTCCTGTGCCCCTCTGAGTCTCAGCCCCTCTGAGACAGCTGGTTACTTTACAGCGTCCCTGAGACGGTGAGGGAGAGGGAAGGGTTCTGATGAAGGAATCTGTGAGGATCAACCTAGGACGTGCGTGCATCAAGGCACTGGCAAGTGGCTCCTGACTCATAGCAAGCCTTTGTACGTGGAACTGTAATCCTTAGGGAAGCGGTTAGCCTGGTCTTCCACTAGTTTCTTTGCAGTGGAGAAAACAAAGACAGACTCCATGCAAATAACGGGCTTTTATAGAATAATGCATCGCTATAGGCTTGCTAACTGTAACAAACGCATAACATGAACTGGAGCTGTTAATAAGATGCACACATACAAAGTGTGCCCAAGTGAGGAGGCAGGGGGAGGTGGTTATAAAACTCCATGTGCTATCTATCTGCTCAATTATTCTGTAAGTCTGACGCTGAGCTTAAAAAGCCATCCGTACAGCACTAGCACTCTCCAACAGCGAACAACCTACCATTTCCTTCCTAAGAAGGGAGACTCCAAACCAAACCAAACCAAACCAAACCAACCGCCATTGAGTCAACGCTGACTCACAGCGACCCTACGGGGCAGGGCAGAATTGCTCCTGAGACGTTATCGAGTAGATAGCCCGTCTTTCTTCTGTGGAGTGGCTGGAGGTTTAGAACTACGAACCTAGCGGTCAAAAAGCCCAGCTTGTAACCATGGTGCCATCGAGCCCCCTTAGAGAAGCACATTGTCAGTTACCCTTTTGTGGGCTTTGTTTGCCTCGTAAAAGGATTTGGACCCAAAACACTGGTTCCCTCTGTGGACCCAGTCAGGTTCTGGGCAGGAGCAGAGCCTGTGGTGGGGTTGCGTGCATGGGGTTTATTGAGGGAGTGCCCTAAGGAAATGGGGCCTGAGGGAAACTGGGTGGGACAAGGGAGGAGGCAGCACTGCTGGGGTGGGGCCTAGGCAGCAGCCTGCTCGCCCCTAACAAGGACTTGGCCTTTGCTCTGTGTCTGCTGAAGGCATCGAAAGGGGCCCTAGAACCCACGGGGCAAAGCACAGCACAGAGGGTGGATGCTCAAACCCCAGAAAGAGCAACAGGGCTGGACATCCTGGTGTCCCTGTGACAGGTGGAACCATATCCCCAAATCTATGTGCAGTCAATCCTAAACTCCACCTGGAGTTTAGAGCCCATCTGGGAAGGGTCGTCTTTGTCATGCTGATGAGGCAGCTTGGGGGG
>NW_022103915.1:28926439-28939513 GCF_000313985.2 Echinops telfairi
GGGGGTGTCTTGGAGTCAGCCTTTCAGAGATATGAGATTGGCGGGGAGATGGAAGCAGAAGCTCAGAGACAAGGTTAGACAGAGCGCTGTGCTTTCCCCTCCTCCGCTGTGAGAAAATTAATTTGTTTGCTAGTGTCACCACTTGTGGTCCTGCTAAAGCCGCCCTAGACATCTCTGCCAGGTGTGTAGGTAGCTACCTTCTCCGAGAGCCAGACACCCTCGTTTCCTGGGGACTAAGGGTTGTGCTAAGAACAGGATAGTACTGGACAAACCAGTGGGCTGTCCTACCGGCCCTGTTTTCATCTGGAACCAGCTCTCCCGCTTCCATATGCAGCTAACCATGTCCTCTAATATTAACATTGATAATTAATATTTATGGGACATTTCCTCTAGGCCAGGCACTAGGCTAAGTGCTTTATCTCTAGGCAATCGCTGATTTTGCTGGTATAGCCTCATTTCAGGCACATGGACATGGAGCTAATAGGTGAGCCAATGAGGCCAAAGCCATAGTATTTGGGAGTGTCAGAGTGAGGATTTGAACTTGGGACCATCCGATCCCAGGGCTGAGCCTACAGCAGTGCTGAGCGGGTGCATCTTGATATCTATTTCAGGGTGGGAATCCCCCCCCAACCCTCCTCATCCTCCTGCA
The DNA here is from genome assembly GCF_000313985.2 of Echinops telfairi. Lineage (NCBI taxonomy): Eukaryota > Metazoa > Chordata > Mammalia > Afrosoricida > Tenrecidae > Echinops > Echinops telfairi. The sequence continues at coordinate 28,927,089 of NW_022103915.1, forward strand.
CCCCATACTCCATCCAATACCAATGCAGAGCCCAGACTTGATGCTGAAGGCCATTCAATTCAAGCCCAGCCCAGGCTCGCTCGCTCCAGATAATCAAATATTGGTGCTAAACAGCTGGAGGGAGGGCCCCCTTTTAATACCAGATTAAGTAAACTTTGTTTACGAGGGAAAAAAGTCAAGGAGTAGGTAAGTCTAGGCTTAGATTGATTTTGGTTTGAGTCCTAAGCTCTGACAGCTTTAAGTTGTGCGTTCCCAGCCTCCGCTGCCACATCTGTGTTGCTGGTAAGAATTCAGTGAGCTCATCATCCCCTTGCCACGGCGGTGATTCCGACTCGTGGCAAGCCTGAGTGTCAGGATAGAACTGTGCCCTATAAGCTGTTCAAGGACTCCTTTTTAGATGGCCAGGCCTTTCTTTCAAGCTGTCTTGGGGTGGACTTGAACCTCCAAACTCACTGCCACTGAATTGATGCCGGCTCATAGAGACCCGATATCACAGGACAGGGTAGAACTGCCCCTGTGGGTTTCCGAGACTGTAACTCTCTATGGGAGGAGAAAGCCTGCCTTTCTCTTGTGGGGATGGCTGGTGGTTTGGGAACTGCAGCCCCAAAGGTAACTGCTACAGCCACAGGCTAACTCTTACTGACCACTTACTGTGTGTCAGATGCGTTCTCTGCATGCTACCAAGACCTCTTCATCCTGGGGGCTACTGAGGATGTGAAGCGCAGAGTGAGACAACTTGCCCAACCAAGTGGGAGAAGCAGGAGTTGCCTCTGGCAGCCTGGTCCCCGAGTCCCCCCCTTCACAAAGTGCTGGCGTGCACCCGCAGGGCCCAACCTGGTGCCTCGTCAATGAAGTGCTTAGAAGCAAACAGTCCACCCACAGTGGCCACCTCTGTAACTCCAGTCCGGACCGCACGTCCGTCTGTGTCGACACCTCGTCAGGGAAGCACCACTACTCTCAGCCCCACCGTGGCCCCCCCACCCAGCCGCCCTCACCTGAGTTGGCAAGTGCCAGGGCCTTGAGGGTCACAAACTCCTCCTTCTCCACTTTGAGCTTCTTGTATCTTCGGACCAGCTGCAGGATGGCGCGGTAGAGCTCCAGCAGCCCCACCAGGCGCGAGTGCTCCTCGTCCATGATGTAATCCTCCGCGTAGACCAGCTTGTCCTCGTAGGGCAGCGAGCGGTACACGATGCCCAGGATGAGGATTTCCATCCAGGCACTCTGCAGCAGGCTCATCTGGTCCCCCAGTGTGAGGTTCGAGAAGCCTGCGGGGAGAGCAGGGCCAAGGGGTGGCGGTCATGTGGGCAGGCCGAGGGAGGCGGCAGGCAGCTCAGGAGTCTGCCGGGTACCCCAGCCCCCCTGCTCCTGCTGGTGAACTGAGCCCGACCTGGAATTCCCAGGCAAGGCTTTCCTAACGAGAATGCAGTCAATGTTTAAAGTTACCTTTATTGTCAAATGTCAGTGATGATGTTCTAATGAATTAAATGCTCGTGTCATTTAAGCAGGTACTGGATTCTGAATAGCATAAGATGGTGGTGTAGCGCCACCCCCCCCTTTCTGCTCAAACCAGTGTGACACCTGGACCTTAATACAGCACCTCCGTTGTGCTGAGACCCTGGTGGGATCCCCAGGTCCAGTCAGGTGTCCCGGGCCAAGGTAGAAGGATACAGCATCACTGAGCATATCCCGAAGCTGTTAAGAGGCTATGCCTTGGGCCTCCTCCCCAGGCAAGCAACAGGCTCACCCCACAATGAAAAAGGTTGGGGTAGGGATGACACCAGGTAGTCACAGGGCCCTGTGACTCTGGAGAGGACATGGGTTTGAGTCCCTACTCCCCGTTTCCCAGCTGCAGGCTGACTTTGTCTGTGAAATGGGTACAGCAGGAGCTCCCACACCAGAGAGTGGCTTGCAGTCAGAAAGACCAGCAAGGTTTGGTGAACATACGAAGCACCTACAGCGCTCTTTCTGTTGTTAATACCACAATGAGATCAGAGTCTTCATCTGTCAGACACGGAGCCCCGTGTTAGAACCGCATCAATTGTGTGTCGAACGTGAGCTAACTTGACAAACCAAACTCGCTGCCATTGAGTCAATGTTGCTAAGTTCTGCCGTATGGGACAGGGTAGAACTGCCCCATGAGTTTTCCGAAGTAGAAAGCCCATCTTTTCTCCCTGGGAGCCACTGGCCTTGCAGTTAGCAGCCCAACGCCCAGCAGCTCAGGGACACACCCCAACAACTGGACAGCACAGCCGATGGTGCTGGGATGTGGGGGAAGGCCCGCCGTCCATATAGGCCATACCGGGTTTCCAGAGTCAAGCTCCCCAAGTTGCACTTTTCTTCCATGGCTGGCTGGCTTCAGGCCTCAGCCCGTCTGCCCCATGTGGGTGGATGGTGGGGAGTGGGGATGTAAAGAGCATGCTCAGCACAGCTCCCCAGCCCCCCAACACACAGACACATCTGAGTTGGTGTGGCATGAACCACTCCTTTGGCACCCCTGCCCTGGATGCCTGCAGGCCATCCCGCATCTCACCTCTCACCCTGCTATTCCCCGCTTCCACACAGCACATGGCTGGTCTACATAGGGGCATCCCTGAGGTCCAAACCCTCTTCCCTCCGCCGGCCACCCTCCTAGTCTGACCTTGTGGCTCCCCGGCCCACGATGTCCCACCCGGAACTTGGCAACCAGCTGGCAGGAGTCGCTGGAGAGATGGCATCAGCTGGGGAGGAGGGTCTGAGGAGCTGGATGGAGGTTCTCGTCTTGATTTCACACGTGGGAGAGAGCGTGTGTGTGGCTGGCCGTGGTGGGGGAGCCGGGAGGTAATAATAGATAGAAACGGACATCCAATTTCTGTTATCAGGCCTCTGAGGGAGAGAGAGGCCTGGGGCGACATTAATTAACAGATACCAATCAGCCAACGCTGTGTGTGTGTGTGTGTGTGTGTGTGTGTCTGTGTGGGAGAGAGAGAGAGAGAAGAGAGACGTACACAGATTGGGAGGAAAAACACAGGAGGTGGGCAGGGGGAAAACAAATACACAAGTGACTTGGAAAGTAGTTAAGGGGAAGGGAAAGGAAGAGCCAGCCTTCAGAAGACAGAGAAGAAAAGAGCCCAGGGAAGCACGTGGCCCCTTAGGTGAGGTTGTGGGAAAACTGTTCCTGGTGCATCTGGCCCTGCACTCACTTAGCAAATGTTCACTGAGCACCTGCTCCTCACCAGGCTCTGTGCTGGGCGCTGGGATGGACAGGGCCCTGCCTTCAGGAAGGTTAGACTCCTCATTCACTACCAATTACACCTGCACGAAGAGCTACGGCAGAGTATGGGTCACAGAACACACGGCAGGGCCTCTGGAGGAATTGTTACCTGGCAACTCCCTTCCCTATGCCCTGAGCCCTGGGGCAGGTGGATACCAGGTATTGGGCCTTGATCCCAGGGGCCAAGGAAACATGTTCACAAAACGCAGAATGAAGCAGATACCAAAGGCTCAAATAGAAAGTAAATGTTTAGAAAATGATGATGGCAACGTATGTACAATTATGCTTGACACAATTGACGTATGGAATGTTATAAGAGCTTAAGAGCCCCCAATAAAATGGTTAAAGCAATAACGTCAATAGGGGAGATTTTCAAAAGTACCCTTACTGGCTTTATTGCTATACTCTTATCAAAATTTGAGATATAATTCACATAACAAAATGTTGTAGTGTTCTTACAACTTGTAGGATGTTCATATTTTTTTAAAATAAAAATTTAATTAAAAAACAACAACAAATCTCAGCATGACCCTCTCAGGCCCTGGGCTCAAGGTCAGGTGTAGCTACAGCTCTGCCCTCTGAGAGGGGGAGTGATGGAGAACATGCCTGTCCCTGTCAGGTGTGCTGGGAGACCGCACTTGGCTTCGGATTTCTCTCTCCCACCTGACCATCTCCATTCAGCGGGAGCTAGAAATAGCTTTGAAAACCCAATGTCTGCCCCACTGCACTGTCTAGTGGCTACAGCCTGCTTCACTGTGTGCCAGAAAGGAGGAAGTGCTGGCATTTCCTACCACCTTACATGAAGAGTCCTGCTGACCCTGGGCAAGTGGACTGCTCTGGGCCTCGGGCTTCTCATCTGTCTTATGGGAGCAAGAATAGCACTTGCCTCCTGGGTTTGTTTGGATTACGCCTGTGGAGCGGATACCACTGATAACACAACACCGCTTCGCACAGGCTTAGTGCTACCGCCTGATGTCGTTACGGGGGTGGGAAACAGGCTTTAACAGTGTTGCAGTGTGAGTATATCCCCACTGGGGTTGGTGGGGATGGGCAGGACTAGGAGCCATGGTGGCACAGCGGTTATGAATTAAGACTGCTAACTAACTGCAAGGTCAGCAGTTCTAAACCACCAGCAGCTCTGCAGGAGAAAGATGGGGCTTTCTACTCCCGTGCAGTTTTGGAAACTCACAGGGGCAGCTCTAGCCTGTCCTGCATCCATTTGATGGCTGCCAGTTTGGTCCTTTTGGTTGTGGGGTGGGGAGGAGGTAGAGAAACACACAGGTGTGCTTACAAAGAAATTAAAGGCAGTTCCACCTTTCTGAGCAGACCTGTGCTCTGTGGGGTTTTCAAAGCCAGATGTTTAGAAGCAGGGTGCCAGGCCTGTCTCCTGAGATACCTCTGAGTGGATCTGAACCTCCAACCTCTGCAAGTGCCCAGGAGCTCCATGCACCTTTCTTCACTAGCAGTGCATGTTCTCTTACTTCTAACCATCACGGGCATGCAGCGCTCCCTGGCCTTCCGGCCAGCACTCTCCATTGTACATGGCTGGGCCTCTTTCCCTATCAGGTTCCTGGCATTTCTGGGACAGTGGGGCCCCTCTCAGAGGCTGGGAGGTGGCCCGTACCCCTGGGAGTGACAGGCTGCCGGAGCCTGGCTGTGTCCCAGTGCATGCCCCCCATGGCCTGCCTGGGCCCTGCTGCCCCAGGAAAACTGCCTTATCCGCACCAGCTGATCTCCCAAGCCCGCCCCTCCCCCCAGGACTTGGCAGCAGGAGCTCCTAGAATTTTTTTTTTAAAGGCATGTAATTTGTAGCAAGTGGAGTTCATAATCTGTTAATTTATTATCGTTTCTGTCGACCTGGAGGGCCATTAGCAGAGGTAATAAAGGGAGATGTAATTATAGGATCTGAGGCCACTCCAGACACAGCTGCTGTCACTCGGTACCCCATATTTCATCGGCCGCTGGCGGCCCCCTCTTCCCAGCATGAGCCACACAGTGGCTACCTGGGACCCTTGGCGAGGAGGCCTCTGGGGCCCCTGACAAGAGCCATGCCAATGTCACCCAGACCTGGCAGGCATGATGGAGACTCTCTGTTGGACTGCCTGTGGGCTGCCCGGGAGGACAGCGAGCTAATAACGTGAGAGGCCTGTAATTCATCACGTGACACCCGTCACCTTTTAACAGGCTCTGGGTGTGACCCTGCGTTCTTGGGGAACAAGGCTAAAGAGCGGGGCCTGTTCCTCTGGGTAATGCAACACTCCTCCCTTGGCAAACTCAACCTGGGGCAGGGCTGGCTGGAGCGGAAGAGCAGCTGCTTTCTGGGGGAATCACGTCAGGCCCACGTTCCTGTGGCCACGCTCTGTGAACTCAGGCTCAGAACTGTGGGCACCCAGGAGGGGACATGCATGTGTACTCACAGGGTGCACCCCGCATGCTGACTAAGCTGGTCCTCTCAGAGCTCATTCACAAGACCCTGCCAACTTCTGTGTAGCAGCACCGGGGTGCTGCCACCCACAACGTCCTAATTGTCCTTCACGAACTTGCTCACTGTCTCCCAGTCCAGACTCATGCTCTGCTCTTTCTTCCTGCAGCCCTCTGAGCACCATCCTGTGTCTTATCATGTGTGGGGACCGATGAAACCCACCAGCCATCTGTAAGTGTGTGTGTCTGTATGACGGCGGTGGCTTACGAGTCACTATGATGCCGGAAGTTATGCCACCCAGTGCATCAAATACTAGCAGGGTCACTAATGGTGGACAGATTCTAGCGGAGCATCCAGACTAAGAGAGACTAGCAAGAAAGACCTGGTGATCCTATTTCTGAAAATGAGCCAACGAGATCCCTATGGACCGTACTGGGAGACTGTCAGATAACCAGGATCGTGGCAGTGGGTGATGAGTTCTCTAAGTTGGAAGTCCCTAAAGACACACACTGGCCATAACCACGAAGCCTGAGCTTATGAAACCAACAGCCGAGAAGATGGTGGAGGCCCAGCAAGGTCTCATTCTGGTGAACACGGAAGTAGGTGTCAACTGGACACTAAACAGAGACCATCGAGGCTGGAAGCCTCGTGGTGCAGTGATGAAAACAGGCACCCCCCTTGCAGAGGGGTCTCGGGGAGGAGACGAGCCAGTCAGGTGCGATGTAACAACGATGAGAAATACAACCTTCCTCTAATTCCTAAATGTTTCCTCCCCGCTCCCACTACCATGACTCGAATTCGACCTTGCAAGTCTGGCTAGACCAGAGGAGGTACACTGGTACAGATAGGAACTGAAAATCCAGGGAACCTAGGGTGGATGAGCCCTGCAGACCAGTGGTGTGAATGGCGAAACAGGGAGGGTAAAGGGAGAGTGAGTAGAAAAGAGGGAACCGATTACAAGGAACTATATGTGACCTCCTCCCTGGGGGACAGACAACAGAAAAGTGGGTGAAGGGAGACGTGGGACAAGGCAAGATATGACAAAATACCAATTTATAAACTATCAAGGGCTTATGAGGGAGGGGGGAGCGGGGAGGGAGGGGAAAAATGAGGACCTAATGTCGGGGGTTTAAATGGGGTTTAAAATGTTTTGAGAATGATGTACAAATGCGCTTTACACAATTGATGTGTGTATGGATTGCGATAACAGTTGTATGAGCCCCTAATAAAATGTTTTCAAAGAAAAAAGAAAACCGGCACCACGCGTTCTTCGATGCACTGAGAAGTTGAGTTTTGATTTGCATTCAGCATCTTATTCCCAAACTGGACCCTTGGAGCAGACACTGTCTAAACTCTTCCTGGCAACCACCGCTCCTCACAAGGCACGCTCAGCAGGTGCGCGAAGACCCAGTATGGCAGGCCCCTTGTGAGCCAGCCCAGGTCCTCCTGGAAGTTCGGTCCCTTAGCAATCAGAAGAGGTCAGTCCTGTCTGTCCAGGAACCAGAGCTCACACGGGGCTGAGGCTACCTTTCCCTATGCCACCTGCCCAAAGGCCTTCCCCTGAGCTTTCCATCCAACCTGGGGCCTGATTCATTGATGAACAGCAGGCACTTGATGTATCACTGCCCTTCATATGAGGCTTACATGCAGTGGCAGGAGACACTACTAATTACTTTCACCTTAAACACTGACTTCCATATGCAGATTTATGCAAAACAGGCAAATTAGCACTTGAGACAGACAAAACCCCCATATTTAGTTTCATTCTTAAACAATAAGAACTCACCTTTGGACAAGGAGGAACGATGTTGTCCCCCCCTGCCCCCCACCCCCCACGAGGCTTTTCTTTGTGATGAGTGCCAACCCCACCATCCTGGAACCAGTCTGGGTACTGATCAAGCACTTCCTAGGTGCAGGGAGGGGTGCTAGACCCTCCCCCACAGTCCTGGGGACACACAGGGCTCCGTATTTATCCCCATCTTACAGACGAGGCCATAGAAGCTCAAAGAAGTGAAGTCATCAGGGCAGAAGTTAGTTAGACCCAAGCCCAGGCCTGCAGGTCCCCAAGCCCGTGCTCCGCAAGCTCCCTGCTGAGAATGTGCTTCTTGGATGATGGGGGGTGGGGTGGGGGGTGGGGTAGAGAAACGATGGGGAAAAGAGGCAGTGACCCAGAGGCCCACCAGCAGCCGCTCTTGAGCCATTGCTGGGTCCAGATCGGCTTCCCAGGCGGACAGGTAGGGGAGGGCTGGCTGTGCCTGATTTGGCCCTGGGTCACTGGAGCAATCCAGGCTGAGGTGTCTTAGCAGGGGCCTGACCCACAACTGTGCTGAAGCAGCACTGGGCAGATTCAGAAAGTACTGAGTGTGTAATCCTAGGAGACTGAGCTCCTTAGTGAGGGCACACTGCTGCTCAGGTCCAGGTGCCCGCCCCCAACCCAATCTGAATGCCCAGGGGCCACTATGGAGTCCCTGCCAGCTGAGTTTTGCCAGTCTCCTGTAAGCCCTGCCACCTGGTCTCTCTGAGCAGGCCCCTCTCCACAAAGGGACCCGCGTCCCGTGTGCCATACACACAGGAGGAATACTTCCCGACTTGCCCCATCAATCACAGGTCTCAGCTGGCACCCAGCTTACAGCACACCTTTGTTTCACGATCCCGCACCCCGTGCAGGCAGATTCCTCAGCAGATTCTGAATGGGACATGGATGTTTGGTTCCTGGTGGATGTCAATGTAGTGGAGTGTCCACATAACTTCTTGGGAAGAGGAAGAGATTGTCTGCTCCTGTAAAGGCTGACAACCCTGGAAAACCCACAGGGGCAGTTCTTCTCTGTCCTATAGGGTGGCATGCGTCAGGGTTGCATGCATCAGATTTGACTGGGGGCAGTAAGTTTTGATCGTCTATTCAATTGCAATAGCACCTTGAGACAGTTGCCATATTGCCATCAAGATGTGACACACAGACACACAGCAAGCGTCACTGGGCACATCTGAAGTGTGCGAGGAAATGACGCACAATGAACGAGGGCGCATCTTTCAGAGTTTGAGACATGCATGCCCATGCCGAGACGCGCACAAACGGATCGACAGGCAGGAAAACAAGCTGCCTCGTGTCACACAGCTAGTGAGAATCCGTGACCATGGCAGATGTTTCAGAGGGGAAGTGTGCTCGAGAGCAGGGAAGGAGTCGTGGCACAGTCAGAGCAGCTGGGTGCACGGACACAGCCTATGTGTAGCAAGGTCTCTGGTGTGCATCAGGTAGACTAAGAGGTGCCAGGGTCACTAAAAACAGAAATACACGTTGGCTCCCACCTCTCAATACGGAATCAGAAAGGCTGCAGTGAAGAGCCTGTTGCCTCTGTTCATCACAACTCTCTAAGGCAGGACAGACCTGCCCCCGGGGGTTCCCAAGTAGAGTAGCCGGTCATCTCAAACTGCTGACATTGTGGTTGGCAGCCTGCCACGGGGCCCACCACGGGGCCCACCACGTCCCTCATTGGGGTGGAGTTGCATTGTTCTGGGTTTGGGTTCTTGCCTCACACGTGTGCTACATACGCTCTGAAATGCTCTGAAAGTCCAAGAACCCCAAGCCAGCAACAGGCCTCCCTTAGGGACCAGGCAAATGGCAAGAGTGACCCCACAAGGGCTGTGAGCCCAGGCCAATGTGCCCCACGCAGGGCCTCACCCCGCCTGCAAATCACACCATTCTGGAGGCTATACCCATGTGACAGAGAGGCCGAGTGGTTCCTCCCTAGGACTGACTCCAAACGCCTTAGCTCCTCACTACCTGTCTCCTGGCAAAGGAAGAGACTCCATCGCCCTCTAGGTTGTAGGTAAGCAGACAATTAATAATAAACTCTACAAGAAGGTACTACCTTTTGGACTCTGTGAGTTCGAGGAACCTGCTCTTTGGGGGTTGCAAACCCAACGGTACAGAACAGAGTCCCTGACAGGGCACAGAGTTCGAGTCTGGCCATCTGCTTACAAGCCATTCAGTGCTCCTTGCTCTCACACAGCAGTGTGGCCACCAGCCGGAGAAGACTCAACACTGGTTATTTCAGGAAGGACGGCTGCACCTCATAGACATTTTCAGGCCTCCCAAACACCTGCCCCTCAAAGCCCACCGAGAGTGGAAAAGAGCCCCCCTGTACACCAGGCGAAGCTCCACGGTGGGCCCCAGGCTTCCACTCGCGAGACCCATGACCACCGGTCAGGTTACATGACTCACCTGGAATGTGCTTGGCCCAGCCAATGATGACCACGAGCTCCCTGTCTGCCAGGTCACAGAGGGTGGTCAGGGCCTTGATGTCCCCGTCAGGCATGCCAGGGGGAGGCATGGCATACAGCTTGTCCGGCTCGGCCACCAGCAGGTAGGAGACGATCTTGGTCACTGCCAAGAGAGCAGAGAGGGACAGGTGAGTGTCCAGGAATGGGGGCCAGGGCGTGTGTGGCCCAGGATGGGAGAAAGGCATGCACGTGGCCATCAGGTCCCCTTTCTGATACCATGGAGCTGCCAGCAGAGGTGACTCGGGCTGCTGAGCAGAGTGTGCCAGGCAACTGTGCAGGCATGTTCTGGGCAGTGGGGTCTCTGGCCTTCTTAGAAGCAAGTGTTTCGTCTGGGGCCACGTGGACCAGCTCTGAAGGAGGCGCCCCACCCTGAGGCCAGACAGTCATCTCCCCCAAGATCCAGCACCCAACACTGATGTCACCTCCCCCAAGATCTAGCACCAACACCCGGCACTGGGAAGGTGGCACTTCCCCAGGTGAGGCCAGGTTCCAGGAGCCAGCAGGTGCTGGCCAGTGATGGGCACTGCCCAGACACTCACATGGCTTTTTGGCGGGCGGAGAAATCTGTAAGCTCAGGTACGGGCTGCTCTCCGAGTCCAGCCGCCGTTTGTACTTCTGGCGGCCTCCACGTACTCGGTCGAGGCGCACACCTGGGGGGGGAGGGAGACAGGCTCAGAGGCGTGCAGCATCCTGCCGGGGTGATACCCATGTCTGAAGGCCAACGCTGGCCGAGTAGTTGAGGGCCATGCCCCGGAGGGTGTCATTAGTGGTTGTGGGGCCAGCAGCAGGCCAGGTGGCTGGAGGATTTTGAAAATAACTGTTTAACAGAGGCGGCCCATCACACCTGTCCCAGGCATGGCCCTGCCTCTCAGGATTCAGCATCCTTCTGAAATCCCTCCTTCAGTCAATTCGTGAGGCTGTTTCTAAAGGGGAGGCACAGCAGCACGGCCCCCCCACCCAGGTGTGTTGGGGAAGAAGTCACATTCCTATAGACCAGTGGTTCTCAATCTTCCTAATGCCGCAACCCTTTAATACAGTTCCTCATGTGGTGGTGACGCCTAACCATAAAATTATTTTCATTGCTACTTTATAACTGTAATTTTGTTACTGTTATGAATCATAATGTAAAATATCTGATATGCAGGATGTATTTTCATTGTTACAAATTGAACATAAAGCATAGTGATTAATCACAAAACAATATGTAATTATATATTGTGAAATTCGTTTGACACACACGGGGTCACGATCCACAGGTTAAGAACTGATGCTCTAGACCCAGGAAAGGACTTGCCGAGAAGGATTGGGATGCTCATCACAGAAACCCATGCCATTGCCAGGCATTCACAAGAGCCAAATCAAAAAACAAACCCATTGCCATCTAATGGATGCCGACTCCTAGAGATCCTATAGGACAGGGTAGAAATGAGGGCTTCCAAGACTGTAACTCTTTATGAGAATAGAAAGCCTCATCTTTCTCCAGAGGAGCAGCTGGGGGCTTTGAACTGCCGACCTTGCAGATAGCAGCCCAATGCGCCCAGGTGGCATACTGGTTCAGCACCGGGCTGCTAATCAGAGACAGGGGATTCCAACCCACCAGCCGCTCCACAAGAAGATGCAGCAGCCTGCCTCTGAAGGCTTTCTATGGGACTCTCTCCAAGTGACAGAGGAGCCCTGGGCCAGGGCCCCTTTGCACACCTGCATGGGCCCATGCCCCTGGGAAGCCAAGCTGCATGGTGCTCCTGTGATGTGCCCCATCAATGCTGACTTTGCATGGGACTCAGGGAAAAGGGGACTCCCTTGCCACCAGTGGGAGGAGCCTGCCCAGAGCCTGTCTGGAAATGACACATACGTCCATCTACAGCCAAAGTTGCCGTCGTGCTAATTCGAGGTGATCTAGCACGAGCAGAGCAGAATCGCCCCGTGGGATTTTCAGATCAGACCCTTTGGAAGCAGATCGCCACCCAGGCACCTCTGGGTGGGTTCAAACACCCAATCTCATGGTCTAAAACCCCAAAGCCAAACTCACTGGTGCGAGTCAATTCTGACTCAGTGACCTAAGGAACAGAGAGTGGCCCCTGTCCCTTTCTGAGCCGATAAATCTTTACGGGACTGCAGGGATGCACATGGCAGACAACTGGGGTGGAGGTGGGGAAAAACGATGAAAATAAGGAAGAAATGGGTAGCGGGGGCACGGGGCGCTAACCCACCCAAGGGGAGGGTATTGTTTATATCTCCACAGGAAAAGAGGGACCAGACTTCAACTCAGTGCTCCAAGGTGTGAATGCAACATGCCGGCGAGGAGTAGGGAACCAGTGGACAGAGGTCTGGGGGCCTGGCCCCAGTCCCAAATACTAAGTGGATGCCTGCCCCTCCCCCCAGAAGAATTTATTTCACAGGACGCACTGAATCCCCAGCTCCAGGAGAGGAACATATGTGATCAGAGCACACAGGAGCAGATGACGGGGGAGG
>NW_022103915.1:28941227-28944112 GCF_000313985.2 Echinops telfairi
TGGAGAGCAAATGTTTTGAGAATGATGAGGGCAATGAATGTACAAATGTGCTTTACACAATTAATGTATGTATGGATTGTGATAAGAGTCGTATGAGCCCCTAACAAAACAATTAAAAAAAAAATCTTTACAGGACTAGAAAGTCTCATCTTTCTCCTGTGGAGTAGTTGGTGGTCTTGAACTGCCATCCTTGTGGTTAATAGCCCAGTGCACAATTCAGGATGCTACCAAGGCTACTGCAGCAGGACATAAATAAAATTATCACTCTCATATGATAGCAACTGAGGTTCAGAAAGGTTAGGCAACTTGCTCAGTGTCACACAGCCAAGAAAAGTAGGCAGAAGGATCTGAGCCTCCATCTGTAATTCTCTAAGTCCTGTGCACTTTGTCCCACACTTGGGACCTGTACAATCCCCAGGGAACCAGACCAAAAATAGCAGAGATGCCTCAGGGCCACCATGGAGCAGAAACTTCTTGGGAGCTGAGGAGTGGGTCCCCACATCTCTCCAGCTCATGCCTCCCCTGCTGACCTCTGTAGCCCACCCTGCAGCGCATCAGAGCCACCCACAAACGTGACGTGACCGGGCTCAGATGTCCACTGGCTGACTTGATAAGATCGGGCTTCTGGCTTTTTTGTCTTAATGGAAGTAAAATAATTCCCGCTTCCCCTCAATTCCCTCCTTCCTTCTCATTTTCCCTCCCCAAGCTGGACCGGATCCCAGGCTTTCGGAAGTAAAAATAGCCACATGGGTAGGGGGGACGCAGCGGTGAGAGGCAGTGTAATTTCTTCCTTTTGTATCCAGGTGCTAAAAATAGCCAGCTAAGGTCTTTCAAAGCCTGGTCCCCACCTGGACCAGCCTGTCCCGGACGCTGCCCTGGCTCATTTCTCTCCCTGGAAGGCTCATGCAGGGCAGGGGTGGGGTACAGCCCTCAACATGCCCTCCTCCTGCCCTCCCCGGGAACCCACCGCGCGGGGGTGGAGGGGTAGTGCTGACAAAAGTAGCCCTACATGAGTACCACAGTCCCGTCTACAAAGCTGTCTCATGCTCCCATCTCCTCTGACCCCCATGATAATGCCGGGGCGAGGGGCACACACTGTCCATGCCCCCCTGCAAATGGAGGCTCAGAAAGGTCACTCCAGGAAATGTCAGCAGATCTGAACCTTCATCTGCAGGTCCCCAAGTGCTACCCCCAAGCATAGTGCCACCCCGCTGCCCTGGAGCCACCCCATAGAGGTTCTGGATCAGTAGAGTCAAAACCATCAGTAGCAGGAGGAGCTGAAATATATTTTAGACCCTGAACCGGGAGGAGGCCAGGAAAACGACTGGGTTGCTGCTTGAGCAATGGATGGGTGACGTGCCATGCCTAAAACGGGGACACGGGGAGTGGCCAAGGGAAGGGGCGGTACAAATCTAGAGTCCCTCTCTAGACTCGCTTCACTTGTGACACTTCATAGGAGCCACGAGGAGATGTCCGCGGTTAGACACGGGCACTAACACCCAGGGAAGAAGGTGGAGGGTCTCGTCGTGGGTCTGGAAGAGGGTGGAGGTGAAGAGGGCTGGGTCCCCCTCCAGGCCCAAGTCACCGCAAGATGCAAAGGACAGAGCGGAGGACGGCTTTGCCTTGGAGAGGAAGAGGCATGGCCGAGCAGAGAGGAGCACACAGGTGAACACGATGCAAGGGAAACGAAGGGGACAGGTGCAGGAAGGAGGGCAGGTGAACTGGAACACTTCGTGCTCAGCAGCTCAGCTGACAGCAGAGGAATCCCAGGTTTGCTGGCTCTGGGGCTTCGAGGGGTCTTAAAAAATAGGACAGTGACAAGGGTGTGCCCAGGATGGAAGCCCAGATGGAATGAGCGGAGGACCGGATGATCAGTTTATCACACTCAATCAGGAACCCCAGGATGAGTCAGGACCTAAATAGGTAAGGCAGCCTTGGTGGTGCAGGGGTTTAAGCGCTAAGCTGCCAACCCAAAGCTCAGTGGTTCCCGCCCGGCAGCCAGCCTGCAGGGGAAAGCTGTGTCGGCCGCCTCTGTACGGAGTACAGCCTTGGGGCCACCTTGAGTCAGAAACGGCTCAGGGCTGATGAGCTGGGCTGTGGTTTGGGTTTGGGTGTTTAAGGAAGCTGATTAGGAAAACATAGGAAGAGTAGCAAGGTAGGAAAACAGGGTTTTTAACCAGGCATGGAAGCAGAAACTATATATTAAAAAAAAAAAGCCAAAAAACGTCAATGAATATCTCTAATGTCTGTTCATTGAGAGAATGCATGACAGGAAGAAGAAGCAAGTCAAAAGCAGATACTTGCGGCACAAGCAAAAGAGGCGGCCTGAGCAAAGACAGACGGCTGAGTGAGCAGGGGGCTCTGCGGGTGCAGACGTGGGTAGTAAGGAATTTCCCATCTGATCAAGGAGCGGGGATGGTTGTGAGAGATTCAGCCCCCACGTGCGTGTGCACGGGAGGTGGGGAGCCCCAGGGGACACAGACATCTGAGTTCTCGCGTGGGGTTCAAGAGCTGTCCTCCTCCCCTGCATGCTACAGAGTGAGTTTGTTTCCGAACACGCGTGGAGGTTGGAAAAGAAAAAGAAGTTTGCAGAGCAAGGCACCTCTCATTCTTTTCCTCCACTCACAAAGCCGCCGAAGGAGTGTGCTGGCAGGGGCTGGAGTCGAGGACTCTATAGAGGAAGCCATTAAATCCCACGCAGTGGGGACCTGATCGGGGCTGCCTTTTAATTTCCTGACATGAGCTGGCCGCTAACCCAATTACCCCGAGTCCCCGGAGGGGCCCTCAGTCTGCCCAACAAGCACAAAGCGGGAGTGAGAGCATCCTGCATGGACGTCAGCCCAGCTTTCACTGCAATCCGATAGCTTTTAGAAAACACTGCGGGA
>NW_022103915.1:28944212-28998837 GCF_000313985.2 Echinops telfairi
GGGGGGCAGGGCAGCCAGTGGCTTCAGGACTGGGTGCTCTGCATGGGGTGAGGAGAAGGTGAGGTGTGCGGGGACAGGCAGACTGGGAAGAGCTGCTGGACTCCCAGAGCTGCCCTGGGGATGCAGGGAGGCCCTGGGGAAAGGCAGCAGGTGATGTGTCAAGTTCTTGAGTTCAAACCCAGTCTGGCTGTGAGCCCCCTCCCTGGGGTGCACTTCCCCACCATCTTCCCAGAGCAGCCTCTTGATGGGCCAGCTCACAAGGGACACCCCTCCCCACCTCTCAGATAATCACTAGCCAGCCCCATACACCACCTCTCAACACAAGGGCAGCCCAAAACAAAACACACAAACACAAAGCACATCAATAGGGATGAGGGTGAAGGCAGAGTGGAGACCCAAAAGCCCATCAGTGGCCCATTGGACACCCCCTGTCAGAATGGCCACAAGGAAGAGAAGAACCAGTCAGGGTGTGGTATAGCACTGATGAAACACACAACCTTCCTCTAGTTCAGAGGTTCTCAACCTGTGGGTTGTGACCCCTTTGGGGGTCAAACGATCCTTTCACAGAGGTTCCTCAATTTATAACCGTAGCAAAATTACAGTTACGAAGTAGCAACAAAAATAATTTTATGGTGTGTGTGGGGGTGGTTACCACAACATGAGGAACTGTAATGAAGGGTTGCGGCCATTAGGAAGGTTGAGAACCACTGCTCTAATTCTTTAATGCCTCCCCTTCCCCCACTACCATGACTCCAATTCTATCTTACAAATCTGGCTAGAGCAGAACATGTATACTGGTACAGATAAGAGCTCACAACTCAGGGAATCCAGAACAGATAAACCCCTCAGGACCAATAAGGGGAGTAGCGATACTAGGAAGGTAAGGGTAGGGGTGGGGGGAGTAAGGGGGAACCAATCACAATAATCGACATATGGTCCCCATCCTAGGGGGACAGACAGCAGAAAAGTGGGTGGAATGAGACAGCAGTTGGTGTAAGACAAAAAAGAAGAATCTATAAATTATCAATGGGGCATGGGGGAAGGAGGGGACAAAACGAGGACCTGATGCCAGGGGCTCAAATAGAAAGAAAATGTTTTGAAAGAGATAATGACATATGTTCAGATGAGTTTGACAAAATAGATGTATGGATTGTGATAAGAGCTGTAAGAGTCCCCAGTAAAAAAAAAAAGACCATCTTTGAATCTAATACCACTTTCAGAATGCCCCAGGAGGCTGGCGCCGCCGAGCGATTTCCCAGTGGCTTGGTCGAATGGAGCCATCTCACATGGTCCCCACCCCTTGACCCGGTGATATTTCGCAGGTATCAGCAGCACCCCTGCTTTTGCACAAGGAGCTCAAGTGTGACCCACGAGGTCACAAGACCATCTCAGGGCCCCAGCGAGTGCACAGAATTCTACCGGCTGGAAACACAGGTTTTCATACACCAGACACCCCACAGCCTGCTCGGATGTCCAGGGGCAGTGCAGGGAGCGGTGTTGGCAGCTGCCATTTGGAGCATCGCGGAAGCTTCCGTGGCGGGATGGAGAGGTCTCCAGGGACAGGGCCAGTCCCAGGAGGCTGCACGCTCACCTTTTCCCTTGGACGATGCCGGGCCCCCCAGATCATAAGGTAGGTCTCTGATTATCTTCCTTAAAAGGGAAAATTAGGAACACAGTGTGGAGAGAGCGGAGAGGAGGCGCCCTGGAGGGGCTCGTGAGGTGGGGGAGGGGGGAGGCAATGGCGGAGGCCTGTGAAGAGGGAGGTGAGGCTCTCCTTTCAGAGAGAAGTCAGGGCGCACCGTGAAGAGGCGGCAGGGAGCCCAAGCTGGTCCCGGGGGCCTGGGACCCCCCCAAGCTAAAGAGTGGAGGGGACACCCAAACAAAAGCAGGAGCCACAGCAGCTGCCAAGAGCCCCGTCCTGGCAAGGACCCAGGCTCCTAAATGAGGTCCGTGCATCCTCCTCGGGGGGTGGTCCCTGCGGAGCTTCAGATCCCAGGATCTCGCTGGACTGCGGGGTGGGGGGTGGGGGTGGGGGGACAAGAAGAAAGATGGAGGGGCTTCGCTTTGTGCTCACTCCAGCTTTGTCGTCTTTCCCCTTTGGGTTTCGGGCTGCCAGCACTGTAGTGGCAGGGAGGGCTCTGCCGGTGGCTGCCAGCCCTCCTCCAGGCTGGGTCCCCCCAGAGCCTCCTGGAGGAGGGACCAGGGTGTCACAGGAGCACCAGCAAGTTCACTTCAGCACCGGACACCCCTGGGCTTCCACCCAAGTACCAGGCCTTCCTGCTTCCTCAAGCCCTCTGGTCCCAGGGTCCTATATAGCGGAAGATGCGGGGCCGGGGTGGTGGTGGTAGGGGTAGGGTGTGCAAGGTGCACCTGGGGTTCAGCCTGCCTGTCCTCACTTGAGGCAGCCCCCACCATCATCCCAGGACACAGCACGAGCTCACTGTTCCCACAGGTGACCAGGCTGGACGGCTGATCTACCACTGCCCATCTGTTGTCCGCTTAGCTCAGCCTCCCTCCTTGACTCAGTGCCTCCCTGGGTCACGCCCACCCACCTTTGGTGGGCACCCCTACTGTCCTCCTGACACAAGGCAGTCCCCACTGCACAGCCATAAAGCCGGCTCCAACTCACAGTATCCTTATCGGGCAGGGTAGAACCGCCCCTGTTGGTTTCTACGAGCGTAACTCTCTGGGAGAAGAGAGCCTGTCTTTCTCCTGTGGAAGGGCTGGTAGTTTTGATCAGGACTCCTTGGTAGTCCCCCCCACCCCCAAAAGACACTTTCTAGCCAGGGTGGCAAAGAGACTCACAGTTCGGGAGGCGGTCCCCTCTCTATCCACTTTGCTCCCTGCATACCGCTCCTCCTGGCCCTGCTCCTGGGCTCACGGGCCTTCTGCAGTGGGGCGTGGGGCCCGGAGCTGTGGAGGAGCTGGGACACAGCTCTCCTGGAGAACTCCAGGCTCTGCCAAGCCAGCAGGGACTGCGGGAGGGAAGGAGTGTCACCTCTCCCCAAAATACCTGGCCTCGCTTTTGTCAACTTGGTGCCCTGGTGGCACAGCGGTGACGCACGGGGCTGCCACCTGAGAAGTCAGCAATTCAAAGCCACCAGCGGCTCCGTGGGAGAAAGATAGGGCGGCTTTTGGCTCCTGCAGTTTCACAGGCTGGGAAACTCACGGGAGTGGTTCAACTAGGTCCTGTGGGGCTGCTCTGAATCGGCATCGACTGGAGAGGACAGTGAGCCTGGTTTTCTGGGTGTAACATTCAGGGTCTATTGCTGGCCAGGGAAGACTCCTTCAGACGCTGCCGGCAACAAGAAACCACCAGGCCCAGCCTGAGCCACGGTCCTCACACCCCAGCCTCCCAGAACCATGGGTGGTTCTGAGCTCACGGACCAAGCCTTGCCCATTGGAATGCTCCCCACACACCTCTTTTCCGGCCTGACTCTCTCCGGAAGGATCCTAGGGCCCAGAAGCATCAAGCGATCGATAGAGCTTTCCTGGGGCTCTACTGAAAAGCGGAGGGAGGAGCACACACCCACAGGTACCCACCCCACAATGGCACCGCGAGCCCGGGTCAGGGGTACCAAGGAGGACGTAAGCCACAGATGGGCATGATGGCAAGTTTTCTAGTGGCCTTGTTCCAGGATAAAGCGCGTGTGACAGCCATCTCATAAAACCCTCCAGGGCGTCCAGAATATGTCCCACTCAACCAGTCATCACTTTTCCAAAAATAAAAAATTATGACTGCAGTGACGCATCTACACTTCTTTCCCATTGTTCTGCTGTGGTTGGGTGACGTCGAGCCAATGTTAACTCATAGCCTAGGATTGTCCCGCAGGGTCCTCTGGGACACAGTGCTTACAGACATCCTGGTGGCACTGTGGGTTGAGTGCAGGGCTGCTAACGGTCAAGTGAGCAGTTCAAACCCACTGTCTGCTCCAAAGGAGAGTGGCGTCCCCATCTGCCCTACGGAACAATTCTGCTGTGCTATGGGGCCGAGATGGGTCAGCATCAACCCAGTGGAGCGGATGGACAGGTCTGGCTCTCCAGAGCCCCTGAGGGAGTTTGAACAGCCAACCTTTGGGCCGGCAGCTAAGCACTTCACTGCCATCACCATGCCACGTCTGACTCAGAGTTTCTCAGGCTATCAATCTTCATAGGAGCAGACTGCCTCGCCTAGTCAGTCTCCCACAGAATGGCTGCTGGGTTTGAACCACGGACCTGGTGGTTAGCAGACCAGCGCCTAAATCACAGCGCCACCAGGGCTCCAGACAAACCATCTTCCAAGTGCCAAGTAAGTAAGTCCCTTTCCCGGCCACCATACTGAACAGCACAGCTCAAGAGAAGGACAGGAGAAAGAGAGTTGGGAAAGGGGAGAAAGAGGGAGGGAGCCAGGAAATGGAGGGGGGGGAGGGACAGAGGCTGTGATCCACAGGTTTCGGCCTTTCTGGGTCTTAATTTAATGTCTTTCTTTTCACTGAACCCTAAGGCGGCTGGAAGTAGAGGGGCGGCAGAACCTCAAAATAGAGTGGGGCTTCCCCAACACAGCAAGCCAACTTTCGGGGTTCTACCTGCAGTCAAGAGTCCCCAGTCTACTTCCCCACAGATCCAATGGAGAACTTCCCAGGCCTGCCTTCTTCAGCCTATGCCTAGCGTGGAGGAGAGAGTGGTGTGGAGCCGTCAGCCCCAACACACCCTGACAGCAGGGCCAGGGAAGCCGGAAGGCAGCCGCCTGGGGGGAGCATCCTAACCTGGGATGCATCGGTGGTCTCCAGGGTCTGAGGTCCAAGGAGCCACTCCCTGGGAGCAGGTCCACGCCCTGCTCGGTGTTCTGTCCTGAGGGAGCCTCGCCCAGGTGTGCCCAGCCCCTTCCCGAACCCTGTGGGCCTCTTACCTTCCTTCAGCATCCCCACTTTGAGGCATTTCATGAAGCGGCAGGCCTGGCAGGACTTGCGCCTCCGTTTGGTGATCTCGCATTCGTTGGTGGCAGGGCAGCTGTACTCAATGTTTCCTGCAACCAGACACAGAGTGTTGTCAGGGTGGCCCTGGCCCCAGCTGGCCTGGCTCTGAGGACGGGTGGGGAGCCAATGGGTGGGTCTGCAGCCCCATCGCCAGCTCCCCTGCTGCAAAGCAAATGCTCTGAGCTGTTCGATCTCTTGCTCGCTCTCACTCACTCTTTACACACACTCCCAGAGGGTCCCGACCAAATGTTTCAGACTCCCTTCTTCTACAGGTCTAGGTGGGTCAGGGGCCACTTGGAGACACTGCAGAGAACCTTCACCCTTCACCGGGACATGGAAACCCCCAGCGCTGGCACTGGATCCCAGAAGCAGACTCTGAGCAGCTCCCTCTGCCACGATCAAAGTCCACTCTGAGGCCCCTTGGTCTATCCATCCCTTAGGTCAGTTTGGCTCATGCAAGCTTTTGCAAAATCATTTCAATTCTCACATAAGCATGGTAAAATTAGAGGCCCCTGGTCGTCTTTTAAGGATTATATGAATGGGCTGGAATGGAGGGCAACAAATAAACGAGCCTCGGAGGGCAGGAGTTCCTTGGGGGCATGCCCATGAGTTAGGAAGGGGACTGAGAATGGTCGTGAGACTCCAAGATTACCAAGGCACTAGATGGCACTGAGGGACGGGTCATGCTTTCCTATGTGTATTCTCAACAACAGTTTTAAAAAAGATCTCAACACCCCCTCCCCCTACCCCGAATCATAAATAACTAAAATAGGCAGAGGAGAGGAACATGCTCCTACAAGTCCTTATCTCGGCTGAGAAGGCTC
Source organism: Echinops telfairi (assembly GCF_000313985.2). Lineage (NCBI taxonomy): Eukaryota > Metazoa > Chordata > Mammalia > Afrosoricida > Tenrecidae > Echinops > Echinops telfairi. The sequence continues at coordinate 28,949,992 of NW_022103915.1, forward strand.
TACCTGGCTCCTTTTCTCTGGCACTCTGCATAATTATCAGTTCCTGGAAGACTCAGGCTTCCAGGCTCCCCCGAGGCTGAGAGGAAGTTCATTGTGCTGCCCCCCACGCCCTGGACTGGCCCACCCGAAAGCCCCCTAGATGGGGGCTGAGCAGCCCACCCACTGGCTTCCCTACTGTCCTGTCCCTAGGGAGTCTCCTCCACCTCCACGGGTGCGTCTGTGTCCCAAGCAAACGGCATGCAGTAGGGGCTGGGTTCAGTCATGAGGGTGACTGTAGTCAAGTCCACTGCCATCTGCCAACTCTCCTTGATCCTGGGCTGTCCTAAGAGAAGGCGATCCCAGGGCGCCCTCCTCAGCTGTGCATGGAACAGATGCCAAGAGAGCAAAAGCCCTGCCCCGGGAGGGGAACTTGTGAGCTCAGAGGAGGAACCGGGGAACAGGTACACCTGCACAGGGTTTTCTCCACTGGTTGCTGAAACCCATCCCAGTTTGAACTCATCCCCACAGGCACTGGAAGTCTGCTTCCAAAAGACTGCACAGCCTTGCAGGTTCGCCCTGACACACAAGGCCGCCATAGGTCGGAGTTGACTTAGTAACGTCGTGGCCTCTAGTTGATTGGTCAACATATGAAAGTCTAGAGGAGTCATGCTTGCTCCTGAACACACAGTAACCAAAGCAAAGAGAAGAGACGATGAAGTAAATGAGCCAGACAGAAGATTTCCAAGGGAGATTTGAGAAGACAAGATATCATAATGAAATGTGCAACACAGCCCTGGAGTTAGAAAATCAAAAGGCTTGAAGAACACACTTGGCATTCCTCAGACTGGAAGAACGGAAAGAAGACGTCAAGCCTGCTTGAACGACACTACTAAAGGATTCAACACTGAACAAAACACCAAATGCAGGAAGCATCCAAAGAAGCCGGAAGGAGTACACAGAGTCACAGCACCAAAATGAACTGGCAAGCGTTCAACCACTTCAGTAGGCAGCACATTATGAAGAACCACTGGGACTGAAGGGAGGGCCCAGCTGTACTGCTGGCACTGACGGGAAACAAGGTTTCAGGAATGGACAGAATACCAATCCAAATGCTTTACCAAACGGATGGAGTGCTACCCATTGGCCTATGCCAAGAAATATGGAAGACAGGTACCCTACATGTGCTCATTCAGAGAACAGTGATCTAATGGCTTAAAGATATTATTATTATTTAACAACATCATTAATATCACGCAAGTGAGATTCTGCTGAACGTTAATTCAACAATAGTTGCAACAGTACATTGACAGGGAGATGCCAGAAACCAAGTCAAGTTCAGAAGAGGACGTGGAGTGAAGGTAGTGTTGCTGATGTCCAAAAGGACCTGGCTAAAAGCCGAGATCCCTGTATTACGTTGACTACTCAGAGGCATTCAGCTGCTTCGGATCACACCAAAGTCTAGGAAACATAGCCAAGACTGGGAACCCCCAAACACTTCATTGTATATGTGTGGAATCGGTACATACACAAAGGCCGTTGGCGCCAACAAATCCAGAGGATACTGTGTGGTTTAAAATCAGCAAAGACGTGTCAGGGCTTTACCCTTTCATAATACTTAACCAATCTGTATGCTGAACAATTAATTTGAGAAACTGGACGATACGAAAGAGCCTTGGAGATGTAGTGAGTTACGAACTAGACCGCCAGCCAGGTTGGCAGTTTGAAACCGCTAGCCTGTCCTTGGGAGAAAAAAGAGGCTTTCTACTGCTGTGAAAATTTTTCTGTTTTGGAAACCCACTGGGGCAGTGCTACCCTGTCCTACAGGGCTGCCATCAACGACGGCAGAATTTTGATGGCCGTGAGTTTGGGGTTTTGAACTGTGAAGAAGAACATGCATCAGGGCTAGAGGAACAGCAAGGACGCGCACACACACACACACACACACGACCTACTCTATACAACCCTGCTTGTTAAAAACGAAGAGGGCTTGAAGCGCTTACTACTAATTAAAATGAAAGACTGTAAGCCTTGTGTGGACTACACCTCCACAGAAAGAAAACAAAAACTCGCAACCAACTGATTAGCAACACCACAATAAACAACAGACAGAAGTTGTTGAGGCAGGCTGTCATTGTCCTTGGGTCCACCATCAACAATAAAGCAGATGATGGATCGCACTGCGCCAATCTGCTGCCAGTGGCCTCTGCAGAGTGGTAAAGAAAACAGAGCGCACTTGGAGGACTGAAGTGTGCTAGACCTGAGCCGTGCAATTGCCCCCCAGGCATGTGAAGGGGACACGGAATACGGGAGAACTGATGTGCTGTATTCGAGGGGCCGGCAGAGAACAGTGGAAGTACCATACCATAAGCTGCCCAGAGACCAAACAAATCTGTCTTGGGAGACGTGCAGCCAGAATGCGCCTTAGAAGCAAGAATGGCTCATTGGACATGTTGTCAGGAGAGGCCAGTCCCTGGGAAAGGATGGCACAAATGATTAAGCACTTGGCTAGTTAACAAGAGGTTGGCAGTTGGAACCCACTCAGAGATGAGACAGTCAGGTAATCTACTTCCCTAAGGTCCCGAGGCCCCTTGAAGGTCCCACAGAACAGCTCTCCTCTGCCAACATGGGGCCGCCATGAGTCAGGATCAGCTTGATCAAGCAGCTAACAATAGCAACAACAGGGGCTCAGTGTGCGGAGAACTATGGCTAAGAGCTGACCATAAAGCAGTTACACACACAGATGATTGATTTCGCTTTCCCACCAAGCTTGGCTGTAACTATAGTCCACTCCAGCTTTCAAGTGAGAACAGTGGGGTGGTGACCGGGATGCCACAGAGCAGGGACACACGCTCACAAGGCTGAGCTGCTGGAGAGGTAGATATCGCGCTGGCCCCGTGATCCCAGGCTACTGCCACTCACGCAGCCTAAGCTGCTATTTGCACAGTGGGAACTTCCCGTTTCCTGTCCTGACCACCAGTCATTCCTGGGAAGGATGCAGGAGCCACAGCTTTGCAGGGTCAAGCAGGTCTGTGGGTTGGACTCTGTTGCTCGGAGGAACAAGTGCACGCGAGAGCTCCCGTTATGTGCCTGACCCTTTGGGTTTGAACGTGTGCGTGTGCGTGTGCGTGTGTGGCTGTAAGAGGCAGAGTTTTAATTTTATTTATTTGTTTTGTCCCTTTCCATTTGTTTTATGGCTCCCGCGGCTGGCTGCCAGCTAGGCCAGCCTGGTGGCCTTACCTTGTAATTTCTCTAAGTGCCTCCTTGATAAAGCGATGAGATTAATTCATCTGAATTCCTGTGGTCTCCTGAGGGCAGGCTAGGAGAACTCAGGAGCAGGGAATGGGGTGTGTGTCACACACTCATGCACATGCACACGAGTGTGCACGCACGCACACACGCACGCACGCACACACACACACACACTCCAGCTGAAGTGTGGCTGATTTAGAGTGGCCTCTCACAGGTCAGGGGCATAGTTAAGGCTAACACAAATTCAGGGTTCTAACCCAGAAGTGTGTACCGCATGGACAAGCACAGACCCCACTCTGGGCAAGTATCCTCGTCTCTCTGAGCCTCAGTTTCCTCATCCGCAGGCTGGGTACAGTCTGAGCTCCTCTCATGCAGCTGACAGCATGTGAGCTCAGGTGCATCAAGGCTACTACGCTTTTACCTCTGACAGGGCTGCCCAGCACCTGCCAGCCAGAGGAAGCGAGGCTAAGTCTGCTCTGGGTGGCAGGCCTGCAGTGGCCCACCTGTTCTGACCTTTGCAAACATTAAGCTCCCTGCCCTCCTCCACCTGCTCTCTGATTCGGGTTATCCTGGGGCTCAGGGGCTGGGGCTGCTGAGCCTGGATACACTGCTCTGGGGGAAGGTGGGGGCTCAGAGGGAGTGCTGGAAACTGGTCCCCACAGTAAGGTTGCTGGGGCACATGAGCCGAATGGCCACCCTTTGAAGCTGCTGATGGGAAATGACTGGGATGACAGTTACCTGGTTCTGATCTCCTGAGGACACACTGTCCCTTTGTCTGCTGTCCCCCTTCCCACCCGCCTCCGGCTGCTGGTTGATCACACACTCAGCCCCGGCCCACAGCAAGACCACTCACTGCCCACACTTCACACCCCAAGAGCCACCCGTCTGCTGGGCAGCTCCCCTGTGCTTCCTCCCACTTTCTCAGCCTGGATTGATCCTCAACCAGATTCAGCGAAGGCTACTGGCCGCTCCATCTTTCCAGCAGCCTAAGCTGGAGTTCTGAGTCTTCTCCTCTGGTCCACAGGCCAAGCACCAGGCCCTTTTAGTCCTGGAGCCACTGTCACACTTCCTGAAGCCTAAGCGTATCTTTAGGCCTTCGGTTACTGCCCTGGATGCTCTGATGGGTTGTACAGAGGGTTACTGCACTTGACTAACTGGAAGGTTGCTGGTTCAACGCCGCATAGAGGTACCTTAGAAGAAAGGGCTGGTAATCTACTTTCAAAAAACCAGTCCTTGAAAACCCTGGGCAGTGCAGCACAGCTCTGCTTTTGCACACGCCTGGGGTCACTACGAGTTAGAATCTAATCCACTAGGAGTTTTGTTTTCTTTTTCACTGGTTAACACCGTCCTGGTTTGGATACCTTTAACCATACATTCAATTGGTTTGCTTCACTGTTAGTCCCCGGAACCCCTACCGGTGACCCTAAACGCCTCTGAATTCCAGATCATCATGTCCTGTCGGAACGGAACCCTGCCTGGTCCTGTGCCACCCTCACAGTCGCTCCTCTGTGGGGACCTCCTGGGGCAGCCACTGTGCCAACCATCTCATTGAGGGGCGTCATCTTCTTTGTTTCTGCAGACCCGCTATTCGACTAAGCGTGATCTCCTCCGGGGACTTGTCTCTCCTCACCACGTGCCAAGTGCAGGACACCAGACCTCGCCCTGCTCCCTTCTACAGAGCATGCTGGCTGGACTTCTTCCGAGGCTTAAAGGTTGCTTCTCCTGCCAGTCCCGGTACAGTCCATCTTGGCCAGCACCAACTATAAAGATCACAGCCAAGAAAACCCTGCGGGACGGTTCTACTGTGTCACACGAGATCACAGCCAGTACCAATCCACTCAAGGGCACCTCGCAACGGCTTCTTTGCTCAAAAAGAGAGCTAATTAATTCTCGGCTCAAAACCCCTCAACGGCTTTCTGCTGCCAGGGATAAACAGCTGTAAACACTGAGGTAAACACTACCCGCACTGCCTCCTTGAATTCTTGCAATAACATTGAGACAAGAGCTATTGATAAGGAAATTATGGCTCAGAGACACACCCAACAACCTGCTCAAGGTGACACCACTAGACACTGATAAAGTTTACGTTCAAAACAGCCTCCATCCTCTCCTGCGCTCTGAAGCCCTCCTTGCGCCCCCCGGCGGCTTTTCCAGCCCTCTCTACCCAGGAGCAGGTGCCCCTTTTGCCATGTTCCTGGGGCCCTGTTGAAGCTCTTCTTTATGCCAAGCAGGTTCACCTTCAGCATCTGCTTCTATATCCCTCCCGCCCCTGCTGGGCTCTAAGTTTCCCCAGACACGCTCTGGCTGTGTCCTGAAGGGACTCCCCCTTCTATTAAGCATGAAACGCTTGCCTCTCTTGGTTTCAACCCTGTGGGTTGAAATGGCTCTTTGAGCAGAGTTGAGACTGAGGCCAGAGAGCAAAGTCCCTGCCCAAGGTCAGTGGGCTGATGGTGGGAGCTCAGGGCTTTGTCTCTGCAGGGAAGCCGGGGTCTGCTGGGACCCTGTTCTCTGTGATAAAGTCCTGGAGCTGGTCCAAGGCAGTGATAACCCAGCAGCCATCCTCCAGCCCTCTTTTAGGAAGCTTCCTTCAAGTCTGCATCTGCACCCAAGGGGAGGCCAGGGGAAGCAGGTGCTAGGCCTGCCGATACTCATCTGGAGTCAGAGACCCCAGAGCTGCCCAAGGGGCGGCCAAAGACCTGCAGAGTTGGCCCCATGCTGGGGTGGGGGGGGGGAGCCTAAGGAGGCACCAGAGACGTTTGTTCCCCATGTCTTTCAACCCACTTGCAACCCTCACTGTGGACCCGCAGCACCAATGACCTCACCGCTCAGTCACCCTGGGTCTCTCTGTGGCTCTGAAGCACCTGGCATGCTGCCCCCCAGCCCACCGCCCCCACCATCTTTATGCAACTTCCTGTGGCTCAGCTGGCCCCAGCAGGGTCTTACCTAACCACTTCCAAGAGAGCCCCTGCATCATCTTTGGCTTTGGTTCTCATCCTCACGGCAGTCACCGGGCTTCTTTATTGGGTCTACCACATGCCCAGGTTACGCCAAGGTCAGGTTTGAAACGACCAGCCGCCCCACTGGAGAAAGGGGAGGCTTTCTACTTCCATCAAGATGCAGTCCCAGAAACCCATGGGAGCAGTTCGACGCTGTCCTACAGGGTTGCTGTGAGCCAGAATCAACTGGCTGGCGGTGGGTTTCCTGGGGTTTGGGGTTTGGAATTCTTCTGCCCAGCCTCCAAGGTCTCTCCTTGGAGAGCTACAAGGAGATCACGATCAGAAAGATCTGAATCAGATCGATGTAAAGTTGCATCATGATCTGGCTAAGACTACCTATCGTAAGGAGGAAGCCTGTGCCTGGGTCAGCCCTTCTTTTGCTATGTCCCCAGGGAGGCCCATTCTCTTTGGGTGGACACACTTTTCCCTGCGGTAGGCTCGCCGTTTAAGCGGGTAGCGGGCTATCTCCTGGCTAGGGGACCATTCTGTCCCGGCAGGAAGGCGCCTTCCTTTCTTCTCACTTGAGCTCATCTATCCTGAGAGTCCATGCCCCGCCTCCCTCTGGCAATCAGGGCCGGAGGACTGGCCCAATGGGAACAGACCTTCACAGCGCACCTCAAGGACAGTGGTCAATGCTGCAGTGGGGGGGGGGGGGGGGGGGGGGGGGGGGGGCGGTGAGGAGACCCACTGCCATGAGTCCAGTCCAATTCACAGTAACCCAGGACAGGGTAGAAGGGCCCCCGTGAGTTCCCAAGACGAGCTCAGACAGAGCAGCTGGTGGCTTTGAGCTGCTGACCCACTGCCACCAGGGATCCTGGTACAGGGAAAGGTCAACATGGACCTAAGTCCTCAGCTGGCAGCTGCAGAGCCACAGACATGCCAGCAGCAGGTGCTACTCAACATAACTGAAAGTTCATTGACAACACCGGATGGTGCCAGCGCCTACTGCAGACCAGCGTCCGGGGAGCACGCCACGGAGCATGCAAAGAAACGGCTGGCGTGCTTTCCTGCCAGGAACACCCTGCTTTCTGCAAAAGTCCTTGCCTCACATCCCATGACCCACGTAATGGCCTTAGGCGCCCTCCCGGTGGCTTGGGCTGCAGAGAATGACTGCCATGTTTCCGGAAGCAGTTAGCTGGGTCTTTCCTCCCCGGGTATCACTGGGTGGGTTTGAAGCACCACCCTTTCGGTTAGCAGCCACGGGCTTAACCTCTGTGCCACCTGGGTGGGCTCCTCTCCCGCATTGGTTGGAGCCCTGAACGGTGTGGGCTGAAATGGGGGCAGGAGTGAGGCGGTGTGGTGCGAAGCTCCATGTGCACTCCTCGCCGGATCCTGCTGCAGGAGGCCCGGTGGCACCATGGCTAAAGCACCCAGCTGGGAATTGAAAGGTTGGCAGTTCAAGAGGGCCCCCCACCTGGGCCTCGGTTCCCAGAAAGACCCAGCCTGAAAACAACTCTATGGGGAAGTTGTGTCCCGCAGGGTGGCTCTGGGTTGGGAACAGGCACAGCCCACCGATCCTCCTGGGTGCAGGGACAATAAAGGGTCACTCCAGGCCAGTTTGTCTCAGGGGCTGCCCCGTGATGGGCACAGCAGCCAGTTTGGTTTCCTTATTGCTTTTCCTATTTCTCTACAACTATCTGGTCCTAATAGTTCCTCTTTGGTTTTGTTCTTGCTACTTTTGAACTTAAGGGTTTTGTTTGTTTTGTTTTGTTTTAATCACGTCCTAAAGCAGCAAGAACACCAGAGGGTGACGACTAGGACCAGTGCCCCCGCCGGCTGTGGTTCCCCGTCCCTGCTTGGATACCAACCCCTTCCTGCGAAAGAGGGACGGGCCGGCATCAGGTCAGCTGGCGGTGTGCTGGCATTTGTCTGTTGACTTCTGTGAAGCGATCCTTATCCCGTTCGTGGTAGCAGATCACGAAGATTACTCACAAAAATCCTTCGTGGGGCTCCTGACTGGCTCAGAACACGCCCAACACCTGGGTCTCTGCCTCGGTGCAGCCGGGTGTCTAAGTAACCTCAGCTGCTACTTTCAGGAAGTGTGAGCCTGAAAACTACCCATCCTTTTAAGACCACCATAGACTACGAAATGTTCCCAAGCCAGGAGCCCGTGGGACACAATGTCCCTGTCGGGTTTGCCAGGCTGAGATCCATCTGGGAACAGAGAGCCAGGGGGGGACTCTCTTGACCTGTCAACCTTTCAATTCCCAGCTGGGTGCATTTGCCACGGTGGCACCGGGAGCCCTTCAGCAGGATCCAGCGAGGAGCACACGGAGAGTGGGCAGGCACAGTCCCAGGCCCGCCACCCCAGAATTCAGTCTCCTGCACAGCTATCCACTGTTGAAAATCCAACTCCCTTGTAGGTCCTGGGCTGCAACTCCAAACTCACAACCTTCCAGTCGATTTCCACTCAGAGCGACTCTATAGGGCATGAGTTTCAGAGGCTCTCTTTATGGGAGTCCAAAGCCTGTCTTTCCCCCTATGGAGTGGCTGGTGGCTTTGAACTGTTGACCTTGTGGTTAGCAGCCAAAGCATGTTCAGTCAATATTTGCTGAGAGGAGAGTACCGGGAACCAAGAGCCTAGCTTTTATTGGAAAACTTGCTTTGGGCTGTTGATGCCTGTGCACTTTTCATTTCACCTCATGTTTATTTTGACTTAAGGGTTTGTTTTTTTAAAAATAATTAAGACGTAAAACTAAAGAGCTCAAATCACCTAAATCTTGTTGGGTCAAATTAGGCCACGATACTGTGCTGTTTAAACAGATGTCGTTTACCAACTCTGGAAAACGCAGCAAGCTGCCTCGCTGATGTTTTCCCGGATTTGTGTGTCTTGAGTTGGAAAAATAACAAAAGTGGCCGGCAATGATGTGGCTCTTACAGGGTGCCAGGTCTGAGGCTCCGGGCTGGATACGCACCATTCACGCAGTCCTCGCGGCCCTTGGAGAGGCAGGGGCCATCTCATTTCACTTATAGAGGAAGAAACTGAGGCAGCAGGCCCAAGGTCACTCGGCTCTCCCAAGAGCCCAGGTAATTAACCACTCTATAGCACACCATCTCAAAATGCAGAATTGAAGACTTGTCCCATGCTAAGCGTTGCCCTCAATTAGTTTCATCAACAGTTGATAAACTGAAGAAATTTAAATCAGGAGGTAGCTGCTGAATGAATAAACTGGGAATCATCCCAAGGGTGCATGTCTACCTCTTTTCAATTGGGGATTGGGGGGGGGGGGCGCGCAAGAGAAAGAAGTCACTCCCTGGACAGTCAGCCAGAGCCCTGAGCCTACGGATTGGGCAGCGAGCGGGACCAGTCTCCCTGAGTTGTAATCAGCTTGGAGTTAGTGGAAGGAGAATTGCCTGAGCAGGGCAATTGGCTGCTGCGCTCGCACACAGTGGATTCTTAACACCTGGTCAGTGCCTGGCTCTCAGCAGCGGCTCAGCAGACCCGTGGCTGAGTGAATGAGGCACAGGTTCTGCCCCGGCTAGCCAGGCAGCAGGGATCTAGGTCTCATGGTTGCCTCTGTGCAGAGCTGTAGGCTCAACCATGCACTGACACCACCCCCAGCGAGTCCCGGCCTAGCACATTCCCTCGTGAACTTCAGGACAGCTCTTCTAGGAGGGCCATGTTCTGGCACCCACAGAAAGAGCAGCCAACCACCTTCCCATCAAATTGTGACTCAGTTTTATAACTGCAAACGCACTGGAAAGGCCTAGAACCCTGGCCAAGCCGGGCCTGGGTGCTCCAGGGATGTCCTCTTTAACTGTCCTATCGGCCTGGCCCTTCCAGTGAGAAGACACCCCAGTTCTACTTGCATAATTTAAAGGGTTTTTTCCTTTTTTTAAAGACCAAGGGCCCTCGATGTTTCCACGGATCTGGGGGAAGATGAAGAGAGATTCTTTCTCAAGGCTTTTGAAGGGATGCTGTCAGCAGTGAGCCCTGCACCGGTGGGGAAGCATTGGGTGGGTTTCTCCCGGTAGGCGGGCAGGGTGGGGTGCGCCAGTGCCAACAGGCTCTCGATGATGCTTGTCCAGACCCCCGCAGGTAGAGAAACCCCAGGAAAGCTCGAGCAAATGGAGGCCCCTGAGAAGCTTGGCCCCCAGGGCCCCAGACCTGACAGCTCTGGGAACCCACCTGGGCTTCAGGTCAGAAGGTTCAGCGAGGCCCCACCCACCCCCTCCTGCGCCCAGGCCCGCGCCCGCCACTCACCTTGGATGGTCCTCTTGAAAAAAGCCTTGCAGGCCTCGCAGGAGGCCACGCCGTAGTGGTAGCCGGAGGCGATGTCCCCGCACACGAGGCACAGGCGTTTGGGGATGGCGTTGAGCATGTACTCGCACTTGATAGCCGAGTCTTCCATGATGCCGCCGGCACAGTCCTCGTAGCTCTTGCGGCACTGGGTGCCCCCCAGGCCAGCGCCCGCAAACATGGGCGGCGAGTCCAGGCCGCTGGCGTGGGCGCCCAGGGCCATGCCAAAGCCGCCGCTGGCGTCGGACGAGCCGCTGGGGCTGTGGTGGCTGAGGGCATCGATGCCCGAGGACGGGCTGGACGGCTCGGTCTTGATGAAGGAGCCGCAGCTGGAGCCCAGGTGCCGGTCGTCAGCGGACATTCTGTTCAGCAGCCTGTGGACACAGACGGGGGAGTCAGTTCTGCGGAGGGCGGGCAGGCGCGCGGAGTGTGGCTTTGGACGCCACACCGAGGGGGCGGGGCCCGGCGGCTGGGCGGGGCTCCAGGTTAAGACCTTGACGATAAAATGATCAAAGGAGAAGATTCCAAGAAAGAGAGAGAAAAAAAAAAAAAAGCAAAGCCCAGCCAACACGTTCCTGACGTGAGAACCTTCTGAATCAGGAACGAAATTGCAGGCTTAGCTATAAGTTTCAGAAAGGGACCCCAAGAATGGCACCCCACTCCCACCACAAGACGGGAACTCTAGTCAGTCAAAGTAATGGGCCCAGCCTTCTTGCATAGAAGGAGCTCTGGTAGCGAAATGGTTAAAGCACTTGGCTGCAAGGTTGGCGGTTTGAACCTACCAGCTGCTCCTACAGAGAAAGAGGCGGCCCGCCGCTTCCTCCGGAAAGGCTGCGCCTCAGAAACCCAAAGGGGCAGTTCTACTCAGTCCGACAGAGTCGGAACTGGGTTGGGGTTGGCGTTTTTTGTCAAGTCGACCCTGACTCCACGTGTTGCAAGCTCCCAGGGTTTTCTCACCGGGCGCTTTTTCAAAAGCAGATTGCCAGGCCTGCCCTTCTCAAATGCCTCTGGGTAAACGCCAAGCTCCAAACCTGTGGTTCGCAGCCTAGGAAGTAGGCTACCCCTTGCAGCCCCCAGGGAGTACATCCCAGTAATGGAAAGCTGATGAATCCTCCTTGGGAGGGTCTCAGTGCTCCAGGGCTGTGCAGGAAGCCACAGAGCCTTCCCCCCAACCTTGCTCAGAGGTAGCAACGTGTTTGCAGTTTGGAGGGAGACAGGCCCATAACGCGTTACAGCCTCGGAAACCCACACGGACAGTTGACACTGCTCTACAGGGTCGCTGTGAGTCGGTGTCAACTAGATGGCAGTGAGGTTTTTTACTTGTAATGTTTTGTTTACTTTTAGCGAGTTTTGTGAGGAAAGGGCTGGTCCCTACCCACCAGCTTTTCCTGTAGAGACTTACAGTCTCTGAAACCCTGTATAGGCTCGCTGTGAGTCGGGATCATCTATTTGAAGACAGTGGGTTAGCCAGAAAATTGTTCCCATTCCCCCCCCCCCCCTTCTCTCTAATGACCCAAGAGCAGCTCCTTGGGGCCACTCAACATACAAGGGGGGCTTCAAAGCGTTTGGGGGAATGGAAATCCCATTACCTTTTGATTCCTTTTTCCCACAGCTTTTTGAAGCCCCCTCATCTATGAACCCCTCTTCGCCCACAGTCCTCCAAGTCCGACAGTCATTTAGCAAAATCACTTACATTTAGCATGGACTCTGGGCTAGAGCAGAGTGTTCTGGAATCAAAGATAAGAGAATCTGGAATCTGAGGTTCCCACTGTCTCTAGGGTTATTGTCTACTGGAATGTCCTGTTTGAACAGAGGCGCCCCGGCCCCCAAATCTCCCCTGCTCTGAACTGAATGTCCCCTTGTCATCTGAGACACCTCCCCTACAAGCGCCACCTCAAGATGGCCTTGCCTTGACAGAGGGCCCCCTCCCCCTTGAGGGGCCCCCTCTAAGCCCATTCAGGCCTCTGGCTGGTGTTCTCTCAGGAACCTGAGTACCACACTGCTGCCCCTCCCCCTCAAGCCAGCAGAGTCTTGGTGCATCCGCAGGAAATGCCAACATTCTCCAGGGAGCCTGGAAGAGCTAGCTCAGCCCCTGGGGGCCTGGGAGCCCCAGTCTAGCTAGCGGTGCAGAGACAGGGCACTGCTGGACCTCCTCCCCAGGGCTGATCAGGTAGGTGCGCTCTTATTTTCAACCTCTTCCCACGTGCGCCGAGTGCCTGGGTGAGCAGACAGGTAGGAGGCTCAAGTCCACCCCAGGTGCCTCTGAAGAAAGGCCTGGTGATCGACTTTCAAAGAAGCGGCCACTGAAAATCCTACAGAGCACAGTCCCACTCTGACACACACGGGGTCGCCCCGAGTCGGTGCTCATGCTACAGCAGCTGGTGCCTGGGGTCCTTTCTGTTTGAGATGCTGTGGTTCCCAGGACCATCCCGGGGAATGCTGGGGCATGCCTGGCAGATCCTAAGACCCTGGCTTGCAAACCTCCCTTCCCTCAGGCTCAGGATAGCTTCAGAGATGTCCAGGGATACACTTGAATTGCAGCTGCATTGGCTCATATTTTTCTCCCCTCCTTCAGATCTGTAGGGGGACATACCAGAAGCCCATTTCCCCTGGGATGGAGGTGGGGAGCCTCACAGCCAGCCGCAGAGTGCAGACCTCAATTGCCCCAACTGTTCCCCCCCCCACCCCCCACCCCTGAGGGAATGAGGTTCTGCGCCCTTCCTGGATGGAGGAGGGGAGTACAAAGTACTCTGCAGGGGCCTTGGAGAGCCCGGGCTCTGGTTTGCCCACCCAGCACTGCTGGCTTGCCTGCTGCCCCAGTCCTGCTGAAGGCACAGCAGCTTTTCTGGGTTGAAATTCCTTTCCAGGGGCTTCTGGTTGTCTCTCCGTTCTCAGGAAGGGCCCCTTGGCTCACACGGCTGTTCATCACCAGCCAGTCGCATGCCCCATACCTTGACCTCTTTCGACCATCTTACTGAATCCTCACAACCTGTCCACCAGATGCTCACTCATGTCCATCGAGAGTCAATGCCAACTCATAGCAACCCTGCAGGACAGGGGGGAACTGCCCCCGGGGGTTCTGAGACTGTAGCTCTTCGTGAGATTAGAAAGCCTCATCTTCCTCCCTCTGCCAGACACGAGTTTTACAGAAGAGAAAAAAGGTGGAAGCTGAAGCTGCAGTTTGTCCCAGGCCTCCTGGGTGATGGGAGAGGAGACATTGGGATTCACACCAGCTGTCAGTCTGCAGCTCCAAGCTCCCTGCGACGAGGCCTGGGCAATAGCTCCTCCTGGCAGCCCTCTAGGAATGCAGGTCCAGCCACCTGCCCCTTGCTGGACAATGCAAGCCCTGCTGGCCAAGCCCGGGCCCCTCCGAACTGCCCCTTTCTGACCCACGGGTGAGAAGGGAGAGCTCCCTCAGAGTGGTTCAGGTAAGGTGGGCACAGGCTCTTTGCCCAGCCTGGCTCCCAATGTACCCACGAGTGGGAGGGGAGTGGCTGAAGATAATCTGAGTAGCTGCCCTCTGCCCAGTCCCTCTAACTCAGCGCTTCTCAACCTGTGGGTCACAACCCCTTTGGGGGGACCGAACAACCCTTTCACAGGGGTCACCCGATATATAACAGTTGCAAAATGACAGTTATGAAGTAGCAATGAAAATAATTTTATGGTTGGGGCGGTCACCACAACCTGAGGAACTGGAAGGTTGAGAATCACTGCTTAACTGTACTTGACCTCCGGGAAGTCCTCATCATTCACCCAATCAAAGGCAACTAAAATGTTTTTAAAAACAAAACAAAACAAAGGCAACATTTAAATAAACAACTCTCTCACTGCCATGCGGACTCACAGTGACCCTCTAGGGCACGTTAGAACTGCCCCAGTGGGTTTCCGAGGCACTAATTCTTCAGGGGAATAGAAAGCCTCATCTTGCTCCTCTGGTTTTGAACTGTTGGCCTTGGGGTTAACCGCCCAGTGTGTAACTCACTACACAACCAGGGCTCCTCATGGAAATTACCTAGCCAAAAACCAAATTCTGTGCCATCGAGCTGATGCCTACCCTTAGCGACCCTCTAGGACAGGTTAGAACTGCCCCAGTTTTTGAGGCAGTAATGCTTAATGGGAGTAGAAAGCCCCAACTTTCTCCCACAGACTGGCTGCTGGTTTTGAACTGCTGACCCTGCAGTTAGCAGCCCAAGTGTAACCACCAGGCCTCCTAAGGAGATGACAGGGGCAGGGAATGCAAGAAGCAAGGGGACTTGCCCTAGAACTGAAATGCAGGGAGCATATCAATAAGTCAGGTGAAGAAGGCAGGTTTGGGGAGGTTCTTGGCGGGCGGGCGGTGGGCCTCTTTCTGTTCCTTCAGGCAGCACCACCCACTCGGAACACCCTGGCCAGGGGCCCTGGAGAAGGAATGTTCTGTAGTTAGAGTCAGTGGGTTGCTTTCTTTGCTGGGGGAGGGGCAGCTTAGGAAAGGCAGGGAGACACAGTTCAGCGAGGCAAGGATGCCACCCTGCTCAACTGTGTTCACTCTCCCCTCTCTCTTTCTCCTCTCTCTCTCCTCTCCCCCCTCCCTCCTCTCTCTCTCTCCTCTCCCCCCCCCACCCTCTCTCTCTTTCATTCAGTTCACTGTAACGCCTGAAACTGCTTCTACCCTTTATAAAAAATCCCACTTGAATCACACACACGCACACACACAAAAGGAAAGGCAGGGAGTTCAGGTAGTTGCAGAAGCCATACTTCCCAGTTCCCCGTGGGCAGTCTGGGTTCCATCCACTAACCAGGATCCTCTACGAATCATGCGTCCCCATTCTCTCTCCAAAGCAGATAATGCATTGATGCAGTTGTTTTATGTTAAATCCATGTGCCTACAAGCCAGCCAGAATAGAAAACCTGAAGGGACAAAATGTAACAACTCAGGCCCCTTTTCTCAAACTGTAGTTTCACCTTCACCCCAGTTGGCTAGTGATGTCACCAGGGCCAGTGTCACCCAGTGCAGGAATGCATGGTGTCCCCAGGCCAGACCCCACAGACTGCCTCCCATGCCAGACCATGTAAAACCATGGAGAATGTTTCATCACAGAATAATATGCCCAATGTAATTGTAAATTACTTAAGTGTAACCTTTCTTAGATGATGTGGCTAAAAACCTTCAAAACAAAATTCACAGAGCGATCAAGTCAAGTCTGACCCAGAGTGACAAAATAAGACAGAGTAGGGCTACCTCTCTGGGGGTTTCCAAGACTTTAAATCTTTACAGGAGTAGACAGCTTCATTTTTGCCCCCAGGAACGACTGGTGGGTTTGAACCTCTGGCCTTCTGGTTAGCAGCTCAATACGGAGCCCACTACACCACCAGGGCTCCTTGATTATATAAAGATTAACAGCAAAATTGTGTTGTGAAATCTCTTCATTGAATTACAACATTATTAGTGACAGCATTAGCCCTAACTATGAGGAAGCCTTTAAAATTTTCTCTATTGTTTCTTTTAATTACAACTTCTTTCTCAAAAGAGATTATTGATACAAGTTCACACATTTTATGATCATGATATTGCAGCTAACACACCTGAACATTCGGCAAAATCAGCCACTTTGACAACACCAGCAGTCAAGAGAACAGCGGGTGCGTATCGTGTGTGCAGAGGAAACCATGATTTGCAGCATCACTGCAATTGTTAATGACAGCTCCGCCCAGTGCACATGAAAAGGTTCAAACAGTCAGTGAGCACATAGAATTGTAGCCTCTGATAGATACAAGCTGAGCTTGTGGAAAATGTCTTTGTTACAACTAACGGGGTGTGTTTAACAAAACATGATTTTCGTCAAAACACTGCACAAAAAGTTTATAGACAGTCATTTCGGGTCACCCCATCTGACAGTGTTACCCAGTACAGCCCACAGCCCTGCACCCCTGGACTGCCACTGAGATTAGCTGAGGTGCTCTTTGAACAGGTAGAGCTTCCTGAGCACGCGTGTCTGCGGGTGGAACCCAGAGAGCAGCAAGGGACTCCTCTCTGAAATGTTTAGAACATGCCAACCCGACAACCATCAAAAGTAAGCAATCCAATTTCTGAAATGGGCAAAGGACATGAACAGACAGTTCAACAAAGGAGACATTCAGGGGACCCGCAAAATCAAGAAGAAATAACTCCCCCCACCCCGATCCTTAGCCATTCTTCCTCCCACCCCGATCCTTAGCCATTAAAGATGCAAGTCAAAACAACAAGGCACTGTTTCGCTCCAGCAGGAGCAGTGATAACACTTAAAAACAACAAACAGAAGACAAGCCCTGGTGAGGGCGTGGAGAGACTGGAACTGCTGATGGGAATGTAAATGGGCCGAGTCACTGTTGTGCTTCCTTAAAAAGTTAGAACTAGAGATATATGATGCAGGATTTCTGCTACTCACTATCTATCCCAGAGGAAGACAAGAGCCATGGCACATAGAGACTACAGAGGAGCCCGGGTGGCGCAGTGATCATGAGCTGCACGGTCAGCAGTTCAAAGTCACTCCTTGGGAGAAAGACGGGGTGATTTCTACTCCCCTAAAGAGTTTAGTCTCTTCCCCCTGGCACCAAGCCCCCAGACTTAGGGTAAGCAGTGCTCAATAGAATGGGAGCTCAAACTGTGGGGGACAACAGCTCATGGGCTGCAGCTCAAGGTAGATCTGGCCTCCCATAGACCCCTCAGACCTACAGTGTCTGAGTAATTGATGTTATCAGGCAATCGCCTTAGAGCCCAGGGGTTTGATTGACAATGCTGTGTTTTTTAAGATTATCTGGGCTTTTGTTTTCCTGCCTTTAGCTTGGTGTTTTTTTCCATTTGTTTGTTTGCCGGTGGTGCGGTGTAGTTGGTCCTACAAGGGTTGGTTTTTGTCATAAGATGATCAAAGTAAACCTCGGGCAGGCACATTCCATGGACATGCTGATGGAGTCCGGTTCCTGCTTAACTCTAGCCCCAATCGAAAGCAATTAGCTCTGATCACATGGCCCTGCTAGACACGCCTTCATGAAGCGATCACCGAAGATAAGGGTGCTGCAGCAAAGGGTGGTGAAGAGAGCAGCTGATCCCGGCTATGGCTATCAATCAGTATGGTGCCTGGGGTCTTGAAGGCAGGTCTTGAAGGCTTGTATTCAAATAAGCAGCGATCTGGTGAGTTGACCAAATCCACATGGGAGAAGCACGCCAGCTTGTGTGATCCAAAGATGACAATAACAAATTCAAATATGACAATGGGAAAAGTATCAAAGCTGAAACTGTGAACACCCAATTTGTGGAAGGCTGTGGAGGGCATTGGGAGCCCAAAACCCATCTGCAGAGTATCTGGTCAGATTAAGCCATTGGCAGATCCCCTCTAGCCACAGGCAAAGATCTAGAATGGCCCTAACATCAAACATAGATCATTGTAATCCTGATTATGCTGTGTCAAACTTGATACTTGATCAATTGAGCAGCCTCTAGACCAGCGGTTCTCAAACTGTGGGTCGAGACTCCGTTGGGGGTCAAATGATCCTTTCACAGGGGTCGCCCAATTCATAACAATAGAAACATGACAGTGATGAAGTAGCAATGAAAATAATTTGATGGTTGGGGGGTCACCAAAACATGAGGAGCTGTATGAAAGGGTCACAGCATTAGGAAGGTGGAGAACCATTGCTCTAGACCCAACCTGTATTTGTTCTTGGAGAAAGGATCTCTTGCTTGTTCCAGGACAAAAACTTCTTCGCTGGCTTTTTAAATATGGATGGCGGTCTTTTCTTTCGTACTCATTGTTTGTACTTTTAGCTTCATATTGCTATTGTTTTATCCTTACCACTTTATTTCATTTTCCTTCTTTATTGTTTCTGTTGAGTTTACCAGTTGGTGATACCCAGAAGGAGTGGAGGCATGGAGATAATAGCTGATGCATGGGTGTGTAAGGGGATGGAGGGGTCGGGTGTGGGGGAGATAAGGAGGGTGAGGGGATTTGGGGAGTAAACAGTGAAGGTGGGAGCGAGCACTAGAATGGAATGTGATTATAGAATGAAATGCGATTCTACAGCGCATTTTAATCATGAGGGGAAAATAAATGTTCTAAAATTGATTGTGGTAATGGTTGTATAATTCTTGATATGATTGAGCAATTGAATTGTGTGATATGTGGATTATGTGCCAATAAAATTATTTTTTTAAAGAGTTGCCGTCTCAGAAACTCACAGGAAAACTGTTCTCCCTGCATTACAGGGTCTCTGTGAGTCGGCGTGGACTTGAGGTGGGTGAGTGACACTCATCGCAGCACAAGTCATTACAGCAAAAAGTTGGAAACAACCCAAGTACCCAACAACCAAGCCCCAGCCCTCAAGCTCATTGACATCGAGTCCATGCCGACTTTTCGCCGCCCTATGGGACAGGGTTGAGCTACCCTTGTGGGTTTCAAGACTGTAAGCAAGCCCTGCCCTCTGCCCTTTCAGTTAGCAGCCACCTCGGATCCCACTCTGCCACCAAGGCTCCTCGGGCAACGACAGGTGGATGCATAAACACATGGTGGTACGTGCACACAGCGTACACCATGCGACACTCAAGGAGACTGACACCCCTGAACACGGGTGAACCTGTAGGACAGGAGGCTGCGTGAAATCAGTGACTATCATATGCAGCTACTACTATGAAAACATCTAAAAGATGCAGCCACTAAACACCCTTTGGCAAGGGAAACCACTTGCTAAAGATTAGACACCTCTTCACCTGAGTGAAGGGTT
Source organism: Echinops telfairi (assembly GCF_000313985.2). NCBI lineage: Eukaryota > Metazoa > Chordata > Mammalia > Afrosoricida > Tenrecidae > Echinops > Echinops telfairi. The sequence continues at coordinate 28,969,189 of NW_022103915.1, forward strand.
AGGGGATGTACTGTCAGCAGGGAGGTCAGCATAACATGCAGTCCAGGTGGTGGAGAGAGTAGGTTACCTGTTGGGCTGCTAACCACAAGGTTAGCAGTTCGAAAACACCTGCCGCACCAAGGGAGAACGATGAGGCTTTCAATTCCCATAAAGATTTACAGTCTCAGACACGCTCAGGGGAAGTTCTTCCCCCAATTGAGAATTTCCAAAGGAACCTGCCATTGCCCAGGAGGGAGAAGGACTGGATAGGCCAAGGATGAGCAAACCAGCCTGAAGCAGGATTCCACTCACCAGAAGGAGAAGGGTTTCTGAACAATTGAGGGACGCAGTGTCCTTGCTGACCAGAGGCCACCAGAGAGTTCGTGACAGCAGGCCTCAGCTCCTCCCACAAGCTTTTACGAGTCTGGAGATCAGTCCGGGCACCTGTAAGCAGCACAGCCAACCTCCACCTCTGCAAACACAGCGGCGCCTTGAACAACACCGGGTTTGAAGTCTAGGGGTCCACTTACACTCAAAAAAAAAAATATATATATATATATATATTTATATATTTATATTTATATTTAAATATATTGCATCCTTCCTTCCGGGACACGTGCACGGAATTGAAAGCCAATGGTGGAAGGAGGATTGGAGCCACAGAGAAACCTTTTTAGAGAAATGAAAGCTAAAACCGTGCAATGGAAGCGATCGTGTGTTTCCATAAAGCGACGGAGTTTGCCTGCCTCCCTCGCTGTCTCCTCTGCCGGCCCTGACACAGCAAGGCCAACCCATCCTTTGCCACAAGCTACTCAATAGGCTTCAGCTGCTACTTGAGACCAGCCACCAAACGTGCTGCCACCAAGTCGATCCCCATGGACAGGACAGGGCAGGACTGAGACTTCCCATCTCGATGGGGCTAGAGAGCCTCCTCTTTCTCCCACAGAGCAGCTGGTGTGTTGGAACTCGTGGTCAGGAGCTCAGTCTATAGCCCACCACATTGTACATTGTCTTTCTCTTCTTTCTGGTTTTCTTAACATTTTCTTTCCTCTGCCTTCCTTTCGTGTAAGAACACGGGAGGCAGTGCCGCAATGCAGTTCATTACATACATGGCTACTCTATCCATATCCCCCGGCTCGTGATGTCAATTCCAGCCTCTACACCTATGGTTAGAATCCCGTGTAGGAGGGAGTTGGCTGTTATGCTAATGAGATGGGATTAAGGCGGTCTTATTTTGAACCCCCACCCACAGGGCGGTGCCAACCTGCCCTAAAGAGTCTCCGAATTGGGATCTACTCTATGGCAGTGAGACCTTACTAGAGGGTACGACTCATGTTGCCACCCTTTGCTGTTGCCTTAGGGTAAGGTGACCAGATGTCCCGCTTTTGGCGGGACAGTCCCAATTTTTGGAAAGAATGCATGACAAGCTAGGGAATGGTCTATTTGGTCCCTATAGACCAAATTTTTCATCGAGAACCACCCCCCACCCCCAGTCAATGGTGTCCCGTTTTAAATCTGGTCACCTTACCTTAGGGAGATGGTCTTTTGCGAACCCATGTAACACATACACAAAATGTTTCTGGTCAAGAGTAGGCTATCAGTAACAGAAGTTTTAAAAAGCCAAAAGCTATATGGAAATTTTCAACTGGGGGTGGGGGGTTGGACAAAGCCTAGAAGCCCTGAAACCACGTGGTGCCTTGTAAGTCATGGTCAAGCCTGCAGCCTTCTGTGGGAAGAAGGATTCATGGTACTTATTACATGGAAACCCCTCCCCCCCCTACATCAGTTGGTTGTGGTGTGATTTGCCGGGTCCAGTGGTGGTGAAAGCTATGCCCCTGGTTCTTTAAATACCAGCAGGGTCACCTCTCATGCTGGACAGGTCTCGGTGGAGCTTCTAGACAAAGATTAAACACACAAAACAAGCCTCATGGTCTCCTGAAAATCAGCCAATGAGACTTTGTGGATCAAAGCAGGGCACACGCTTGCTTTGGACATGGCATCAGGAGAAAGCATCCCTGGAGGACATGGTGTTGAGTGACGCAGAGGGTCAATGGGGACGAGGAGACCTTCCAGGAGGTGGTGTGGTGGCACTGTTGCCTCGGCGATGGGCTTGAACGCGCCATCAGTCATGATGACAACACTGGAGAACATTTTGCTTAGTTTATGCGGAGGCAGCTCCGGGTCTATCCGTTACATGGAAAGGGAGAGGTGCGAGGGAAAGGAGGGGGTCAGAAGAGGAGGAGTGAAAGGAGGAAGAAGAGAAAGAAGGTAGGGGCGGTCACTGACGAAGAGTTTCCCGAACAATGAACCCAGTGGCTGGGGTCCATTTGTGACATACTGTTTTCTATGTTCAATGTCACGCATTCAAATGGACCTTTCTCTCACGTGGCCTGCAGTGCCTGTTTTTTATAAAGGGCGGCATCTTTGTTTTCCTAATTGTTTAATCACCCCTGGGTGACTAAAATCCAGGTGAACACCTTTCGGCTTTCAGCCGTTGGCCTATTTCTCTAGATAGACCCATGAGGCCAGCTAGGCTCTCCAGTCAGCGGCTGTCAGAATCTCTCCCTGCCATGATGTCTCTTCAGTTGATGGGGCCAAGGGCCCTAGTTGGGGACTTGGAGACACAGTGACTTAAGTGACCTTCCCAGGAGAAATGAGCCCACTAGGGTAGCAACCTCCCACGACACTCCATCACCACGCTGGTACCACAGCCTCTTTCTGTGTAGCAGTAGAATTTTGTTTTCCATTGTTTTCCATGACGGTAGATGTGTGTGCAACAAAACACCTGACATCAATCTTCACAGGTACAGTTCAGTGACCACGATGATGCTCATCATGCTGTTTAACCATCACCCTGCCCACGCCCAAGTCATACTATGCCCCTCGAGAGCAGCTAGCTCAGTGTCACACGTAAGTAGTGAGCCCTCCTTTCTGCCTCCCTTCCACGCCCCCTCGGTAATCACACAGACTTAGCGTCTCTAAGCATCTGCCCTGTCTGCATATCCCGTTAGAAGAGGACCACGTAAGACTCGTCTTTTGTGATGGACTTATCTGACGCAGGGGATGTTGTAGCATGCAACGGGCCTTCAGGTATGGCTGAGGAATATGCCCAGGGATTGTACTGGGACTCGGCAGCGATAATATCCTCACACTTCTTTCTCTTCCTCTCTTTGGGGTTCCCTCTGGGACCCGGGGCTGCGAAATGACCCACCAGCACACTGGCTTCAAGTGAGCGTCTGTCTCCCTCAGCACCCAGTGGAGCGCATGCAAAAAAATAAAAAAAGATCGGTAATTCAACATCTTGTCGTTAAGAAAGATTAGTCAAAACCAAGCTGACCCCAGACAACGGATGGGAATCTCATTCCACACAAATGACGGCATGGAAAATAATGATGGGTAATTAGTTCCCTTCAATCAGGGCTTTTCATCCGCGATTTTCCAGGCGGCATCCATCACCCTGAGGAAGAGAGGCTCTGTCAACCCAGGAGGAGATGGCCTGGGTGACGAGTGGCCGCCCGGGTGACAAGTGGCCGCCCAGGACAGCTGGGAGGGCCCAGGCCACCAGCAGCCACCAGCAAAGACTTCAGCTGAGGCTCACAGAGGAGGGCTAATAATGGTATCCACACCGACAACAGAGTGAAGTGGCTGAAAGATAGCATTCACAGTTTGGTGCGTGGCATGTGGAGGTCCTAAAAGCACCGGAGCAGCCATCTCGGGTACCCCTCTGTGTCTCGTGGTCGGGATGCGGCGTGGGAGACTGGGACGGGGCAAGGCTCACCAGAACCACCGTCTCTTCTAGCCGAGATCAGAAAGACAAGGTGGCGCCCTGCTACCGCCACTGACCATTTCTGACCAGGGACACCACAGGTGGTCCTGGGGAGGATGGGAGCAAAATGTAGAACACAATTCAAATTCCTAAAAATGGGCCAGACCCTTTGGACCAATAGAGGACACCCACACCCACCACATGATCACCCCAAGACACGCTTGGAACTTAGCTCTGTCTCCCTTCAGCCAGATGACCGGTTGACTGATAAAATAAGCATATTCCACGTAGGAAACGGGCTCCCTAAAACCACCAACTACCTGAGGGTAAGTGGTCAACCTGGACCCGGAAGCGTGAGGAGGCAGGGCAGGGAGGCCAGGTGGGCGGGAAGGAACAAAGAGACGGGAAGGTCTGAGAAGGAGCGCATGCTGTGCGGACTGTAACCATCCGTCTGGGACAGCGTGGATACAATGTGTTCAATGAGAACCCAATTCTCTGTGGACGTTCCGCAGCAAAGCATTAAAGATAGAAAGAGGCGCCCCTCTGAAGAATGCAGTTGTTTCCAATTTTAGCTGCAGGCTCAGTCCCGTGCCCACCTGTGCAACCCTGGTGGCTTTGACTTTGACCCCGTCGGGCAGTTTGGGGCTGTGACCCCTACACAGAGATGTGCGGGCGGGGATAGGGATGGCGTCCAAACTCCAGAACGTTCTCCAAACACACCTCTGACAGCCTTCCATCCCGTCCCTCCATGGCCCTAGCGCAGGGTAGAACCGCTCCTCGGGTTGGGTTCCCTCTGTCGGGCCTCGGCGGAGGGCATCAGGGCTACCTCTCCAGGACAGAGACAGGACGACCGATGGGCAGCTCACAGGAGTGCCGTGAGAGAGAAAACCCAATCGCGGCAACAGAGGAAGGAGAGCCAGGACCAGAGGCAGAGGGTCCCAGGGAACTAAGCTGCAGCCAGCCTGGTGGTTCTGGGCCCCAGCAGCATCTATCTGGTTCTCAGAAGCCTTGGTTCATACAGGGGCTCTCGGGGCCGACGGGGCTTTCTGTCAGTGGACCGCAAGAATGACACGCACACCGTCTCATTCCTTCATTCATTCACTTACTCAGACATCCGTCCATCTATTATCCCTGGAATAGCAGACACTTGTAGCCCCAGGGACACACCGAGGAACAAGGGGGACAGACTCCTGGCGAGACAGTACCATATTTTAGTGACTCTGACCTCTACCACGGTTTCACATCTTGGCAACCAGGAGGCATCTTAAGTGGATGGCATGCCATCGCTTAATTTAATTAGTGGTTCCTTAAAGAACGGGGTGGCTTACAACAGATGATGTCATGGACTCCAAGGGAGATGATGCATGAGTGTGGCAAGGCTGCATGAGTTCACCCAAAGCCGTTTCATTTTCTTTCAGGACCCCAGGAAGACTACAATTCCCAGTCACCCTTGCAGCTCTCTGTGGGCATGTCACTAGGTGCTGGCCAATGGCATGTGAGTAGAAGTGACCAGGTAGCCCACAAAAATCTGTCCGCAGGCTTCTCCTTCCTCTCCCCTCTCTGCGGGCCACAGGCAGGGATCTGAATGGGACTCCAAGGCCTTGAGGGGCAATAGCGTTACAAGCTAAAAGGAACCCGGGGCCAGAAAATCACCCGTGAAAGACTTCTCAAACCAAACCCAAACCCAAGCTCACTGCCATCGAGCCAACTGTGACTCAGAACAGGGTTGGTGCTGGGAAAACCCAGATCTGCCCTGGGATGCCAAGACTGTAAATCTTCATGGGAGGAGCAAGCCTCCTCTTCCTCCGGTGGAGAGGCTGATGGTTTCGAACTGCTAACCATGAGAGGTAAAACCGTATGCCTAACATGTAACCACGATCCCACCTCAGCTCCTCCTGGCTGAACATCTTCACCAAAATATTACATGGGCAAGATGTAAACGTCTATTGCGTTTATACACAGTTGCCAGTCGAGTTTGATTCTGACTCATGGCAACCCCATGTAGATCCTCCAGGCCTTTCTTCTAGGTACCCCCAGGTGGACTCTTCCTTTCAACCTGCCCAGATTGTTCAAAGGGAGCTGTGTTGGCCGGAGGAAGTGTTAGCCTGGAGCCTGCAGTCCTGGAGACCCCACAGGTCAGTTCTTCATCGTGGACTCAGATGCGCTCCTTGTGTTTTGCTATTGAGGCCCAGGCTTCTCTCTGGAGCTCCACTTCTGGTTTACCCAGCGCACTCCGCAGGAAGGAGCCCTGTGGCGTAGTGATTAAGCGTTGGACTGCTAACTGCAAGGTCAGGAGGTCAAAACCAGGAGCAGCTCCACAGAAGAAAGAAGAGGCTTTCTCAATCCTATGAAAAGTTACAACTAGGAGAGAAAATGTTTTGAGAAACGATGTACAAATGATCTTTACACAATTGATGTGTGTATGGATTGGGATAACAGTTGTATGAGCCCCTAATAAAATGTTAAAAAAAAAAAGAAGAAGAAAGAAAAGTTACAACTCAGAAAAGAAAGAAAGAAATCACAGGGCTAGTTCTACCCTGTCCTCAAGGGTCACTTTGAGTCGGGAAGGACTAGATGACAGTGCGAGCGAGTGACCCCTCAGGACCTGCGGGGCAAGAGGAAGCCCCTCACCCAGGACAGTCCCCTAGATCGTGAAATGCCAGATGCATCCCGGGCTGCCTAAGCAGAACAGTGTTAGGATGAGGGAGGTGGCACCTCTCTCCTGTGCCTGTCATCACGGAGACCCCTCCTGTAAGGAGTAGGGGGCCCATGGATTACTCTCCTTGGGGGACAATAAGTGAGTCTAAGCCCTGGGGGCACCAGTAGGGTGCATCCTACCCCTAATCATTTCTGAGTTAAATAAGGAAACTAGACATTCATGCTCTCTCTCTCTCTGCCATCAAATCCAAGGCCAACTGACAGCAACCCTACAAGACTGGGTAAAACTGCCTTGCAAGTTTCTGAGACTAACTCTTTTTTTTTTAATCATTTTATTAGGGGCTCATACACTCTTATCACAATCCATACATACATCAATTGTGTAAAGCACATTTGTACATTCATTGCCCTCATCATTCTCAAAACATTTCCTCTCCACTTAAGCCCCCGGCATTAGGTCCTCATTTTTCCCCTCCCTCCCCGCTCCCCCCTCCCTCATGAGCCCTTGATAATTTATAAATTATTATTTTGTCATATCTTGCTCTGTCATCTCCCTTCACCCACTTTTCTGTTGCCCATCCCCTAGGGAGGAGGTCACATATAGATCCTTGTAATCGGTTCCCTCTTTCCAACCCACTCTCCCTCTACCCTCCCAGTATCGCCACTCACACCACTGGTCCTGAAGGGATCATCCGCCCTGGATTCCCTGTATTTCCAGTTCCTATCTGTACCAGTGTACATCCTCTGTTCTAGCCAGACTTGCAAAGTAGAATTCGGATCATGGTAGTGGGGGCGGGGAGGAAGCATTTAGGAACTAGAGGAAAGTTGTATTTTTCACCGTTGCTACATCGCACCCTGACTGGCTCTTCTCCTCCCCGGAGACTGTAACTCTTTACAAGAGTAGAAAACCTCTTCTTTCTCCTGAGGAGTGGCCCATGGGTTTGAACTGCTGACCTAGTAGATGGCGACCCAACTTGTAACCGCTACGCCACTGGGGCTCCCCACACGCAGAAGCAGGGGGCACATGCCACATGAGAATCGTCAAGAAGCCAAGTCATGAATGGTCATACACAACCAGCATGGGGGGCTCGGCAGGCTTAAGATCCTGGTCTGCACTTTTAACCTCGAGACATGCGCTCATCACAGCCATCCACTTAGCTGTCTGTGACACAGCAGCACAAGGACACTTGTTAAGTGCGCTCGAGCCTGTCCCCAATCAGTGACTCCTTGTACAACAGTGCCTGGTCCTACACCATCCTTATAGTCATTGCCATATTTGAGCTCCTCATTGCAGCCCCTGTGTCAAGCCATCTCACTGAGGGTCTGTTTGGTTGACCCTCTAATTTACCCGGCATGATGTCCTTCTCCAGGTGCCCCCTGACAGCATGACCAGAGTCCATGAGACTCCTAATTAGGAAATGATGTCACAGCACAGGCCCGAGTCCTCCCCTCCTTCCTGCAGCTTTTGAGGCCCTGTAGGATCTGACCCTGCCACTCTGTCATGCTGTCTCATGCCCGCTCTCCGAGCTGGGCACTCCTGTCCAGCCACACTGGCTTCCTGCTGCTTCTTGGCTGCCTGGATCCTGCTCGGCTCTCGGGGTCTTTGTTCCCCTAGGGCTTTGGTTGCTGGGCCTCCTGCTGCATACTGCCAGGTGCATCATAGGTGCTCAGAAAGTATTTGCTTAATGGACACATGCACTGAAGGAAGTATGCAAGGAGGGTGGGCAGGAGGCCACCAACCTAACCGGTGCCAGGAAGCTCCCAAGTCCCATCCCCCAGGATGTGACAACACTGGGCCTGAGTCCCAGGACAAGACCAGAATCATCGAGGGAGCCAGCAGGGTCCCAGAAGTAGAACCCTGAGGCTGGAACAGGTGCCCCAGATCCCCAAAGGGCCAATTTCACCTGAAGCACCAATCCGATTCTAATTCCGCTCCGAGGCCCTTACCAATGGCTTATGGCTGTTTCCCATTTTCTGTAGTTTATGTGTGTGTGAGTGGGTGGGGTGGGTGGTGGGGTGGGGGTGGGGGGTAAGAGGCCACACGATACTCCTGGCCTGCAACTCAGGCTAGAGGCCGAGATCCACTTATTAAGGAATCTGGCTTTTAAATGTTCGATAGCCAGCCAGGCACAGACATCTGTGAGAACTTGTGGGAAATAGGGTTACCAAAAGAGCCAGAATCCCTAACCACCAGGGACGATGACTCCGTTAAAACCAGCCACAGTGTACCTTACTCTCCTGGGATCGTTGGGGGCGGGGGTGGAAACAGATGGGACCTGGCAGGAGGATTCTGGACCAGATGGCTGCTCACTGCTGTGTAGCCAGTTACTTAGTCTCCCCCTATCTCGGTGTCCCCGCGCTGCCAAACGGGTTCTCTAGAGCTATGTGCGTGAGGACTCGGTGGTTTCCCCAAGGATTCAATGATACAGCAAAGCACTGACAAAGGCGCCTGCAGCTAGCATGTGCCCAGTCAATGCTGGTTGGCCGCTGTCCAGGGGCTCAGACTCACAGCGACTTTAGGCACAATAGGACAAAACCTCACCCGCTCCTGTGGTGCTGCTGCCACTGTGGTGACCACCCAGTTCATGAAGGGGGGCCCTCCCCTCCATAGACCCTCTGCTTTACCATGCGGGATGCCCCTCCCTCCCGTCATCCATCCCTCCCGCCGGCCCAAGGAAGCAAGTCAGTAGAGGCTCCCATTGGCGACTGCCCCTCAGCTGTCTGGGGTCAGGGTGCCGTCATCCACAGGGAGGGAGGCTCCTGACCATGAGTGAAGGGGCGTGCACATGCTTTAGGAAGGGGGTGCAGAGGCAGGGTCACTCCAAGGGTCCCTGGCTCAGGCAGGCGATGATGGGTTGAGGTTGGAGTCTCCCTATACCAGCTTGCCCTTGGAAAGGACTTCTCCAGATGGGGCATTCTAACTATGGATCTGATAAATCAACAGCATGGGCTGCTTAATCAAAATGTTATTTTGCATTTCAACGACCACTCAGGGAGGCAACCTTCATCCCAGCTAGATGCTGCTGCCATGACACCAGCCCAGGGGGCCACCCCCAAACCAAAGTACATACCCACACACTGCCGCCAGGCCAATTCTGGCCCACAGGCTGGAGAAGCAGGGCCCAAGGACTCCCCAAGGCTGGGGATCATGGTCACAGACTGCCCTGTCTGTCTCCCATAGAGAGGATGAGGGGTTCAAACCCCTGCAGTGGGGCACCTGAACCTCTGCACCACTAGATCTCCTGGGGCCACTCCCACCAGCCCCGGGGGTGATGCCCTCCCTTGTCCATGGAAAGACAGAGCAGGGGTTGAGAAGAAAGCAGTGGCCCGTGGCATGAGGGCAGGTTGCCACCCAGGGGCAAGTAGAGAAGGGGGCAGGAGCAGAGCAAGGACAGGAGTGCCCTCCCCAGCTGCGTCTTCTGCCACAGAGGCCCTTGTGGCTGCAGCTCCCCTAGCAGTGCCCCCGCAGCTGTAACCCGGGCCCAGGGAGAGTGCCCTCCCTCCCCCCCGTCACCATCACCGGGCAGGATGGGTAAAGAGGCTTTGAGAGCGGAGGACTGGGAGACCTTTTCCTTCCCCTTATGCACTTTGAGCCAAGCAAACAGTCCTGGTGGCGCGCCGCCTATGTGAAAGGCCAGTGCTTTGAACCCACCACTGGCTCCGCAGGAGAAAAGACCCAGCAAGGCTACAGTCTAGGAAGCCCTGGGAGGCAATCTAACCCCTCTGTCCCCTAGGTTTCCCTGGGAGCCCAAAGGGTCCCAGCACAGCCACAGCATGAGCCCGTCTGGGGTGGTGCGCCTGGCTGACGGAGCTCTCTCCTTCTGTGAGGGAGCCCCGCTTGGCATTGCTGGCTCCGGTCCCTCCTGCCCAGCCACCAGCCACCTGACAGTGAGTCTTGCTTGCTGCTGTGGTGCTGAACAGGTTTCAGAGGGACGCCCCCCTTAAGACAGACGAGGAGGATAAGCCTGGCCATCTACTTCCCAAAAGTAACCAAGACGAGCCCCCGGAGCACAAGGGTCCAAAGGGCGAGGGTGAGGCAGAACCAGGAAGCGTCTGCTGAAGCCCACATGGCTGGGACCCAGGGCCAACTCGGGAGGCAGCTAAGGAGGATGTGGGCAAAGGGCTTTGTGCCCACCTACATGTGTCAAGTCTCAGAGGCACCCTGGGAGGTCGGACTGCCACATTCGCCCTATTTCGCACACTGGGAAGATCGAGGCCCATCCATGCTGTGCTGCCTGGAACACACAGCTTCGAAAGGGCTGCCTCGAGCCCCAGCCAACCTGAGACAGATGTCTGGGGCTAGCCCCTCTGCTTGACCTGCAGAGGACTGAGGGCCATCGGTGGCGAAGCGAGGTGACTGCTGGCACAGTAGCTTCCCCCTTCTCCTGGCCTTTCCAGGTCACCAGGTGGGACCGTAAGAGAAGAGACGGCAGTTCAAAGGTGCTGGCAAACCTGGGAGATGGAGCCTGGTGCGGATTGCCTAGCACAATGGGGAAGCTTGAAGCCTCCGAACCAGGCACATCCATAAAGGGTTGACTGGCAGGTGGTTGATGGTATGTACTTCTACCACAGAAGTCAAAGTCATGGTCAGCAAGTCGGTTCCGACTCACAGCAACCCCATACGACAGGGAGGAACTTCCCTAGTGGGTTTCCAAGACTATCCATCTTTTTGGGAGTACAAAGTCTCAACTTTCTCCCGCAGAGCGGCTGGTGGTTTCCAACGCTGACCTTGCAGTTAGCAACCCCATGTGTACACACTATGCCAAAAAAACCCGGGACATTCCCAGTGTGCCCCTTATAGAGCTAGGGGGCTGGGAGAGGGCTGACGCTGCTGGCCCGAGCAGAATCAAGGAGGTAAGGCCTGGGCGGACAATCTGGTACATGCCACCTGAGGACAGGGACCAGTGAGATATGTGATGGTACCTGGGGGGATCGCAATGGATGCGCTGAAACTAAACATGTAGGAATTGTTGAATGAGAAACCTGCTCTGTAAACCTGCGGCCGACTCACAATAAAACGTTCCTCAAAAAGCCTTGGTGATAAAAAAAAAGAAATCCTTGGTGGTCATTTGCATGGCAACCCCTTGGCTCCCCAGACAAGCCAGTGGCTGATGGGCATGTGCCATGTACCACATACCTCATCGGAAGTAAAAAGCCACATGCTTCCCTGTTCCCTGTAGGATTACCTTTATTTTATATATATACCTTTATATATATATATATATATATACAGTGAACCCTCGCCACTTCGCGCTTCAACTTCCGCGGCTTCACTCTATCGCGGTTTTTGCGTAACAGCACCCACTGCCTACACCCACTCCTTCAGAGGAAAAAGACGGCAACCCACCTGTAGAGTACATCCCTTAAGTCATTTCATAGGCTATTGATTACAGTATTTGTAAGAACTATGTATAATAATACTGTATGTGAAATATGTAATACTGTAAACTAGATGCCATAAATAATATAATAAATAATAAATGATAATTGTAACATCCAAAATATTTTACTGTATTTTCCCTTTTTCGTTTAATAACTTGGGTAATACGAGTGTAATGGTGACTAAAGGGTGTTTTTTCATGTCCTCTATGCTCTAACTACGAAAATATTTGATTTACAAATAAGGAGAATCCTACTTCGCGGAATTTCATTTATCACGGTAGGGTCTAGAACCAATTAACCGCGATAAACGAGGGTTCACTGTATATATATATATATATTTAAAACTTTTTAATTCCTTGTTTCATACTTCCCGTAGTACAAACTTTTGTGCAGCTTGAATACACACCGTGCATGTGTGCGTGCACACAAATAGCTGGAAGCTCCCTCCCTTGGCGTTGAATTGTGTGTGTGGTTGTTGAACTGGGAAGGCCATGGAGAAACATTCTGGGAATAAAAGTCAGCCCCTCCATGGTCACACCACCATTTATTTGTACCTTGGCCCCAAGCACCTCACCTTTCCAACCTCACTTTACACCAGGTACTAGCCAATTGGACGCCTCAGGGCTTTTGCATGTGCTGCTCCCTCTGTCCCACCAGAAATCCCCATGATCTCTCGCTTCTGTCTGCCCCTCTCTGCTGACACGCCAGCTTGGTTTCCTCCAGAGCCCTCCTTGGTATCCCGCACCATAGAGCCCATGTTGGTTTGCTGATAGGTTACAACCTGTCTACCCACCAGAAAGTACACTCAATGAAGGCAGGGGCTTTATAGAATTATATCCAGAATCAGGGCACACAGTAGGTGCTCCACAAATGCATGGATCGGTGAACAAAAGGCGGACGGAACATGAGTGTTCTCAGTGAAAAACAGAAAGCGTCACCTCACTACACTGGCTACACGTGAAAGGGCCACCCACAGAAACGAGTGTGCGTGCCATGTGAGCCCGGGGGTAACAGGCGGGGAGACCCTCAGATGCTTGAATCCTGTGCAAGGAGCCTGGGGGCACAGCTGAGATGCCAAGCTCGGTGAGAGAAGGATGTGGAAAACCATGACCACACTGAAGATTAGGGGAAATGGGAAGAAACCCCTTTAACACAATACAGTCAGCACATGGAAGGTTCTGCAGATGTTGCCTCCCTCCCCCCTGCTGAACCCAAACGTCACCCCCTCTGCAAAGTTCCAGAGTGAGGGACGCCCCTCGCCCAGCTCAGTGCCCAGCCCAGAGCAGGCTCCCAGGGATATTCCGTGAATGAATAGTGCTCAGATAAGGGCATGAGGGAGCTTCGATGGAGAGTTTTTATGAAATGTTACAGTGAGAAGGGATCAGAAGGTTCATTTAGTCTAACTCCAACTCCTTCAAAGTAAAACTGAGGCCCAGAGAGTGCAGGTCACACAGCCAGGCAAGGCCCAGGTCAGAGAAGGCCTTTCAGTCCCAGGGCAGGAGCCCCAGAAGGGCTCGAGCCCTGGGTGCCAGCAGTCAGCCGGGTTCTCTTTGGGGAAAGATGCATGCAGGGGGAGAAGAGGGTGAGCACACCCCCTTCCAATGAGTGATTGTGCTAATCAATCAACTCGATCAAATCTAAAAATCATAAAAAAGACGGAAAGTAATGACTCATAATCAAGTAAAATTGGATTATTTCTGTGCTGACTGGTTGGGGTGGGTGGGAAGTGAGACCATTCATGGGAAGGAGCAAACTGCAAACTCAGCAGCAACCAAGGAGGCCCTTGGCGGGGAGGGGGCCCGGGGGTGGGTGGGAAGGAGGGCAAAGGGGCAGAGTTCCAAGGCCCTCAATAATGACAGCCCCAACCAAACACGGTAAGTGATCCGTCCAAGCACTGCTCTCGGTGTGGGACATCCATCCACTCCCTTCATCTTCACAGCAAGCCTAAGAGGTGAGAACTGTCATTACCGCCCTGACAGCCTGGAGCCGGTGGCAGGCTGGGCTGCTCAGTGCAAGGTCAGCAGTTTGAAATCCCCCGTTGTTCCGAGGGAGCAGGACGAGGTGGCCGGCCCCCGTCAAGGTTTACAGCCTCCGAAGCTCACAGGGTCAGTCCCACTCTGTCCTACAAGGTCACAACGCCCAGAACCAGCTCCCTGGCCACACGCTAGGTTTCTTGGTTTCACGGATGGGGAAACTGAGGCACAGCGACGGCAAAGTAAGTCTGGCTGAGATCGCACGTCTGGGGTAGAAGCAAGCTTTGGCCCCAGCCAAGAGTCCCAAGAGCCCTGGTGGTGCAGGGGTGAAGCGCGTGGTTGCCAACTGAAAGGGCAGTGGCTCAATCCAACCAGCTGCTCCTCAGATGAAAGCCGAGGCCATGTGCGTCTGCTGAGATTGTAGCCTGGGCAGCTGTAGAGCAATGGCACCCCGTCCTACAAGGTCGCCAGGAGTCAGAATGGACCCGACGGTAATGGGGTTCAGGCCTCGGTTTCTACTAATCAGGGGTTTTGCTCGTAACCACACAGTATACACTTCTTGGGGGCTGGATGTGTGTCTGTGTGTTCTATATGCATTTCTCACATGCAAAGTAGCCATCCATTTCTTTAATCTCATTGACAATACATTTATTGTCGTCCTGTCAAGACATGACAGGGGCCTACCTTTACCCCCAAACCACCAGCATTGAGTTGATGCCAACTCAGAGTGACCTACAGGACAGAGCAGAAGTGCCCCTTAAGTTTGTGAGGCTGTCAATATTTGCCGCCATAGGCAGCCTCAGCCTTTTCTTTAAGAGAAGCTGGTGGATTCAAACTGCTGACCTTACAGTGAGTAGTCCAATCGCTATGCCACCCACTAGGCCACCAGGGCTCCAGGGACCTACCCTTCGATTCAGCACACAAGTATAAAGACCGAGAGCATACAGTGTTCAGAAGGGCTGAGACAGAAACACACAGGACTCACAGCACCCAGAGTGCAGAGAGGAGGTGTCTACCCCCCCTCCTTTGGGGAAAAGTGGTCAGGGAAGGCGTCCTCCTGGAGGAAGGACGACACCTCTTGAAGGAAAAGGTGTCTGTCATGCCAAGAAGGGAAGAGAGCAGGGAACGGTGTTCTCGACAAGGTAAGAGACAGTTCACATCCGGGGAACTGCTGGTCGTGAGGGAAGTTTGGGACAGGGAAATGTGGCAGGGGCCAAGGCCAGGACCACCACACACAGGCGCTCAGGATGGAGAGGTGGGGGTGAGGGGAGCAGCTCTAAAAAATCCCTGGGTGCTAAATTCAAGAATTTGTACAGTGGAACCTCTGCAGACAGAACCAGCATCCGGGGCTGGTGGCATCAATCCTGACCACCACCACCACCACCACCACCACCACCACGGCGCGCTGTCCCCACGGCGCCCCACCCACAGTGCAGTCAAAGCTCTAACTCAGACCTATGTACAGGCGCATGCAACAAGCACCCTCTGGCTAATTCCAGCCATGATGGCGGGAGCTGTGCAGGGAAACTGAGGCTCAAAGACATAAATGGAGGGTCCTACTGTGGGCCGACAATTCAGCCTCCCCTCAAAGCCCAGGCTTGTTTCCACCCAGCCCGCCCTTTCTCTGCAGAGCAAATGCACTAGCAAGAAGAGCTATTTAAAGAAACCCCCCACCCCCCCGCAGCTAATCCTTGTGTAAACGGAAAATCTTTAAGCAAAGCTAATAATCAGCCCGTAATCCAGCTGTTACATAATTCTGGATTTTCTAGCACAGCCTCTGGGTGTAGGTACTGGGGCTCCTACAGAAATCTTCTGTGGAGGGAGAGGAAGGGGTGGAGATAAAGATTTGGTTTTGGAAAATGAAAATCAGACTGGGGGGGCACAATGGTGAAAGAGCTGGTTCACAGGGGACGGGACAGAGGGGGGCAAGTGGCCCTGTGCTTGCAACCATGTGCCAATGATGGTGGCCATGGCAGGGGCGGCCCTGGAAGGAGCGGGGAAGGCAGGTCCCAGGCTGCTGCCCATGTGGCCCCCGCAGCCTTGGGACGGCACCAGTGCCTGGGCTGCCAGCAGAAGCCACGGGCTCTGCCGGGGTGGTGGCAGCGAAGGGTGGGACGAAGAGTCCCCACACGAGTGAAGCCCCCTCGGCCAGGTCTTTCTACAGTTTCCAAATACAGAGCCAGGCCTTTGGAACCAGGAAGGAAGATGGCCAAGTTCCTCGGGAGGAGAAACTGAGGAAGATTTGAACTGGGAAGTGCATCCCCTGGGGACACCCAGCCTTCCCCTCAACACCTTGGACTTGGCTTCCTCTGTTCTTCAGTGAGTTTCCTGGATGACTATCAACTCCTCCAGGGCAGGCCTATCCTGCTTTGTGCCTAGTGTCGTAAATGTGTTTTATGTAAGCAACCTTCTGATATGGAATTGAAATTCATTCCCTTTACAGAAAACTGAATCAGAAAGAACAGGGAGCGCGCGGAGAACTGGGATCTTGGTTTAAAGCTAGTACCGGGACAGTACGGTGCTGGCAAGGAATCCCGAAACCAGCATGGTATGCCAAAAGAACAAGAACGCTGGCTTTGAAGAAGTGCAGCCAGAATGCTCCGTCGAGGCCAGGGTGGGCAGATTTATTCTCACGTCCTTGGGACACACTGGGAGGGGAGGCCAGCCCAGCCCATGGAGAAGGACGTCCTGCTTGGTGCAGTAGAGGGGCGGTGAAACGGAGGAGGGCCCCGACGAGAAGGGATGAGGCAGTGGCCATGACAATGGGCTCCCACCGAAGGACAATTGTGAGGAGAGCGCAGGACCAGCCGTGTTTCCTTCTGTTGTGGAGGGTCACTATGAGTCAGAACCGACTCCAGGGCACCTAAAGACACCATAGGAAAGCCTAACCCAAACACCAAAGTCACCACCATCGAGCCAAGTCTAATTCATAGGGACTCGGGACAGAGCAGAGCCAGCCTGTAGCTTCCTGAGGCCACACATCTTCATGGGAGCAGAGTCTCTTCTTCCCCCACCCAAGGGAAGACTTGTGGATTTGAACTGCTGACCTTATGGTTAACAGCCCAACTCCAGCACCCACAGCACCACCAGGGAAAGGGAACACACGTGGGGAATCACACTGGTGGAGCCTTTCTGGTGCGACCAGCATTCTAATTCTCTTGAAACACATAACATACTCTTCTATTTCGTAAGCGTTGTTTTAAATGAGCTATGAAATAACAGTATGACAGCAGAACAATATTCCACTTACATTCTGCTTGAGGTACCTTGCAAAGGGGACGAGAGGTTGCCCACCCAGTGGCATCAGGGAGAGCAAGTCTTTCCTGGGGACTTGCCCCACACCGGGTACCATGTCATGCCATCCAGACCTCCCAACAACCTTCTCAGTGATGCTGGGCACGGATTCCAGATTCCTTGCATGCCACAAGCTGCCACTTGCATCTCAGACACACATGGGCACAACCACCACCCTTGGTATAGTGATGGGGGTAGAAGGTGGCCCTTCACAAGATACCCATCACGGTTTACAAGGCAGAGCATCCGTTTTACATTAAGCTACTGAAACACATTTTGTATCCACTCATCCATGGCAATCCCCTC
This sequence comes from Echinops telfairi, assembly GCF_000313985.2. Lineage (NCBI taxonomy): Eukaryota > Metazoa > Chordata > Mammalia > Afrosoricida > Tenrecidae > Echinops > Echinops telfairi. The sequence goes on from NW_022103915.1 coordinate 28,986,547, forward strand.
AACGTCCCAGCCTGGGGTGGATCCCACTTCCTCCCTGGGCTTCCGGTTTCCATCCCTCCTTCATTCCTAACCCATCTGAACGGTGTTCTCAGGTGAATGCTGCCCCTTTGACCGTGCATGGTTGATTATCCTAAGGTGTGTGTACACCCCAAATGTTACTGATCTGCTTACAGGCCTATCTACTGTTTGGCTGAAAATTGAGCCATGAGGGCGAGTGGCCCTCTAGACCAGTAGGGTGACTAAGGACCACCCACGGGGGCTCTATCCTGCTTTGAGGACCCTTGGGGGCTCTATCCTGCTTTGAGGATGCGTGGGCATAAAGCAAACCAAACCCACAGCTGGCAAGGAGATTCCAGTGTACAGGGTTCCAACAGGGCAAAGTCCAGCCTCCCCACACCGTCTCTGAGGCTGTAATGATGTCAGAACTAGTCCGCCTCCTCTTTCTCCTGCTGGTGGCTTCCGACCACCGGCCTAACTCATGGCTGAGCACTGTGCCCTTAGGGCTCCACACGGAGGTCTCCGTGAACAAAAAGGGTGGTGCTTGAGCAGGGAAAGCCCCCGTGGTTCCTCTGCAGCCGTCCCTGCCACGTCTACAAGTATCAGCACAGGGGCGTTCAAGAGTCCACGGGAAGGTCCCAGGAGTCTGGGTCAGACCTAGCTGAGCTCTAAGAGGCCCTGGTGGTGTCGTGGTTCTGCTTTGGGCTGCTAGCCACAAGGTCATCCGTTCGAAACCACCAGCTGCTTCAAGGAAGAAAGATGAGGCTTTCCGCAGGAACTCACAGGAGCAGGTCGACCCTGCCCTATAGGATCGCTGTGGGTCGGAATCCAATCAATGGCAGTGAGTATATATAGACTCTTTGGACACTGGCTGTACCACTTACCAATCTAAGCCTTAACTTCTCCCTCTGTAAAACGGGAAGCCCCCAGCTTTCCATGCTTGGCTGGGATTAAGGAAAACTGCATGGGTGTCTGTGCAAAGACTGTTTAAACAAACAAACAAAACAAAACTAGAAAACGCAGCAACAGTGGTGACCTTTGGGGAGGCCAAAGTTTAGCATCATGGTCAGTGCCTGTCCTCTCACGCTGCTTGTCTTCTTAATTACACTTGTGAAACACCCACCCCCTGTACACAACCTCAAGTACAGCCCACAGCCTGGAGGGGCATAGAAACTCAGTCCTTTCTCCTGCGTCCCTGCCCGAAGCAGCCCCCTAAGCTTGTTTGGCTAATGTATTCCCAAACCAAATTAGGGACCCTGGCTCCCAGGGAGGTCCGCAAGCCAGTGGCAAAATGCAGGGAATTAGATAGCATCTCCTGTTCAAATCAGATTAAGTCCCACCCCCCACCCCCACCCCACATGCAAAAGCCCACTTTCTAATCAATTTGACAAAGGGCCCTGTGCAGATACGCTAATGGTATTGAGCTGAGATCTTTAAAGTAAGTCTGCTCAAAGTCTGCTGAGATAAAATGTACACACCGTATTCAGGAGGAAGCCTGTCGCCAAGACGTCCTTTCTTTAAGAGAGAGAAGGGGGAGCGGCGGGGGGCGGGGGGCACAGGCGGAGTGACTCATACAGACAAATGTCATCTCTATTCCAGGAACATTGCCTCAACTTCTCCTTCTCTTTCCAAACTTAGCCTGCACCTCAACTCCTGCCTGGAGCCCTCAGACCTGTAGGATTGGTGGTCTTGAATCATTACCCACTGATAAATGCCAATAAATGACCCAGGTTAGCATCTGACCCCCAAATCCCTGGGCGGTGCAATGGCTGAGCACTGGGCTGCTCATCCAAAGGCTGGAGGTTCAAGTCCACCCCAAAAGCACTCAGAACAAAGGTCTCGGGATGTTATTGGTCATCAGGTCACCAGGAGTTAGCCAAGGGCAAGGACTTCCGCCCTTCCACCCCCCAACTCGAATGGCCTTGGGCATGAACTTAATCTCTCTCTCTGTGCCTCAGGTCATGCACTGTGAAGCAGCAGGCTGTTTGGATGTTGGGGCAAAGCGGAATAAGACCCCTGGCATAGGGCTGCTGAGGACAGACTGAGGTCACATGGACCAAGGGCTCCCCACAGCGCTTGGGGTTGGCTAAGTTCAGGAGAAGTTAGCTGGACTTCACCACACCTGCCCTTCAGACCAACTGCTCTGAGTCAGAATTGACTCGGGGGACTCCTGGGTCCATTCCAACTCCAAATACTTGCGAGCAACAAGAGATTCGATATTTTTTAATCACGCGGAACTACGTTATGACTTTGTTCCTTCTTCCTGCGGGAAGAGGCCTTCGCGCTCCCCTCAGGCTCCCACAGCCACATGCAGATTCACCAGAGATGCCACCATGCATCGGAAGGGCCGGGCCGCTCTGCAGCACATGTGTGCATTGGGGCAATTACGTTCCCTGAAGATAAGGGCTGTCTCACTGGTCGTGTTGGCTGCTAAGTCACCCTGGGCGCCTGGTGACCCCGAGCAAAGTGGACAGGAGCCTGGGGGTCTCGTGGGTTTGGTAGGAACGTCCCTGGCTGGCTTTCTCGAGGAGGTTGCCTGGCCTTTCTTCCTAGTCTGTCTGAGTCTGGAAGCTCCACTGAAAGCCACCTGCAAGCCTCCACCCGACAGATGGGCGGTAGCCTTGGCTGCGAGGACGCCCACACAGGTGAGCACCCTGCAGCAGGCCACAGACACAGCCACGCATTCCACCGGGCTTTCAAAGGCTGCTGCTTCTGAACTAAGTCTCCAGGCCTTCCTTCAAGGTGCCCCTCGGTGGACTCCAAACACCACACCTTTGCTTAGGAGCCCAGCCCTTAACTGTCTGTCCCCCCAGTTCCTGAGGAGCCACTCCGAACCACTCTCCCACCCTGACTCATAGCAACCCTGTCGGACAGGGCAGAATTGTTCCAGGGTTCCCAAGACGAAATCTTTGATGGGAACTGCCAGCTGTGTGTGTGTGTGTGTGTGTGTGTGTGTCCTGCTGAGCAGTTCATGGGTTTGGACCACTCACCTTGCAGTTAGGAGCCCAACACTCAACCCGCCATTCTACCAGGTGCCCTCAGCCACCGCCAAACTCACACCATCAAGTGCGTTCCAACTTAAGAGTGACCTCAGACAGGGAGTCTGAGACTGCAAATCTTTTTTTTTTTTTAATTTAAATTTTATGGGGGGGGGGGGCTCTTACAGATATTCTAACAATCCACAAATCAATTATGTCCAGCAAACTTGTACATATCTTGCCATCATCATTTTCAAAACATGATCATTCTACTTGAGCCCTTATGATCAACTCTTATTTTCCCTCACTTCCCTACCCTCGTGAACCCTGGATCAATGATATATCCATAACCCTTCGCACCCCCCCACCATGTACATCTTTTTACAAGAGCAGGCAGCCTCATCTTTCCTCCTCAGAGCCTGGTTGGTTTGAACCTCGGACCTTGCGAGTTAGCAGTGGAATGCTGTTTAGATACCATCAACAGCACCTCCCGGGTTCCCTGCACGGCCAGCCAAACCCACCCAAACGCACTGCCTTGAGTGCATGCTCACGCACAGAACCCTGCAGGACAGGGGAGAAGCACCCTGTGCGTTTCTGAGACTGTACCTTTTTGCAGGAGTAGAAAGCCCCCTCTTTCTCCCATGGGGCGCTGACCTTCCAGCAGTAAACACTACAGCACCAGGCCTTCTTGAGCCACCCCAGGAAGTGTTGAAACACGCTTGTGGGTACCGAGCACACAAAGGCACTCGCCAGTGGGGCCAGATGGCTCCCAGGGGGGCTGTGAACCTGGGAGTTGGCACCTCTTTCTTTTTCAGGCGGAGACCTGAGTGAGGGAGGCCCTGGGCCTGGACGATGACTCCCCCACCCCCTACCCCCAACTCAGTCTGCAGAGGTGCCTAGCCGGAGTCCAGCCAGAGCCCACGCCCTCTCCTGGGGCCACATGCGTGTGGCTAAGGCCCTGCAGTCCAGCAGTCCCTGTAGGATTTCGAGACCGCCGTGTAGATGAAGTAGGACTGCCACGTCTTCCGTCCACGGAGCACCACCAGCCTGTGGGGTTGCAAACACAGTGCTTCACCACCCTGGGTCCACGAGGAGAACCCACCAGGAGCGCTGGTGGCACAGCGGTTAAAGCACTCTGGGGCTAACTGACAGGTCAGCAGTCAGAACCCACCAGCCACTCAGGCCACAGAGGACGTGGCGTCGAATCTGCCAAGACCTTGGGAGGCAGGTCCACTCTCTCCTGGAGGGTCAGAGACTTGACAGCCATGGGGATCCCAACACTACGCTGGTTTGCGTGGAGGACGCAGGTGAGAGCTTTGGGTCTGATTCAGAGGCTCCTCGAACCCAAGGAAGGCCGGTAGATTTCCTTGGCAAAAGCCAGCCACCGAAAACCCTCCAGGTCCGCTTTGACCTGCATCAGATCACCGGGAGTCAGACAGGTCTGCCTGTAACCTACACGGCAATCTGAGCAGGATGGGAAGCCATTTCAACCAGGGTGGCATTTTGGGTAGAGACTTGAATGATGAGCAGGAAGGAAGTGGGTGGTATCTGGACAGTGAGGGGAGCACATTCTAGGCAAGACACAGGTTTAAGAGGCCCATATCTGGCAAACTAAAATAAACTAGATATCAGAAAGGGGAGTGACTTGGCCAAGGCCATACAGCGCTGGGGGGCGTAGACTTCTAGCTGCCGTTCACCTGCATGGAACTGCTGGACTTTTCTAGTTGAAACCCACTTCCTGTCCAAGCCCTCCCTGACGCTGTGCCTTGCTGGCGCTGACGCTGGGGTGTTCTATCTTGTGGCCCTACAAGGCCCAGAGCCTCCTGGGTGTTTCCTGCCAATGTTTCCAAAGACTTTGCGAGGCTTGAAATTCGCAAACGTATGACCGGTTCCCACACATGGAAAAGTAAAATGCAAAGTGAAGAATTTTCAAATGTCTAATTAAATGTCCACAAAGCATAACATGATATCAACTTGCTTCACCAATGGCGTGTTCCTCAGCATTTCAAACACCATCTGCAAGACGGACGTTCTTAGTAAGGATTTTGGAGTTGGCTGGATGGTCTCTAAGAATAATCGACTCTTTTTAAATTCAGTGAGTTATGTTGCATCCGAGTACTATAATGTCCAATTTTTTTTTCTTTTTTAACATTTTATTAGGGGCTCACACAACTGTTATCCCAATCCATACACAATGTCCAATATTTTTAAAAAGCCTCTCACACTTATTATTTTCTATAAGTTCTACGCATACAGCCTTTAATATGTTTGCCCCAAGGTGGATTTTACACCTTAAAACTAAGGCTAGGCACCTGTGTGGCTCTATGCTGAACTATCAGAGCGGCGGCCAGCAGCAGGCCAGCTGTGGGTCAGCTATTGTGATCCCGATGGTTTGAATCAAATCATCCACTGGTTGATTTTCAGAAGTAGACCATAAATGAACTAAACTAAAAACCCAACCCATTGCCATCAAGTCAGTTCCAACTCAGAGGGAACCTGTAGGAGAGAGCAGAAGCGCCCCTGTGGGGTTCCGAGACGGTAACTTGTTACGGGAGTAGAAAGTCTCATCTTTCTCCCTCAGCACAGCTGGAGGTTTCGACCTGCTGACCTTGAAGTTAGTAGCCCAACTCATAACCACTATACCACCAGGGGAGACTCTCCCTTAGAGTTTACAAGGCTATAAAACTTTTCCTCCTCAACAAAAGAAGCTCAGGCCATAATTATGATTGATTTCCAAAGACAGGTGCCACAGGGAATTGGATGACACTATTAAATATCATCTTCTCAAATGCCTTAGAACCAGAAGGCCATTTCCTCAAGCAACTCAACTTTTGTTGGGGAAAAATGCTCAGAGCTTTTGGAAGAAATATTTAATAATATAGTTGTCCAATCACATGCATGTTTTGTTTTTACCAAGTTGGGATTTGGGGCCAAAGAGTTTGGCTTGAGATAGGTAAAACTGTATAGGCTCACACTGTGATAGACTCAAACTGTCTAAAATTAAATACACCAAGAATTTATCATCACAAATCGTTTACTAATGAAAGGTCTATTTTGAATCATCATTTTAGAGGAAACTAATCATGCATTTTAGTTTTGGTATAAAAGGTAGAGATCAATGGTCCTTAAACACAGAGCAAGTTCGTATCTTTGTTGCATGATGTTGAAGCTCTGAGTCGACTGCCAGGTAATCAGAGAAACCCAGTTCGTCCTCTCTGAATGAGGTGGCTTCTGCTCTGAGTCACCAGTCTGGTAGTGTGAGAACTGACGGAGGTGGTTCCTGGAGATGATCATGTTTATCTCATCTATTTTTTCTTTTATTTCATCCTTCTGAATTTCAGTTTGTTTTGGAATCACTGAATAACACTCTCTTACCTTCATTGATCCCCCACCCCCTTGTAGTTCCTACAAGGTTTTCATTGTACTTGAACCCACAATCCATGCCCAGGGAAACAGCAGTCACGAAGTCAAATGACAGACGACAGTGGACACCTTTGCCGCCAAAGATCTCTTTAGAGTATTCCAAAGCAAAGAGGTCACTTTGAGGACTCCGAGGCGCTGGACCCAAACCACGGTAGTCACGGTCACCTCCTATGTATGCAAATGCTGAAGGATGAATAAAGAACGAGGAACTGATGCCTGAGAGGAACGGCGCTGGTGAAGCCTACGGAATGCACGTCATGGGCGGCCGGAAGAATGGGCCAGTCTGTCCTGGACGAAGCATCACCAGACTCCTTAGAAAAGGCTCAGTCTCGGGGAGGAGACGAGCCAGTCAGGGTGCGATGTAACAACGATGAGAAATACAACTTTCCTCTAGTTCCTAAAGGTTTCCTCCCCGCTCCCACTACCATGACTCGAATTCGATCTTGCAAGTCTGGCTAGACCAGAGGAGGTACACTGGTACAGATAGGAACTGAAAATACAGGGAATCCAGGGCGGATGAGCCCTATAGGACCAGTGGTGTGAGTGGCAAAACAGGGAGGGTAAAGGGAGAATGGGTAGGAAAGAGGGAACCGATTACATGGAACTGTGTGTGACCTCCTCCCTGGGGGACAGACAACCAAGAAGTGGGTGAAGGGAGATGTCGGACGGGGCAAGATATGACAAAATACCCATTTATAAACTATCAAGGGCTCATGAGGGAGGGGGGAGCGGGGAGGGAGGGGAAAAATGAGGACCTAATGTCGGGGGGGGGTTAAGTGGAGAGAAAATGTTTTGAGAAATGATGTACAAATGCGCTTTACACAATTGATGTGTCTATGGATTGGGATAACAGTTGTATGAGCCCCTAATAAAATGTCCAAAAAAAAAGTTAAAAAAAAAAAAGGCTCCGTCTCAGACGCTGCAGGTGTCACCAGGGCGAGTGTCTGAAGGAGGACACCAGGCTTAGTCAAGGACGGGGCAGGGGAGAGGAGGAAGACCCTCCGTGGTGGGGGTTGACATGGGGGCAGCAGCAAGGAGCTGGAGCAGAGGTGTGCCTGTGAGGATGGGGCAGGCCTGGCCAGCGTTCGGTCTTGTTAGACACAGGGTCCTGACTGGATGGCACTTAACACGGCGCTTTCTACATCCGTGACGAGAGTGCAATAAGGTGATCCGTGTCAAAGGAAATACCGGTTTCTTCCCTTGTGTCCCTCGATCTATCGCCATTGACCAATTCTGCATTTTCCCCCTCCCCAAAATATCACATGCCGCATTTCAGGCAACAGCAGTCCTCCTTTTCCCTTTGGATTGTGTTGATTTTGCTGGTGTTGAGAAGCTACACAGCTCAACAGACCCCAAGTCCGCAAGGTCCCGCGTACGATTCGGCGGCAGCGATGACAGACTTTGAGTTGTACAACCAGTCTCGCGCTCCCTGGCTGGGTCCCTCCTCCCTCATTAGCATAAACTCCAGGCCTCCAAGGTGCTCACCCCCTCTCTCAAGCTGGTGTCTGATCCCAGAGAGATGATTCTCACAAGAGCATCATGCTCTAGGCAGGCGGCTTTTCGGGAGTCAAGCTAAGATCGTGTTCAGCTTTAAGAAGAGTCAGGGATAGTTTTGGTTTACAGCTCAAGGATGATCTCAGGAGTCTGTGGTACCAGAATGTAAATCTAGGAGAATTGAATATCCTACTCTGCATTCCCCACCCCACACCCCTTGTGATCAGGATTCATCTACAGAATGTTGGCCACAATGTTTAGTAACAATAAGTTGGTATTCTCTGATGCCTCACTCCCAGGTTCACTAGAAAAATCTCCTCGGCGTCTCTAGCCTCCTCTTCTGATCATGCCCATGTCAAATGTCCAAGGTGAGGTTTCAAACCATCCCACAAGGAACCTTCCAAGGGAACTCGCCCTTTAGCTGGGCATTCTGCTCCCAGGCACTGGACCATCGTCAATCGTAGGGACCCACCAGCTCCCTGTCGCGCAGCTTCTGAGATCAGAGGCTTGGCGTCCCCGTTCCTGTGAAGGCACAGATTAGGTGGGCTCTGCTTTGGTGAGGAACAAACAGAAAACTGGCACCCCATGAGTCACCCCTCTGAGTGGTTCCCCAAAGAGCCTCCCCGCCTCTGCTGCCCTCCTCCTGGACCCTCCACCACGAGGAGAAGAGCCACCGGAGGCAGTCAGCTGACCCCAAACATGACTAGCCTGTTGACAACCTCTCACTCATTCCTGGGTTGGTGACCAGCGTGGCCAAACAAACTTACTCCTATGCTTGGTTCCAAATGGTGTTTGCCTTCTTTAGGGGGGAAACTCGTCAAAGCGACCATTCAGACATTCAAGAGGCTGGCCTGAGGTGATTCTGAGCACTGGGTAAGGGAGAGGAGGAGGAGGAGCAGGAGAAGACACCAAAGGAGAAGAGAGAGGTCACTTTGCCAAAGAGGATGCAGTTCACATGAAGGTGTGCATTCCAGTAACCTGCTCAGTATTTTCTGGGCACAGGTAGTCCCTGAATGACATCATATTCAAGATACAATGAACTACACTTACAACGGTCTGTTTCTTTATGTGCATCTGACTGTTAGTCATAAGAACAACACCCAAGGTCGCAGGGCGTGCAATCTCCCGAAGTTCTCATTCTCAAGGGCAGCAGCTCCGTGGCAACTCAGCAGTCAGACTGTACCTCTCACTCCCCGGGAGAAAGCGGAGACTTGCTGCTCTGGTGAGGCTGCACTGCCCAGCAATCAACAGGGCAGTTCTGCTCTATCCTGTGAGGGCACTAGGAGTCAGAATGGATGGTGGCAGTGGAAATGGCGATGGTATGATTTACTCAATGTGGTCCAGCAGGAGTGGCCAGATCTGGGATGACATCAATGTCCAGGTTGGGAGTCATCACAGATTAAAAGTTGAGCAGCGTTCAGCTCCAGTGGCACATGACAATGAACTGTGTGCATGTCCACTAGCCACGGCTTCATTCTGGCTCACTGTCATGACACTGACACAGAAACATTAGCATTCTGGGGGTGGGCTGGGATTGGGGGGGGGGCAAAAGAGAGCTGCTGGTATCAAGGAGTTCAAGAAGGAAAAGTGTGTTTTGAAACTGACTGTGGTAGCAATTGTACAATACTACTTGATGTGATTGAACTATGGAATGCTATCTGTACTAGCTCCCAATAAAATGATTTTGAAAAAAAAATAGATTTCTAAAGATACAGATAATAAAAGTCAATAATAATGAAAACTTAAAAAAAAAAAGGGGGGGGAGGGGGAGAAGAAGAGGAATAAGAAAAAGGTATTTGACTTCCCCCAGAACCAATTTTGAACTAGAGAACGAATATTCTCAAGGTTCTAACACTCTCAGAGCAGCAAAAATAAGGCCCCTGAGCTCAGGCAACTTTCATCCTAGTGAGAGAGCTTGATGGTTAGAAAGGATCTAATACAACGTAATCAACTGTGACATGCCCCTCTTCCTCCCTCATCGACTATCTCGTTATCAGACACTTTATACTTACAATAGTAAAAAAGAAAATTGCTGTTAGACTGTTCTGTACACTAACCGTGTGGTAACAACCAACACTGAGGTGTGAGATTAAGATTAGCATGAGTTGGGGGGCTAAAGTTATGAGTCATCTTGACTGGCCCAGTGTGGCAGTTATATGATCTCCTGTCAACTTGTGAAGGGGTGGAGTCTAGCCTGTCAATCAGGTCATAGCCAATGAGACCTCTGGGTGGGCATGGCCTTCTCCTGAGGATTCTGGGAACTCTGTCTTCCTCTCTGGAAGCAGGACACACAATCTCTCTCTGCTTTGTCTCCCTGCGAGACATTCCTGTTGACAAGCCACATGGAGCTATGCTGACAGCAGTCAGAGCCTTGGAGCTGGAGAAACCACAGGGAGACCCACACCAGCGCTGAGATACTTCCACACTGGCCTGTGATTTTCCTGCATTCAGTGTCATTGCATGTGTTATGTGAGTCTGAAGAGGAACTTATAGACTGGTATCAGGCACATGGGCTAATATCAGACTTATGCCCTTGGACTGGACTGGGCTGGGATGTTATCTTAATATACAATTACTCTTTATATAAAGCTCTTTCTTATACACGAGTGTCTACGATTTTGTCTCCCTAGTCCACCCAGACTTACACACCCAGGATTCTCAGCGGTCTGGCAGTTAAGTCATGAGGTAATTTGGCAGTTGTGTAGCGATGTGATCATTCTTCATTTTGTGACGTGATGAGGTCATTCTCCCCTTCTGCAAACACCAATTTTCACTCTAACCACCTGGTCTTTGAACCTAACCATGTCAGGAAGGGGGGAGTGAGTAAGATAGAGAGAGTCAGAAGCACTAGGTGCGATGCAGGTAGTGTTGCACATGGTTGGTGCACACCTGTGCATATGCAGATACATGCTCAGGGGCCACCTCTGGGCCGGGGACCCGACCAACTGAATGCAAATAGGACCCGGCCACGTGGTTCGTTAGCAGAGAGTACACTGGGCATTTAAAGCAATCAATCTTAATCCAAATTTCACCAGTTATTTGGACCAAAAGGTCTTGCTCCCAATTAGCAGCTCCCTGCCACCACCTCCGCCTTCTGACCCTTCCTGGAGGCCCTCTCAAAGGGCAGAGGCCACCCGCACACCCGGTGACACTCAGAGCTGAGGGGAGTGTCACCAGGAAGGCAGGACGGTGCCTCCGCATGTCCTGAGCCCGAGTTCTCTGGTCTTTTTATCTGGAACATCAGTGACCACGTGGTGTGGATCACAGCCTCCTTCCCGTAGCTAGTGTTTGGCTTCCTCCTGTTCCCTACGCAGTTGGTGGCTCCCACAGAGCAACCTGCGGAGCCCTTGTTTCCCGGCCACAGCAAGGGCGCCGGGCTGGTTAAGAGCCCCGTTCCCCAACCAGGCAGCCTGGGTTCAAATTCTGATTTTCTCGCTGCCCGGAAGTCACTGTAAGCCGGTGAGCCTACTTCCTGACCTATACCATGGGACTCCCGTTCCCAAAGAAGAAGGGTGGTTGAAAGACAAAGGAAGCCCATGCCCACACCTGGAGCACGCTGAGGAAGGAAGCCCCCAATAAACTGAAAGCCAAACTCATGGCCAGGGAGTCACCCCCAGCTCAGAGCCACCCTCAGGGTGAGAGAACAGCCCTGCCAGTTTCCAAGGCTGATGCTCTTTCCAGGAACAAGCAGCCTCAGCTCTCAGTAGCCTCATTAATAACATTTAGAAAGTTCTCTACCAATTCTCTCATTTTTCAATGCCTCGTGACCTTGAAGGAGCCCTGGTGTCATTGTGGTTTAAGCAGTGAGCTGTTACCCATAAAGTTACTGGATCAAACACCATGGAGCGGGAGTGAGGGGGGTGGTGGGAGATGAAGCCGTCTGCTCCCATAAAGATTCATGGCTGTGGAAGCCCTAAGGAGCAGTTCTGTGCTGTCCTACAGGACCACTAGACGTAGGAACCGACCGGATGGCGGTGGGTTTGGGTTTTTATTGGTGTTTTTAACCAACACAGCAACAGCCTCACTCACAGGCCACTGGCAGGGACTGAAGTGTGTCGTCCAAGAACGTGTATTGTCAGTTCGATCCCCGTGGGTGTAATCTCATTTGGGAACAGCTTTCTTCACAAGGGTGGAGGGAGCTCTGGATGGGGAAGCAGTGATGCATTGGGCTGACAACTGCAAGGTTAGCAGTTCGAAACCACCACTGGCTCCAGGGAGAACAATGAGGCTTTCTATGCTCATCAAGAGTGACTGTCTGACAACCGCTGAAGACAAAGCGGGTGAATAAGCAAATGTGGTGCAGAAAGCTGATGGTGCCCGGCTATCAAAAAGTATAGCGTCTGGGGTCTTAAAGGCTTGAAGGTAATCAAGCGGCCATCAAGCTCAGAAGCAACAAAGC
>NW_022103915.1:28999959-29074822 GCF_000313985.2 Echinops telfairi
AAAAAAAAAAAAAAGAAAGTGCATCCAAGTGGGAAAGTCCCATTAATCAAGTAATCAGATATGTAAATATATAATTTTTATTTTAATAAATAATTGATGTGTGTATGGATTGGGATAACAGTTGTATGAGCCCCTAATAAAATGTTAAAAAAATAAAATAAAAAATAAAAAAATTTAAAAAAAGATGAAATGAGAAAAAAAAAAAAAAAAAGTGACTGTCTGAGAAGCCCAAAGGGGCAGTTGGACCCTGCCCCGAAAAGTCACTGAGGCAGCATGGACTCAGCGGCAGTGGTCTGCCATCGAGGAGGTACGTCTCAAAACAAGCACCTGTGACACACAGAGGAGTGGGCCAGGCACAGGAGCAGGAGACACCAGTGGCAGGTGAGAAGGGCAACATTACCTGGTGCTCACCAAGGAACCAGGGGACAGATGCTGGGAAGAGACAAGACCCTTCCCACAGAGCAAGCAGAGAGAGAAAGCCTTGCCTGAGAGCTGGTCCCCTGCATGTGATGGGCTTTCACCTCCTAAATTGTGGGGAAAGACATTTCTGTCCACAAAAGCCACACACTTGTGGGATTCCTGGTACAGAAGCCACCAGCAGGCAGCGTGGCAGGGAAGCAGGCAGAGAGGCCCAAGATGCCAAAGCCAAGTACCTGCAGGGACAGAATTGGTGACAGAGGCGGCTCTGAGCACTCTTGATGTCCGCCAGCATGATGGCTATGGGCCAGTGACCCCCAGCATACGGACCATGGGGCTCAGCTCTGGGAAGTGGGCTGTATTCTAATTTTTATCGTGCCTTGAGGGAAAGTATATGGAACAAATTGGTTTTCCATTCGATAATCTATGCCTGTCTTGTTCCTTCTATGAGACGTGAATGGGTGTCCTGTCCCTTCCCGGAACACCCGCATAGACACACATACCCACACAGAGCCACCTCACAGAACCACTTGGGTAAACACATTAAAAGGCACCCTGGTGATGCAAAGGGCAAGCACTCAGCTGTTAACGCAAAGGCTGGAAGTTCGAGCCCACCCAGGGGTCTGGCAATCAGGTTCCAGAAAGCTGACAGCCAAGAACGCCCTCTGGGCAGGTCTGTTCTGCTACACAAGTTGCCGTGAATTGAAAAGGACTCCTTGGCTTCAGGAGTCCTCTCAACCTCTCCTGCACCAACAGGAGCCCTGGTGGCACAGTTGGTTAAGCGCTGGGCTGCTGGTCAGTAGTCGGAACCTGCCAGCCAGTCTGCTGGAGAGAGAAGGGGTCTGCTTCCCACACCTGTGAGATGTACAGCCTAGGAAACTCTGGGGAGCAGTTCTACTCCACCCTATAGGGGTCACCATTGGCGGTGGGCTTGGTTTTGGCTACATTAGCATCCACCGAATGCTCAAAGACAGATAACAACAACAAAAACATAAGCCAACAGACAACTCACTGCCAGCGAGCTGACCCCATGAGAACAGAGAACTGCCCCCCTTGTGGGTTCCCAAGTCTCCTAACTCACTGGACCAGGGAAACCTCTCTCCTACACAAAACCCCCTGGCAGGGCTGAAGTTCCCCAGTGCTCTGTGAGTGATGTATGACACAGGGTCAGAAGCTGAGAGTACAGGCTACCTACCCACTGCCTGGGAAAATAGAGGCTGTCCCCAAAGCCCAAAGCCCGAGGTGGCCATGGCGACACCCCTTCAACCTGATCCTCTGTCATTTGGAGCCACGTAGGCCGACGTGGCCCGGATGGAGATTAAGAGGGCCTGCTCTTTCATGAGCGCCGATTCTCACGTTGTTCTAGATTTCCCTCCCTGGGAACGTGTGGGCTGCAGAGCAGCCTGGAGCTGAACTGCGAGGGGGACGAGAGGTAGCAGCGCCTCTCTTCTCAGACAAACACCTGGCAGCTCTGCAGGAGCTGGGCCCCAGGCCCCCGAGGACCTGCTCTCTGTCGCGAGCCCTCGGGCAAACCAGAGACGAAATCTCTCTGGGACTGGGGGCCTGCCTCTGGCCCTTTGCACCCCAGCGAGAGAGAGTTCCACGGAGGTCAGACAGGGAGAATTTCCAGGCTGGGTGGGTGGCTTGTAAGAGCTGCCCCATGAGGGACAGCAGGAATGACATCTGTTTCTTGCTGTGACTTTGTTCCCTACAAAGCCTGGCGGACACCTGGTTTCCAGGTCCCGTGTTCTAGGCCAGCGGTTCCACTTTCTCCATCTTACAGGACAGCGCCCCTGGGGGCAGTGGTGGCTCAGTGGTGTAATCTCACCTACCTTGTGCCCACCAATTCACTCCTATCAAGCGTACTCCAACTCATAGCAATCCTATAGGATGGAGTTGAACTGCTCCTTAGGATTTCCAAGGCTGTAAGTCTTGACAGGAGCAGACAGCCTCATCTTTCTTTCCCGGAGCAGCTGGTAGGTTTGAACCACCAACCTTTTTTTTTTTTTTTCCACCAACCTTTTGTGTAGCCGACACCATCACCAACACCGCTCCTTACCTTCCACATGGGAAATTTCAAATCCGGGTCTTTGCTGCCTCAGCCACGTGTCAACCAGCGGAGGCTGCTGTGTTGTCAGGATACAGAGCAGGTCTCAGCAGAGCTTCCCGCCCGAGAAGACCAGGAAGAAAGGCCTGGCGATGGGCGAGTTCCAAAAATCAACGCAAGCCTGAGGGATCACAATGGCCACTGTTTCTTTTCATCGGTGTGCAGGGGCTGGCCGTGAATCAGGGGCCACACACGAGGCAGCTGACCACCCCCCACCCCATCACTCCACTCCACCAAACATGGGGACCAGTGCAAGGAGGACTCTGTTTTACCAAGTTAAAAAAAAAAAAAAAGGAACAGCAGACACCTAGCATGCTTGTCATATCAGGAAAGTCCTTTCTGATGGGATCGTTTGGGGACGTGATAGTGGTCGTGATTTACACGGCGCATGGCTGAAATGGTAAGTGTTGGGCAGCACATGGTTTCACCACACTGGGGTGGGGGGGAGACCCTGAAGGAGGAGAGCCATCCCCTGAGACCAAGGGCAGTCTCCAAAACGCGGTGCATCCTATGGCAGGCTCAGGGCGCCGCCTCTTCACCCCTTTCCCTGCAGCCCACAAGGTCTTCAGACGGGCGCTCGCAATCCGCCACCCTCACCGTCTGCCCTTCTGCCCAAGTCAGGCCCTGATTCAAAATTCCCACGCTCCCACCTTCTCTGGGCCAGTCTCTCCGGAAGTTTCTCCCAGAGGCAGGCATGCCAGGGGCCACGGCGCCCTGGGTATGCCGAGCGCTGGGCCGCTGCCCGGTAAGGTTGGAGGCTCACCCAGCAGCCAGCTGTGCACCTGCAGGGCTGAGACGTGGCCATCTGCTTCCATGAAGATTCCAGCCTCTGGAACCCAACGGGGAGGTCCTGCTGTGTCCTCCGGGGTCCCTGTGAGTCAGAGCCAACCCGATGGCAGTGGGTTTGGCAGTGCATTGAAAGAAGAGTGAAGGACCTGCTCCCAGGACTGCCCCTGCCAGGCTAATGCTCAGGAGCAAATGATGTGCCGGGAGCGGGAAGGCGTATGCGTCCTGCCTCCCTGCGGCCTCCAGCCAGACTCTGGCAGCTCCAGTTCATTTGGCCCTGGTGGCATTAGCAGTGTGGGATTTGTGGGGTAATTTGCAGGTCCGGCTGGCTAGATGGAAAAAGCTATAGACATCTCGCCGGGCCGTTACTTAGTCTGCAGGGATCAGGAACGGCGCCTGACCTGTGGTTGTCGCAATTACCCGAGTTTCCCTGGTGCCCCCACGAGAGCTCCCACCCAGCTTGTTCTGCGAAGGGGCGGCAGCTGGCCAGGAGTGGCAGGGTACACTAAGAAGGAAGGGGACCGATGGGATGGTGACCAGCTGGTACTTATACAGCCCTCTGGGCGGCTGTCCCCTTCACTGAGGTCACCTTGGGCATCTCATCCCCGTTTCCTGTGATGCTGTCCTCGGTCAAAGCGTTTTTGGAGCTCCTCTTGGGAGCGGCCTTTCCAGCCAGATTATCTGAGAAGTAGAGTCACATCCTCACTGTTCTTTGTCATCGGAAATCGCTTTGCTCAGCTTTGTCACCCAGCTAATTCTTTCGACTGGCCTCCAAGTGACCTTGGCTGCATTAAAAATTAAATCCGCCCCCAAAGGAAGCCGAGTCAACACCCGTGAGCACATTCGAAGGAAAGGGTGTGGCGTCCAGGGCATGACCACGGAGGAGGCATCCAGGGAGGGGATCCCGCGGGAGCGGCCCTCCAGGGACCAGCGCATTTAGGAGAGTCTGCCTCTCATCCAAACTTTGTTTCACAGCCCTAGGAGGCTTCTGGGTAGTGCCCGGGGCTGCCACACTCGGCAACTGCATGAAGAGGATGGTAGTGGACACCCACCCAGAGGCACCTTGAAAGTAGTAACTTCCAATTGCAAAGCGTGTGGGAAAGCACCCCACCGGGAGGTCCTGGATAGAAGGACCAGGAGGAAACGGTGGGCCTGAACGCACAATCATAAAAGAGACCATGCTTCCTGGTCAGAGGGGGACCAGCGGGCCCCGCAAGACTCCACGGGCCCTAGTCTAGAACGGAGCTCACACCCATGGCGGCATAATCAATCCTTTAAGATCGAAGAGGCAGCATTGACCCCGGAACAAAGCTCGGAGAAGGTTTGGAAAGGAGGAGGGATGGGAGAAACGGGAGACCCGGCAGGAAGTGGGTCAGCGAAGGTTCGCAGAGGGCATCCCTGCGGAAGAATTGAGACAAAGTGTTGAAACAAAAAGCTACATGTGAAACTCACAATTGGTGAGCCTTCACCTGAATCACATGAAAAAGCTAAAAGGGCAGACAGACAGACAGAAAACCCTGGGTGTCGAGTTCTATCTACCCTGGCATGCATGGAGTCACTGTGAGCCGGCAGCCAAGCAAGGGCCGTGGGCAAAGTGGACGTTGGACGGGTCTCCAAACATCCCTCCCTTGACGGCAGTCTTGCCGCATCTCTGAGTATCAGACACCCAGACCTTCTCTTTTGCACAAAACTAGCTGACCCCAGAGAACTCTATTTTGGAAGGGCTCCAGTGTACCTCATTTCCAGCAAACGTGGAGCCCTGGCTCACGAAGGAGTGACTGGGCGGCACCCAGAGTGAAGCGCTAGACTGCGATCCGAAAGGTGGATGGTTCAAATCCACCGAGGGGTGGGGGGCCTTGGGAGGAAAGACTGCAGCCGTTGAAAGCTAGAGTGAGGTTCTGCTCTGGGCTGCAGGGGGTCGCCGTGAGTCTCCACAGGAATTGAGGCCATAGCCATTGGTGACTCAGAATGCCGACTCCTGGGGCCAAGGCCCCACTCCTTTGCCGCACCGTGTCTGATGGCAGGGAAGGGAATGCAGAGTCGGCTGGGAAGCCCAGGAAGTCCTGTGGGGCAGGTTGCTGGACACCTTGAGGAGGGCCTTCCCCCTAGGCTGCCCTCGGTCCACCTCTGTAAGCACTCCCACACCCGACCCCATTGGCAGGGAGAGGAGGGAGGTTCCAGGCCCCCTCCAGGCAGCCTCAGAGGTGTGTGTATCCCCGACCTTGAATCTGAAGGTCCTGCCAAAGGGATCACACAGGGAAATGTCACCAGACGTGGCTTGCGCTGACGCAGCCCGACCTGGGGAATTGGTGTCAGAAGACACAACGAAAGCCAGATGGTACTTTCCAGGGTCACGGTCCACTGTGGAGCAAAGCCCAGGGCCCCTTCTTGTCCTTCCCTGAGTCCGCCGGTGCCAGGGCGGCTGTGGGGGAGGACTGGAGACGTGAAAGCTCAAGATTAATGGCTTCTCGGCAGGTGGGCAGCTGCCCACTCAGCCCGTCACGATCCTCCCGCCCGCGACTCCCTCAGCCGGGCCCCGTGAGGCGTGAAGAGAAGAGAGTCTGCTGTGGAGGCCAGGACTGCCCACCCCAGCCGTGCCTGGGGCCATGCCCACTACCAGTGCCACCAGGAGCTGAGCAGAGGAGGAGGTGGGCGGGGGTGGGGGCTGGGAGGCAGCGCCACGCAGCTCTCCTGAGAGAGAGGCAGTGAGGTACAGAGTGGAGAAGGGGGCCTCTCCCAGCAGAGCCCAGCTTTGGGGTCTTCCCTCAGGGAGGAGCAGGGGAAGCCAAGTGCTTTCTGGACCCTGGGTCTGTACAACATTCCCCAACAAGCAGGGTGAGGGCTGCCCTGCAAGAGCCGGAGACCCTGGAAATCAGGAGGCTACCTTGCTCCACCTTAGGGGCCGGAAGAGCAGCCTCGGTGCCTCCCCACCCAAGGACGGAAAGTTGACCTTCCTAGAGACAGACCAGGAGGCTGGATTAGATGGGGCAGCAGGGAGGACAGGTTCGGAACCTGAAACAGAGCCAATTGGAACAAGAATGAGCCAGTGCTCCCCCACGGGGTAGGCAAGGAGCCATGCAATGGCAAACCCTGTATCTGGAGATCCATCTCTCCGGCCACTACCCAGTTTTTCTGTGTGCCTCTCCCGCGCCACACTTTCTTAAGGTCCGTCAGTGCACTGACTTGTTGCGATTGGCTTCCGAAACTTCAAAGGAAAAAAGATTTTCGCCCACATGGTTGTTATTGTTGGAAGCTATCGTGTTGTCTTATTCACGGTGCCCCGACACGCACCTAAGGACACCCTGCCCGGGCCTGTGGCAGCCACACAGTGGTCATGTGGGCACAGCCCCCGTGTCAGTCCATCTCCATGAGGGTCTTCCTCTTCTTCACACTATAGTCCGCCTTTGGCCGTCTGGTATCTATCTTCATGACCGTACGTGTAATGTACTATATATGACGGATGCTATACACAACCTACTGTGGGCAGCAGAGACCACGGGAAACAAAGGGGGCAGCGTCAAGCGCAAAGCCCACCCCCTGACCAAGGAGTTCCCAAACCTGTGCCCCAGCGGCAACCCAGATGGAAGCATTGTTTGGTGTCTCTTTCCCGAAGTTGCCGAAGCAGACGTCTAGCATCGGGAGTCTGGTAAGATACTCCGACATGACTCTACTAACCAACCCGTGCAGCCACTTGCCCCGTCTCCTAAGGCGCCCTGGTGGCGTAGAGGATTACGTGTTGCTCCCTCAACCGCAAGGTCAGCCATTGGAAACTACCAGCGGCCCCTCAGAAGGAAGATGAGGGAGGCTTTCTACTCCCGCCAAGAGGGATCGTCTCAAAAACCCGCGAGGGCAGGTCTACTCTGCCCCACAAGGTCGCTAGGGGCCAGCATCAGCGGGCGGTGGGAGAGAGAGGCTCCTGCGCTTGCCTGTGAGAGTCTGTCTGATGCCAAGACAGTTGGCTGACCTCCCCACACCCCAATCCCGGCGCTTTCGTTACCCATTAGCTTGAAAAATACACAACGGACTCCTAATTCAGAGACACCTGAACATGACATTGTGTTGGGCTTTTCATGAGCCACAGCAGTGTTGGCCGGCCATGCTTGGGGTGCCTCTGAGTTTGTGAGGCCCAAACAATACCCCACCACCCTCCTCACCCAGAGGTGCCCCAGCCACCCAGAACCTGCTGAGGGCCCCTCTACACCCTCGAGGCCTGTCACTCGTGTCGCCAGGACGCCCGGGCTCCCAGTGTTGCGTCTGCAGCCACCCACTCATCTTCTGTCCCCATTCCACCTTTCCAGGGGCGGCAGTCAGCCTAACCTGTCCCACATGCAGTCTCCTCACCCAGCCTGGCCAGCCTGCACTGTGACACCCTGTGACACCCTCTCTGGGTCCAGTGGCCCTGCAGCGTGACACTAGCATGTTAATGATCTGCACGGCCTTGCCCCCCTCCCCCCACTAAGGCTCCACAGTCAAGTCCTCCCAGCCTGGAGGCCAAGGAGGGTGCTGAAGCTGACACGAACAGCCCAAACCACGGAAGACAAAGCCCTGGACTACGGGTGCCAAGAGAGGGCAGCGGGGACCCCGAGGTAGAATTCTTCTCTCCCGGGTGGGAGACAGAGCCCTGGTGGCATAGTGGCTGCACACTGGGCTGCTAACTGCAAGGTCAGCAGTTCAAAACCACCAGAAGCTCCAGGGGAGAAAGATCCAACCCCCAGGAGCCGCAGGCAAGGGTCTCAAGCCGATTTACTATCTGACAGAGCTCATGATCATCCTGATGACACTGGATAACTGGATACGTGGTCAGTTGACCTCCCTCTTGACCGAACCTGAAATTCTTCCGGGTGCAAGTATTTCTTTCTTGTTTCTTCTGGGTGCAAGTATTTCTTTCTTGTTTCTTCCCTGTCCTTGTGTTTTTATCTCTGTATTATTATTATTATTTTATCCTTACCACTAATTTTGGTATTGTTGTTTTATTGTTTCTGTTGGATTTTCCAGTTTGTGAAGGCAAGAGTTTATAGAGGAGGTAGGGTGGGGGTTGAGAGATAGGGAGAGAGGGGTTTGGGGGAGCAAACAATGTGGGGGCAGAGGGAGCCCTCACTAGAATTGATAGTGATTAGAGAACTCAATTTAAAAGTAATTTAACCATGGAGGGTGGGTGGGGGTCGGGGGGAAATGTTCTAAAATTGATTGTGGTAATAATTGTACAACTCTTCTTGATATGACTGAACTATCGTGTAACTTGTGGATTAAGTGTCAATAAAACTGTTACAAATAAAATAAAGAGAAAGTTACAGTCTCATAAACTCACAGGCACAGTTCTGCCTTGTCCTGCAGGGTCTGTAGGGTTGCAAGTGACTCGGGGACAGTGAATTTGGTTTTGGTTTTATGCAGGAGATACGGGTTCAATTCCCGGCCAGTACAGCTCATGGACGGCCACCACCCATCAGCAAAAGCCTACATGTTGCTATGCCACAGACAGGTCTCAGCGGAGCTTCCAGTTCAGGATAGACTAGGAAGAAAGGCCTGGTGATCCACTTCTGAAAAGCAGCCCAGGTCAACTCTATGGGGCACAACAGTCCGATTACTTGTGCACGGTCAGGGCGCCTCAGAGGCCAACTGCTGCAAGGTCCAGGGACTGGGCTCTTGGCCTTAATTCTGCACACAGAGCCATGGGACTTTACACACGGCCCCCAGCTGCCTGGAACTCCAAATAAAGAAAGAGGGTGGTACAGGAAGAAGGGAAAAGCCCCAAATCAGTGAGAGCCCACGGTGGCCCTTTGTGGCCAAAGCTACCTGTCACGTTCACGCAGGAGTGGGAATGGCTGTCAACCTGCAGTGGAAAGTGCTCCCTCTAAGCAGTTCACCTGGGCACAGCGAGACCTCTGATTCAGGTCTGCACCTGCTGTGGGCCCAGCCCATCCCTAGACACACGTGGACTCCCCCACGGCAGCTGGCCACCAAGGGCACCAACCAAAGGGGCTGCCTCCCAGCTCAGTGGGCCTGGGGGCCACGGCCCGTTTTCTGGGTCTGCTTTGATCCACGTAGTAAGGAGAACAGTGGCCCTCATGCCCGTGAGTCACAAGAGCAAAGCCGTGCAGATGATACCTGCACAGACGTAGGCCAGACCACGTGCAGCCACACAAACTACTGCGATTACTGCATGGAAGCCCCTGGCAGGAGCAAGGACTTGGGGGCTGGGGTGGGAGGTGAAAGATTCACCAAGGAAGGGAGGTGGGGGTCACACCCCGCCTGTTGGACGCATGTCCAGGACAATGAGGGTGTCCTGGGGAGGGCCAGTCAGCTCCCCTATTGCCTTCCCTCGTAAGCCTGGGGTTTCCTCCCTGCACTGCTCAGCTGATCACATAGGGAGGTGGGCGGGCATGGGGGGGGGGCGCTCAAGCCACCAACCCAAACGCGAGCTTGCCAGCTACCAGCCACAGCCCTCCCACTCCACCGTGCCCAGTGGGTCCACCCAAGGAACTAGTCTAAGCAGACCACTTCCCTGCCCACTCCCCACCTATCAGAGGCCCTGGGTACGGTCCTTGTCCCAGCCTTGTTCTCCAAAGCCTCCTCCCACCGGGCAAAGGGCAAACTCACTGCCCCACAGTCCTTCCAGTCATCTCTGCTCCCAGGGACCCCTACAGGGCAAGGTAGAACTGCCCCTGTGGCCGTTTCCAAGGCTGTAATTCTTTTTCCTTTTTTTAAGATCATTGTATGGGGGGCTCTTACAGCTCCTATAACAACCCGTACATTGATGGTATCAAGCATATTTGTACATATGTTGCCATCATAATTTTCTAAACATTTATCTTCTATTTGAGCCTTTGGTGTCAGCTTCCCTTTTTTCCCTCACTCCCCCCTCCCATCCTCGCGACCCCTTGATCAATGATAAATTATTATTATTTTCATAGCTTACACCATCTGCTGTCTCCCTTCACCCTTGGTTTCTGTTGTTGTCTGCAGGGTGGGGGAGTATAAGGCTTTAGGGCAGTGATTCTCAACCTGTGGGTCGTGACCCCTTTGGGGGTCTAGCAACCCTTTCACAGGGGTCTCCCGATTCATCACAGTAGCAAAATGACAGTGATGAAGTAGCAATGAAAATAATTTTATGGTTGGGGGGTGGGGGGTCACCACAACCTGTGGAACTGTATGAAAGGGTCGCTGCATGAGGAAGGCTGAGAACCACTGCTCTAGGGATGAAAAGCCTCGTCTTTCTCCCTCAGAGCATCTGCTGGTTTTGAACTGTGGCCGTTGTAGTTACAGCCCCACTCCTCACCACTCCACTATAGGCTGGGGAATGCCAGGGGCCGGGGAACCCAAGTCCCGGTGAGGGAGAGTGGTTCTGAGGGCTGCTGCAGGCAGACCTGGGTTTACATCCCGGCTCTTGGAGCTGACTCACGGCCTCTGCCCAGTGTGCACCATGTGCCCCAGCTCCCTAAAGGCTGGTGCTGTCCCTGACTGCCCGGCGCCGTGCCCACAGTGAACTCAAGGCTGCTGACATGCTTTCTCTTCCTTTTCCTGGCAGCTCTTACGGGACCAGCAGGGTCCTGTAAGCCCTCCAGACCCCAGGTTGCTTGTGGGTAAAGTGGGAGGTGGGACCCCTTCGGAGGTATGACTGCAAAGAAGACAGGGGTCCGGCACGTGGGCAGGCAGCACCATGCCTGGGACATGTTCCTTCCCCTTGGGTGCCACCACCCCACCCCCATACTCCTGAGCTCCCCCAAACCCACAGAGAGGCATAAGACCCAGGGACCAAGCCCAGCCCAGAGACACTCTCCATCCTCAACGCCCACACACCCAGCACTCAGAGCCTGGTCTCCCCACGAGTGATCTGAACCAGTAGCAGTAAGAGCTGGGGCCTCCTCTGCCGCCCCCCCCAACCCCACCCACCCCCGCCTTAACTTCACTGTGGGGCCCAGACTGTGCCAGGACGGGCAGTGGTGTTCCGAGGGACTGCTCCCTGGGCCTGCTCATCCCTGCTCTAGGCCCTGAACCCCATGGTCACTCAAGTCCCCATCTCTCTGTCCTTCGAGCCCTGGTGTGCATTACAAACAGCAGGTTCAGACCCCCTTCCCCTTGGAGGGGGAACCAGAGGCACATGGGCCCTGTCGGCTGCTCAGCACAACACGTACGTCTTTTCAAAGTGTCTCCAGGCTCCCTCCTCCCATTTAGGGGAGCTCCTCAGAGCCCAGTAATCTTCAAGGTCACCTCTTTCTGGACAAGGCCACTTCTAAGGACATTTCTCCCAAGACCAGGGCCTCAGCATACAAAACACCACCACCAGCTATGAGTGGCCCTCTCTGGCCACAAAAGCTGTGTGGATGTAGCCATGATCTGGCACCTAGGGGCTTGCATTTCACTTCTGATGGGAGTGGGCAGGATGTGGCCTGAGTTGGGCTGGCCTGGGGCTTGCGTATCTGAGTCCCTAAGCTGTACCACCTGATGGCAAGGCTCTGGGACTGAAGCGCTATCCAGATAACTGGAAAGGTAATACCTATTCCAAGAGCATCGTTGGCTGGGGACCATAGAGCCCCATCGAGAAGTCTTCTGGGAGAGCCAAGAAGGATTAGGAGAACATTAGCCCATGTTGGCCCCTCCTAGACTTCTGGCTTCTTGTCCCTGAGTCTCCACTTCCCACATCCGTGGCAGCTCAAGCAATGGTGGCAGCATTTTCAGGAAGAACACTTGCCTCTCACATGGTCTTAGCGTTCCACTTCAGCCACACCCAGGGCCTTCTCCTTTAAGTTGAAACCTTGCTGTTCTTGGCATTTGCTCCATTCCTCTTCATGGATCTCACCTGCGCCAGACTCACCTGGTCAGCCCTCACCTGTGCTTGCATCACATGGTCCGCCCTTACCTGGTCAGCTCTAAACTGCACCTGCCTCACCTGGTTGGCCCTCACCTGGTCAGCCCTCACCTGGGTGGCCTTCACCTACACCTGCCTTACTTGGTCGGCCCTCACCTGCCTCACCTGGTCAGCCCTCACCTGCACCTGCCTCACTTGGTCAGCCCTCACCTGCACCTGCCTCACCTGGTCAGCCCTCACCTGTGCCTGCCTCACCTGGTCAGGTCTCACCTGGTCAGCTCTCACCTGTGCCTGCCTCACCTGTTCAGGTCTCACCTGGTCAGCCCTCACCTGTGCCTGCTTCACCTGGTCAGGCCTCACGTGGACAGCCCTCACCTGCGCCTGCCTCACCTGTTTAGTCATGTCACGGTTGCTATGGTCCTTGGGCCCTCCTCTGAAGCAGGGTCCTTACCTTGGAGAATTTGCATTCTCTGCTTCCGACCTGTAGTTACTTATGTTAAACTCCACAAGCAGGGGCCAGCAGGGAACAGCAATTAACCTTATACCCGAGTCACGAAACTTGCATTCCTCTAACCGGGAAGGTCATCTGCTTCAACAGAATTTGGGTAGGGACATGCCTCCGGGGACATGCCTCTGGGGACAGGCCAGTGAGAGAGAAATACTAAACGGAGCTAATATTTATTGAGCACTTACTCTGTATCAGTCTCTGGTTTAACTACATTGTGGAATCTTTACAGCCAAGGGTATCTATCAGATCGTATCCTCTCGGATGAGGAATCAGGCTTCAAGAATTTAAGTGATTTATCTACAGTCAGCTGCTTCGTAGCATTTGCCAACTTCCAGGTTCCCTGGTGTAAATATTCCCAGCACGGCCAATTCCAAGCTGCCAGCATGACGGGGCTGCAGGCAGAGCTGGGAAGATGGGCCGTGTGGCCCCGTCACGCAGCTCTTGGGCCTACACTGGCAACACTGCTGCTGCTGGCCGCCTTCCAGCTCCTCCTGACTCAGGGCGGCCCAGGTGTGCAGAGTTGAACCGCAGGACTCCACCTGAGCAGAAAACCACAGGCTT
Source organism: Echinops telfairi (assembly GCF_000313985.2). Lineage (NCBI taxonomy): Eukaryota > Metazoa > Chordata > Mammalia > Afrosoricida > Tenrecidae > Echinops > Echinops telfairi. The sequence continues at coordinate 29,013,145 of NW_022103915.1, forward strand.
CTCAAGTCTGGGGTCTGTTAGAAGCAGATTGCCAGCCCTGTCTTCTGAGGTGCCCCTGGCTGGGTTTGAACCACAAACCTTTGGCTGGTACTTAGTTGCTTGCACACCCAGGGACTCCTGGATGTAAACAGCTCACTGGCATAATAAAGCAAAGTTAGGAAAAGACCCAGAGGTTTTAACTAGTGACTGTGTCAATATTTCGTAGAATCAATTTCACCACAAGTTTATGTAATTTAATTTTTAATACTGGTTGTTTAGCAACATGCTAAACAAAGTCCTGAAAATGTAACAGACCAGGTGCTCAGGCAGAAAGAAAATGTTTTGAAAATGACGATGAAGACATATGTGCAAATGTGCTTGATACAATTGGTGTATGGATTGTTATAAGAGCTGTAAGAGCCCCCAATAAAATGATTTATTTTTTTTAAAAAAGTAACAATGGGTTCTTGCCTGCTGGTCTGAGCTGGCTCCAGGGTTCCCCTGGGGCTAGGACTGAACCTCCGGCAGTGGAGACCGCTCCCCATTCGGCTTTGTAGCCGGGCATGACTGCCCACTCGCAGCTCGATCTGCTCCGGTGATCAGCAAGGTCCAACGACAAGGCAGTATCACCCACTCCTGGCCATTTCTACCTCCCTCTTCTGTCCCTCCAGTACTCCGGAAAGCCCCCTCCTGATCTCCTGGGCTAGCTCACCGACATTTATTAAGTGTCCCCTCTGGACCCGAGGCTATTGAAGGCACAAAGGCACAGAGCTAGGCTTGGCTGGTAGAACTCATGACCCCAAAACCCATTGCCACTGAATCAATTCCGGCTCGTAGTGATATTACAGGATAGGGCAGACCCATCTTTTTCCTAAGGAGCAGCAGGTGGTTTTGAACTGCTGACCTTGTGATTAGCAGCCCAATGTGTAACTCCCCGGGGCTCCTGGCCTCGTGAGTTGCCAGAGCAATAAGCATCTACTCAAATCCAAGCACTGCAGCCCAGTGAGAAATGGGGCATGAACGTGAACGCTGAGCTCCACTGTGCAGAACAAGCTGTGTGGAATCAAATGGGCAGCAGAAGTTCAGAGGGGAAGCTTTGCGGGGTGGCGACAATGAGTTTGTGTCCATGGGCAATGAGAGGGAAGGGGAGCATGGCGGCAAAGCTTGAAGACACGTGTTGGGGACTATAGTCGCACTGGCATGCGCTGTGCTGCGTGTGCACGGTCCACCCCAGCCACAGTTGCCTCCAGCTGCAGAGACTAGAGCAAGGTCAGAAAATGCATTTCCCTGGGGAGAGTCCCTGCTGACCAAAAGGTGGAGGCTCAAGTCTACGCTGAGGCATCTTGGAAGAAAGGCCTGGTGATCCACGTCTGGAAAAGCAGCCACTGGAAGCCTCCAGGAGTACGGCTCTACTGTAGCACACGCACGGACACTGTGCGCGAATCAACTTGACGGCAACTGGGGGCATGGGGGCAGCTTCACAGAGGGTGCTACAGGAACAGGGTTGTCAAGGGTGCGCCAGACAAAGGGGGGGCAATCATACAAATGAGGGGGTGATCTGTGCTGTGTGTAGGTGAAAGCTTTCCAGATTGTGGAGGGGCCAGAAAGGAAGAAAGTGGGAGGAACTGAAGCTCTGCCCCCTAACCCGCCTGGGGGTTCCTGCTTGGAGTGAGGGGGCTGAAGGAAGAGCTGAGAAGCAGGTTTGAGGCAGCTCCTGGGTTCTGCATGTGCTGCTGCGAGGGACCTTGGTGGCATGTTGGGTTCCCCAAGGTCAGCAGTTTGAATCCATCAACCGCTTTGCCGGAGAAAGATGAGGCTCTCTGCCCCGTAAAGACTGACAGACGCCCAACTCGACAGTGGCAGTTCTTTAACCTCTGACCCAAAAGGGCAGCATTGACTTGACAGCAGCAAGTCTGAGTCTTGGTGTGAGGTGGCCGAGTCCTACGTCAGGCACTGAGATTCAGACTTGGGAGTCGGTGGAAAGCAGGTGATGGAAGCACCGGGGCAGGGCATGGTGGGGAGTGGGGTGTGTGTGTGAGATGGAGGTAACACCAGATGAGGAAAAGGGGGTTCAAATTCAAAAGGCATCCTCCCCAAGCTCAGTGGGAGGCAGGAAGTAGGTCACATCACCGGTGGCCTCTGGGCTCCGGAGGGGGGATGTCAGGAAGACATCACAGCCTTCCTTTTGTACCAATGACCAGGGCAGGGGCCAAGGAAGGAGTGGGTCTGATTCACTGTGGCAATTCTTCAGTCCTCCCACCCCACCCCCAACCCCTACCTGTTTCAGCTCTACCTTAAACAGGACCCACCCGCGTGGTGAACCTACACAGCTGTGAAGGAATTTTCTGAAGTGGGAGTCACAAACAAACAAAAGAGGAAACACCAAACTCACTGCCATCGAGTTGATTCCGACACAGAGCGAGCCTATAGGACAGGGTGGAATTGCCCCTGTGGGTTCTGAGACTATAACTCTTTATGGGAACAGAAAGCCTCATCTTTCCCCCATGGATCAGCCAGTAGTTTCAAACTGCTGACCTTGATGTTAGCAGCCCAACATGTAACCTCTATGCCACCTGGGCTCCTGAAGATGGGGAGACTAGAAAGATGGAATTCTGTATGCAATAAACCAGGGAGCGGCTAACTTTGAGGCAGAAGAGTCAATCCTGTCCCTCACAACAATTTAAAAATTATGTGAGAGCCATGAATAGATATTTCCCAAACAAATAAAATCACAATTTTCTGAATAATATCCTTTACAAATTTTATAAAGGAAACTTATGAGAGTTTTCTCTTCATTTTCAATTTTGCTTCAGACTCCCGTGCAATTTCTGAGGCAGACGTTTGCCTCCCCCTACAATAAGCACCTCCCACTGGGGGTAGTTGGGAATGTGGGCCCCTGGCCAGACTGCCTTTGGGCAAATCCTACCTTTGCCAGCAGCGTGGCCTTGGGCAGCAATGACAAGTCCCTGGACCTCAGTCTCCTGACTTGTGAAGGGGGGATGGTCACAGTACCTACATCGCAGGGCTGGTGTGAAGCTGCAGTGAATGAATACCACAAGTGTTTCCAGGACAGAGGCTGCAATATACCAAGTGTTCAACAAATGTCTATGACTGCCTCAACTACTTACTGGGAGTGGTTGTCGTCCTCCACCTTGGACCCTACCATTCATTTTCAACTCTTCTGCTCTGGTGATGTAATGGTTAAGCCTGCCTGCCTTGATGACTGAAAGGTTGGTAGTTCAAAGCCACCTAGCAGCTCCATCTGCCATTTTCTCCTGTAAAGATTACAACCTAAAAATCCTGATGGGGCAGTCCCGACAATAGCAGTCCCCCCCTACACACACACACACACACACACACACACACACACACACACACACACACACACACAGTTTTCTTTCAGTAAAGTCTAAAATGATTCCCCAAACTGTTAGGTGGCGTGGACAGGAAATCTGGACGTGTGCAGGTCTGGAAATGAAGCGGGGGTGGTGGTGGGGGTGGGTCAGAGGCTGTGTGAGGGTGGTCATGCTTGCTGCAGCCCTGAAGAGCACAGAGCTTGGCTCAGGGTAAGTCGGTTCCAAACCAAAGCTTCTTTCTGAATCCCCAAGTCCCGGAGAAACAAAGCCCAGTCTTTGTTCCATGAGCTGATGGTGGGTTTGAACTCCTGACCACTGGGAACCACATCCCCTAGGGTTCTATCACCCTGGAATTCTTCCCACCTTAGGAAGGCCCGTGCCAGGCTGCGGTGTCACAGGGAGCCTGTAGGGGGCTCTAGAGCTCTTCCATTTCCCAGTCCCCTAGGGTTCCCTGTAGAAAACAATGGTTGTGTTCACCTGGGCTGTGTCACTGTGCAGCTCCAGAGGTGAATTCAAAGAAGTTAGGCTTCCCTGTGCCCTGTTGGGGAACCCCAGTTCATTCTTGGTCCATTTGGCTGTTTCAGGTTCCGAACCCTGTCCTCCCTGCTCCCCCATCTGACCCAGCCTCCTGGGAGACACCTGTGTAGAGTCAGCCTCCAGTCCGTGTGGGAAGGCAGCGGGATCACTGTTTTGGCCCCTAAGGTGGAGCAAGGTAGCCTCCCAATTGCCAGGGTCTCCGGCTCCTGCAGGGCAGCCCCTCCCCCAGACCCAGGGTCTAGAAAGCACCTGGATTCCCTTGCTCCTCCCTGAGGGAAGACCCAACAGTGGGGTCTGCTGGGAGACCCCCTTTGCCACTCTGTACCTCACTGCCTCTCTCTGGAGAGCAGCGGGACGTCTAGTGCTGCCCCCCCACCCCACCCCCTTCACGTCTCAGCGAACATTGGCAAAAGTTAAAGATGGTCATTTAAAAGGCAGCTTGACAAAAATAATCATTCTTTGGGACTCCATCAAAAGCAGTGGGGGAGGGGGGAGGAAGGAAAATTTGAGGAAACGCATGGATGGCACAGCTGCCTGATTTAGCAAATGGTGCACAGGACAAACACACACTAAAATAAATAAATTCTGCTGTTTATTTAAAATTCCAGTTCTGCTGGGTGCCCTGTATTTGATCTTGCAAATTCAATTTGTGGGGTCCAAAGGTATAGGGATCCATTCAGAAGAAACGTCCAATTCATCACCCCCCACTTCAAAACTTAATTCCTTCTCTAATCCCCTGTGTCGCCTATGGAAACCCAGGCCCCACTGATCGCATTAAACAAAGTAATCTGTCCAAACACCTCCCCCGCCCACCCTCGCTTCTAATGCTGCTTGTGTTCCCTGCTTCACAGAAAGGAAAAGTAACTTCCAGAAGCTAGCGGCACAGGTATTTATTAACGAAGGGCACATTTCCCGGATGCCTGATGCCTACTGTATGGCAGGCCCTTGTGAATTACCTCACTTAATCTCCGCAAGTCTGGCAGGTAGATACTATTAGCAGGAAAAAAAAATCTAAAAGGAGAAAAAATTGAACTTCGGCCAATTCTTGCAAAGGTGTGTCAATTTCTGGTCAATTACTTTTCCAGACGGGAAGGTGAGGGAACTCAAGGATGCGATCCCATCCACAAATGGTTTGACTCCCAATGCCATGCCGGCCGGGTTGCTGTTTCAACCACCTTCATTTCAGGGAATGGTCCCTGGTTTGGGGTCTAGGATTTCAGGAGCGAAGTGGATGAGAAACCCCTCACCAGGCGGCAGTAAACTGACTTACAATCAAGGAAAATGACGACGCTTTTGACGGGCTCCACCTCAGGGATAATCAACAGCTCATTTGCTGTGACTACACCTGAGCCTTCGGTGACAAGGACACGCAGGTTCCAAACGTTCTCTGTATTAAAAAAAAAAGGCACCCTTTCTCCTAATCCTTCTTAAACTCAACAAGACTGATTGGTTTTTATTATTCATGAATTAATTTTTTACACCAGGTCCAACAAGGGAATTGAAGCTATAAAATTTCTTGCCGATGGAAGGAGATCGGCAGCCCGTGAGCGGAGCGGCACAGCCCAAACTCTAGCTTGGATTCTTTGGGGCTGGAATGTTTTGTTTGTGAAATCAGTTAATAATCAATTAATAACCCCAAGCTTTGTTTTTCTTCCCTTCCCTTTTAGGAGGGGGGAAAAAATCCGAGTCGGAACATGAGTGAGAATATTAAGGTGGCAAAGAGAAATACAGACAACCCCGACCGACTGACCAACCGACTGACCGACGGCCTCCGTGCGCGTTCAGGGAAAGCCGAGCTGCCTCCTTTTTCCAAAGCACATGCACAAAAAAGGGACCCCCAAAGGCCTGGCTGGTTTTAAAAGTAACTTGCTAAAGAACAGCGCCTGCATTTGAGCAGGCTCAGGGGCTAGGAGTCAATACGAGAGAGGTCATTGGGGTTTCAGAGGGGTCAGCTCCCTGGTGACCTGCCTCTAACCCGCCTGCCGAGCACAGGCTGAGGCGCCCGGGAGCAGGGGCCAGCCACCTTGAAGCCGTATGGCCAAGAAGGCACTCAAGGCTGGAAAGGTGACTTGGGCGCTCTTTCCACACAGCGTTCTGCAGAAACGCATGTGCCAAGCCATAACTTGCCTGCCCTCTGTGTGCCTGTGGTCTGCAAACCTCTCCTGAGAACGCACTCACACGTGCAGGAGGCCAGAAAAACCCAGAGCACGCAGGGGACGGACCGGCAAAGCATCCCCGGGGTCAGAGAGGCTGGAAGAAGGAAGGGTGGGGGTGGGGGTGTCAGATTCAACACGGCATCCTTTGCAAGAAAGGGTCCTCCCTTCTTAGTTCAAAGGCTGAACCCCTGACTTTTCCCAGGACTTGCGTGGTGAGCAGCGTGGGGTCCTGTCCCCTGTCCGTTCAGATCAAGACCTGGCAGTACTGGCTCCTGGATGGATTCGGGCAGGCAAACCCGAAACGTCCGCAGGTCCTGCAAACCCTCACCCAGGTCCCAGGAGCCACCTGGTGAGGAGAATGGCCTTGTAGTTTGGGGGGAGGGCAAGCTGCAAGCTGCTTCAGCCGTTCCCAACGCCACGATAACCTTCACATTGCTGCTATGATTTCTGGAAAAGCAGTGTTCTTCCCGCCAGCGCTTGTTCGCTTGTCTGCTTAGGTAGACAATGTCAACACGCCCAGAAGACACGAGACAAGGAGGGGGGCTGTGAGGCAGGGGATGAGGCGCTCACTCTGCGGGCGTGCCTAAGAGACGGTCAACCGTCCCAGGGTGTGTTTGCTGCTGCTGGACAAGCGAGGGAAAGCCATGAGCATCGCCGGCGGGTTTGCCCTTCCCACTCCCAGCACCCAAATTCCAAACCAGGAGCCCAAAAGAATACTAGATGAGGGCAGAGAATGGAAGACCAGTTTGGAATCAAGTCCAAAGCTTCCCAATGCCTCGCCCACTTCTCCCAGCCCCTATCACCTGTTCCGCAGGCAACAGATCCAGCCGGACCTGGAATTTGTCTGTAAACAGGAGGTCTTTATCCTCCGTGTTTTCATCAGAAACATTTGAGCAGGCCAGCAGCGGCGTGTACATCGGAAGAGAGTAGTCGGTGACAGGCACTCTGTTTTGGGGTCACTCCACTCACGACTAACAAGCACTTCAAGCAGACGGTGTGCACCCACGTCTCACAGGCTCACAGGAACGCACGCCCTGGTAGACACACAGGCAGACCTGCCTGCCCGGCATTCCTTCCTCCCAAACACACAAGCCCAGTGAGGGATAAAAGGGCCAGGACCACCCAAAGGAGGTTGAAATGGAAATCGAGAGAGAGAAGGGAAAAATAAATAAACAATCGGAGACAAAGGAAAACGGGACACTGCCAGGCAAGAGAGGATTCTCATCTAAACCCCTGCGCTGCCATCCTCCGCGAGCATTTCCTTAAGACGGCGTGTCCTTGTTCTTTGTGCCCTTCAGGATTCCAGGGCTCACGGAAACACCCACCATGCTCAGAAAGCCCCCTCCCAAGGCTTTAGCAAAGCCCCAACCAGGTCACAGCACCACAAATAAAGTCGGGGCAAGCACACTGCACCTCTGATACAAATGCCACCCACCCTCCATGGGTTTGCAAAGGGCACAGCACCACCACCACCACCCTTCTAGTGCGCACGGTATGCATGGTGTGCTGGGGAGAATAAGAATGTAACCGACAACAGAATCTATGGATTCAAGTCCATCCAAGCCACTGGAAGTGAGAGTATGTTAAAACCCGCACTTCACCTCTGGGGGCTGAACCTCCTAGTCGCCTGGAGAGAGGAGCAGGCTCCCCCTGGGCACCTCACACCCCTGTGATTTTGAACGCGGCCACTGACTCAACACCCACGGCCAGGAAGGAGGCTGTCATCAGCAAGAGCGAGCCTGATAAAGTTTTAAATGAGAATTGATCACACTGGAAACCAGAAGAGATAAATAAAACCTCATCGGAGTTTGCTTAACTGTGGTGTGACCTCTGGATAAAATGACATTGAGAAATGAAATCATGCTATCCACAAAAGCATTCCCAGAAACAGCTCGGTCCCGGGGACTCACAATCGGCAACATTCAAGAGAATGAAGTGCTGAGATCCATGGGAGAGAAACTAAGAGGGGAGAAAGAAAGAAAAACTCCACTTCTTTAAGACTAAGTAGGATTCGTGTAGGAGAAAAAGCCCAATAAAATGAAGATGAAAAAACAATGTCTGTAATTCCTCCAGGAAAATTTTTGTTTGGGCTTTCTATGACTTCCACGCGAGCTCTGACTCTTTCTGAATTGATGACAATTCACGGATTTTTTTCTCTCTTCACTTTCACTGGCACATAATCCACATCATACAATTCAATCGCTCAATCATATCAAAAAGATGTTTTTTAGCCTGTTTCATTCTACACTGACAGTCCCATGGGCAGATTAACTAGTGTGGTTGCCCTTGATTTAAAACAAAACAAAACAAAACAAAAAACAAAACCATTTGATCCTTTAAGCTATAAACAGTCAATGGCTATTTGCAGCGAGAGAAGGGAAAGTTGGGAAACTGGAACAGAATTGTCCAAATGCTCCTTTGGACAGTGACCATCTGATGCCCCAGAGAAGAGTAGGCCTCCCTTCTCTCCCTCTTCAGGGTCTGCCCTGGCCAGACCAGCGGTAGAAGGGAGACTCAGCATACTGCCCAACTCTTCCAGCTGCATGAATCGCCAGCCCTGGGGATCTGTGTTTCCCTGCACAGCAAGGAAAAACCCCACAGCATGTACATACACACACACACTCGGATGCAGCCAGAACTGGACCTCAGCCCATACCTGGGTACAGCAGGCAGCAGGGGCTGGGCTCACATGGCTGATGCCCCTGCCCACAGTCACCCCCATCTTAAAGGGGAATAACCACTGGTATGCACACTCATACAGGTAAACATACAGACACTCTCAAATGTCTGATACAACAGGGCCTCTTAGGAGTACCATAGCAGGGCTCGACACTCCCCTGAAGTCTTTACTGAGAAAGGTAGATGGTGGTCTCCTTTGTCCGCTCAGAGTCTCTGCCTGGTCCGTTGCAGGGAGCATGCTAGAGGGGCAGATACAAGCACACAAGAGAAAGAGCTCTAGAGCGGAGGAGAGACGAGAAGGGAGAAGCCACAAGGTCTCTGGGTTCCCACCTGTCAGATTGTTGGTGTCTTTGTGTTGGCTGGTTGGTTGAGGGGCGGGGTCTCTGCCCTGTTCCCCTGGACTCCCCATGTGGTTTCCAAGTAGGACCACCCACAGCTACCTGGTGTTGCAGGACATGGGAGTCAGTGGGGCCATCACTGCCCACAGGGGACCTGCAGGCACTAGAGGGAAGGAGCCACCGTGTCCTCTGAAAGCGCTGCTTTCCTGAACAAGGTCCCCATCACAGAACCCAGTACCAGGGTCTCCCCTCGATCCATCCAGTGTGGCAGAAGTGGGGGATGACAGCTCTGCCTGCCACACAGGGTCACATGTCATAAGACACAAGGGTGACCAGGGAAGAAATGATCCCCCCGAATACTGGCCGCCCACTCAATGCCTGCAAACCTCTCCAAGGAAGTCCTGTGTCCCCACCACCTGGTACCCAGGACAGCTCTGCCAGAATCAGGGAAGGAGGCCGCCGCCTAGCCCGGGAAGGTTAATCGCCAGCCTGTCCTCACAGAGGTCACCGAGAGAAGTTGAGCATCCAGGCCCCCAGAGCTGGTCTGCTAATTACATTTGCAATTATAAACACCACAGCCTCCCAGTACAGGGAGGTGGCCACACCAGCCAGCGGCCACACCAGCCAGCGGATGGGCAACCAGGAGATTTTCCTCCCCTGAATACCCCACACACACTAAATCAGGGAACCCCAGGGCTAGCCAAAAGCCCCTCCTCCAAGCAATGGCCAGCCACAATGCTTTCCCAGAGGGATAAGGCTTCCCGGGATGGTCTGCTGTCCCTGGATTCCCAGTCCCCCCTCCTGGGTGCTACAGCAGGGGAAAGCACCCACATTTCTGCATCAAGCTGAGCTAGAGCAGGGGGCCCCTCCAATAATATTCCATCAAAAGCCCCCAGGACCCATGACAGCAGCTTCCAGGAGGTGTGGGGAGAATCCCAGCAAATTCTAGGCAGACCTCTGAGTCAAGGCTGGGGAGGTTGTAGTGGTAGGAGGGGGTCTGCCTGGAGGTGTGCAGGTGTGTGGGTTGGGCCCAACTTTGAAGGGCTGGCTAACGGGCTGCCTATCTCTTTCCTCTCAAATTAGAAGGAAAATGTATGTTTTGACCATTTTGAAGAAGCCACTTAAGATGTCTGGGAAGACAAGTTCTAGAAGGGGACTCCGCTGAGAACCTTGTCAAATGCACCAGACTCTTGCTTAACCATCTGCTGCCTTCCACAACCTCTCCCCTTTTATATTCTACCACCTTCCCCTGGCCCACTCCATGCTGCCTCCAATGCAAGCAAGCACATGCATGCATGCACACACATACACCCTCTTCTGGAACGCTAGAGTTGTGCAAATCTGTCCAATCCCAGAGTGCAAAAACAGCAAAGGAAGGAGAGAAACTTTCCCCCGAGATTATAGGGATCTGCAAACAACCGTGCCCATCTGTCTAGTGTCCAGAGCGCCCACTGAGCCAAGGCCGGGGGTGCTCTGAGAAGCCAGTGTGGTGACCTGAAATCTCTATCACAGCCACCTCCCGACAGCGTTTTCCCCGAAAGTCCCCTCTGCCCCTCCTCTCTAGGGCTAAATGGAATATTTATTGATCACTCCAAATCAATAGGATGAAAGGTTCCTGTTTGGTGGGCCGGGGCGGGGGAGGGGGGGTTTCCTTTTTTTTTTTTGAAAAAGAATAAAAGCACAGATCCTTCCACATCTCTTCATCATTGGTAAAATAGAGGTGTGTTTCTAAAATAAGAACTAAAAAGCTCCCAGAGGAAATTTCCAGTTGAGGACGGGCTCTCACTGAACTGGAAAGGATTCAACAGGGCCCTCGCTTTGCGGGGAGCGAAGGTCTGCTGGCTGACCGCCCTCCGGCCGCCACGGCGACTCCATCCTCCAGGGCCCTCTGGAGGTGCGGCTGGTACTGTGAGGCTTCTTCCTCGCAGCCCCTCCCGTGAAAAGCCGAGATGAATGTCCTGGCTCTGATTTATTTTCAAATGTACCATTAAAAATTCATTTCCCCTCTCCACGCACCCCCCCCCCCACTACTCCGGGTCACTGAATCTGAATTACCATGTGGCATTTTGCCTACGTGTGAACAAACCCACATATTTTACCTTCAGGACAGTTTGTTCTTTGTTTCTTTAACAAGAGTAAACTGGTCAGCAGACAGTGGATAAGGCCACCGCCACCGTCCACTGGCTCACTGGGTTTTGCACCAAGGGCCACCCGTGGTTTGGGTCATGGGCACATCTGTACACAGGCATGCGTACTCACACACACGCACACACGCACATGATCCCTCTCACTCCAGCTGATTACATAGGCACATAAAATATTGATTAGCAACGGTAATGGAGTCACCTACAGGACAGGCTACGGGCTCCAGAGACGAAGGCGGAGAGGGTGGGATGAAGTGTGGGGGTCTCACCTGGGCAGGAACACGAATAGGAAAGCATTTGTTCTCTGCGTGCTCATGGGCAGGATGAGGGGTCCTCCTCTCAGAACTTGGTCCCTGTACCCTGCTCTTAAGTCCGGGAATGCCAGCTAACCCACCCAGGTAGTAACCGTGTATATGGGGGCACACGAACACACTCATGTCTACATTCACCAGGAAACCCTGGCACCCACTGTCATGAATGAATCCATCCCCCTGCCCTGCCAAACATGCCAGAGAATCCAGCCTCTGCTCTGTTACTTTGGCATCACCGGCTCTGCCACAAAGCTCCGGCTGGAAGTCAGCACGTCACCAGTCTTTGACCTCGAGAAGCTCCTTACTGGGAGACAGCCCCTACTTTGCCCAGCAACTGCAAGCCTGCCGGGAGAGGCACACATCTGCGGGCGAGGGCCAGCTCTCCCCAGTTTCCTCCTGGGCTGTTGCCCAGCAGGTCCAGGGCATTGAGAAATGGCTTATCACAGGGACACTTAGTGGCTCTGCAGGGTCAGTGGCAACCCCTCTGGCTGTTTCTGGGCCCCGAGGGGTGAGAAGTGAGTGCCTCTCAAAGAAACCAGGAAGGGCCGGGAAGCCAAACCTTGGCCGGGCTCTGTTTATGAACAATGTCCACTCCAAACCCTTCCCAGACAGCCAGGTCCTCAGCCCCCTACCCCATTTCTCAGACATTCCCTTGCTGCCCATAGTTCTCCTGAAACTCAAGCCAGGGTGCCCGGCTACTCTATGAATTTCCCAGCCAATGGGGCCTCCAGCTCCCCTGGTTTCCTGGTCAAAGCAATCAGAAGGTGTGGATTGTCATATGTATTGCCTCTATTTGAACCAGGGACAAATACATAGATATCCCTAGCTCAGCTAAAGAAGTTACCTCTGGGGGAGAGGGTGTCCTAATAGTTTACATAACCAGTGCAGGCAGTACCTCGTATTCATTGAAGGTGGGAAATGGCCCGAGAACATCATTGTCAGCCTCGCTCACCCCCTCACACACGCAATTTCTGTAGAATGAGTATCTAACTGCACCCCAGTTGACATAAGCTAGGATCAGCACAACCCTTAAAGGCAAGGAAACGCCACTTTCCAAGCTAACAGAAATCAGTATCTGGTCCAAGGAAGGATTTCCTCACCTCCCTTCCACCCACACGCTAAATCGTGGCAGCGTCTACAGGAACCAGAATGGCCATCCTGGAGCCTGGGGCAGTCCTGGTCACCACCGGAGAGAGACTGCTGTCAGGTGGCTTTCTCGATCACATGCGGCACACCAGCTGTGCCGTTAAGCACTCTCCCTGGGACCCCCACGCTGTCCAGGGTGTTTGTTTTATGGAGGTCTGGCGGAGCAGTTCGGTTCGGAAATCAAAGAATGGCAGCCTAAGAAATGCGGAGTTTGATGGCATAGTTTGCGCGAGGAACAGCCGTGAGAAGTTACACCGGGCGAGCCGTATTCCTTTCATCGTTATCTGCGAAGCCTTCAGTGGGACCCACGCCCTGCGGGCTTGCACCAAGCGCGGCCAGACGCTGGGACCAGTCCGGGCGCAGCGGGACGTGGCCGGCGAGTGAGACCCGGGCGGGTGCAGGCGGCACGCACGGCGCCCGAGGGAAACTGCTGCTGGGGGATCCGAGCGGGACCCCACGGAGGGCAGAACGGCCGCGGCCGCGGGACAACACCCGCGGTTCCCCGGGGTTGGTGGTCCCCGTTCCCACGGGGTGCGCTCGGAGCGGAGCGCAGCCTCGGGAGGAAGGCCCGCGGCTCCCGGCGTCTGGTCCCCCAGCCGCGCGGCAGGCCGGCCACGCCTCTCAGGTTCGGAGGACCGGAGACCCGAAGGGACCCCGCCCCGTTCCGATCCCCAGTGGCGCATCCTCTTCCAAAGCCGCGCGCCAACTTTGCCTTGCCAGAGGCGCGCGGTCCGCTGCCCCCCAACTCCTAGCGGGCTCCCCTCGGAGGCTGTGTCGAGCGCACAACACCTCGGTGGCCGCCGGCACCCCCGGGCACCGCGTGTATGCCCTTGGGGCGTCCCACTGGAACCACGGGGGCGGCGAACGCAACCCTGGCTGCGGCCCCCTTTACCGGGTTATCTCTGGCGCCCAGGGGTGCAAGCTGTCAGGTCAAGGCCCGTGAGGAGGCTTTCTCAGACTGGACGGGGCATCCTGATGGCCCCATTTTCGCACCTCTTCTGGGATCGCTCGCGCCTACTCAAAGACTTTCTCCCCATGGAGGAAAACTGGGGGGGGGGGACTTCCCTGAGGAGGGTAGGAAAGACGAGTGAATGAGAAACGGAAGCTCTGGCTGAAAAGTGAGGGACCTCGAGAAAAGTTCCGAGACCGGGCAAACCACCGAGTAAGACGCCCCGAGAAGTGTGCGCTTGCCCCCCTGCACGCCCCCCGCCCCCCACCCCTCCCGCAAGTACCCTCCGGGGATCCCAACAGCCTCCAGTATGCTTAGAAGATGAACTGTGACTCAGAGTAGAGACAGCCCGGCGGGCGGAAGGACAGATTGACCGCACAGCCAGCCGGGCACTTGCACCTACTGGTTGTGAAAGCCGAGCGGGTCCGGGATGCAGAGTTCCGACACGTCCATCAGTCCCGCGTTGGCATTCCCAGTTGGTGGAGAAAGGCGGCGCGGATATCACGCAGCAGAGCGAGTGAAGGGCACCGAGCGGCCCGTGAGGAGCGAGTCCCGGCAGGGCCCTCGAGAGCAAAGGGGGAGACGGGGGCTGAGAGCTATGCGCGCACAGCCCCGAGCTCCCACGCATCCAGACACTCCGAGGCGGGCAGAGGGGATGGGAAGCCAGGAGGAGACTCGGGCACCAGAGACTTGGCGTCCACTAACCCTACTGTAGCTTTAAGGCTGGGAGACTGATGTATGGTGTGGCTCCGATTGGCTATCTCTCAGGGGCTGGACTTAAAGTGACAGAATCGAGCAGGGGAGGGGGTAGGGGGGAGGAGGGGAGTGGAGCCAGAGAGACTTCAATGGAATTAGACCTCTAGAGAGGCCCCCACCTCCTGGGGACTAGGAGGAGTGGGTTATAGAGGCACAAGGCTTACCCTCCCATAAAGAAAAGAAGATAGAACTAGCCAGTGGGCCCAGGAGGGTCAAAGATTTGTCCCTGACACACAGGACCTCCCGAGCACCACGGGCCTAGCAAGCGCCTCTGGCCTTTTGGAAGGGCTGTGTTGCCCACATTTAACAAGACCCACATGTCTCCATCTCAGTGTGCACCCAGGAGAAGTGGTCAGCTTCTTGGAAATTCACAAAAGTGCAGAAGGTCAGGGTAGCTGGTGGGGGGTGGGGGTGGGCAGAGCCGGAGGGGACAGGAAGGAATGAACTCCCATCCTGGATCAGATCCCCAGGTCTGAATCCCTGAATGCCTGGCCACCTGCAAGGTGGGAGTTGATCAAATGCTCTCTCAGTGTTGAAAAGGACAGGGAGCTCATTGGCAACTTTCAGGAATGTCCCCAGTCCACGGGCACCAGTAGATAAATCCCTACCTGCTTTGGCTGATAGGACTGTATTTAAAACTACGAACTCTGCTGCCAGACCACTGTGCTGCACACAGAGACGCTGTGCAGCACAAGGTGAGCACACACCTGAATCCCCAGCTAGGCGCACACCTGCTTCCCTGCCGCCTTGCCTTCCAGCATCCTGACGGTGATGGACTAAACCTCTGGACCCAAATGAGCTGTAAGGCGAGCGTCCCTTCGGGAGCTGTTCTTCTTTTGAGATGTGCTAGCCACGGGGGATAATAATCAATTTGATGATTCAAATGAGCGGGGGTGGGGGCATGTAGAATTATTTAAAAGGAAGTGGGGGGACAGCCCTCTGGAACAACCATCCCCTTTCCCTCCCATAGTCCAGGGAAGACACTGAGCAGGACGGAGGCAGATATAATTTTATCATCCGAATAATGTCTAAATGGAGTGTAGCTGCGGGCATGTCAGAAAGGAAAGGCGGGAGACCGGGAGAAGGGGAAAGGGAAGGGGCCGGCCGGGAGCGGGCAGAGGAGAGCTGCCTTGGATAAATGTAAGCTCTTGCAGCCTGAGAAGCAGAGCAAAGATTTTCCATACGTGCTGAAGGGGGGGGACACTGAGAGTACCCTGGTCCCAAGGCAGAGGAAGGCAGCTCAGAGAGAGAGGGGTGAAGGCACACATCAGCTCGGTCTCTGGGCAGAAGCCTCTGCAGCTGCAGGGACTTTGTTTTCACGCCCATGGGGACCTCTTTACCTCAGAGGCCGAAAGAGGGGTGCAGGCGCAACTTTTAGGGGAATCTGTGTTCTCCTGGCCACCATCTCTTGCCAAGACTCCCACGCTTGTCTTGTGTTCCCACGCTCTGCATGTGTGCTGCCCCCCCCCCTCCCCCGCAGCAGCACAGCACTTCACAAAATGCAACTCCGGCGGCCCCGTTGCTTCAGATAAAAATAAAAAATAAACACACACACCAAGCTTTTTGCTGGGAAGCCGATGGTGCCGCACGGCGACCTCATAAGCGTGTCAGCGTAGCACTGGGCTTCACACACTGCCCAACGGCTGGGAGGTTTTTTTTCAGAAACCAATCACCAGCTCTCTCTTCTACAGGGCCTCTGGGCACATGCCCATCTCCGAACTGTCCGTTAGCAGCTGAGCGCATGAGCTATTGGTACCACTCAGGCCCAGATCTTTCTTGTGGCCCGTAAGGTTCACACATGACCCAGTTCTGCGTGTCCCTCTCTGTCCTTCTCTAACCTTGCCACTATTCCCACTACCCTGATCTTTCTTTGCACAAGGCGCCGGAACCACCCTGTGGCTTCTGCTGCTCCCTTGGCTTCCGTAGGGAATTGTTCTTGCGGTGGTGTGGCTCAGACCTCCGTCCACCCGCCTCACTAGACTGTGCACGTCCTTAGGGCAGGGGCCACGTCAGCGTGTGTTCACCCGCACCTAAAGGAGCCCAGGACGGAGAAGTTTGCTTGATACAGATTTAGTTGAATGAATTATTCAACCGTAGCAGTGGGGCGCCTGAGGCTTGCAGAGGGACAGGCCTGAGAGTCACACCAGACCCACTGGGCTGTACTGCGTTTTGTGTTGCTGGGGATCGCCATGGGGCAGGAGTGGCCTGCGTGTCACACAAAAATGCCACCCACAAACCTGCTCCGCATTCCAGGCCAGTCAGTGGACCCCTGCTGATTGTCCTTAAGGCAGGAATGATGTCCTTGAGACCAGATGCCCCTCTGCCTAGGCATGCCCAGCCCTGGGGCCGGCAGGGGTCTTTCTTCCCCCCTGGAGTCTGCTGGAGCAGAGATGCAGACTGGCCGGCAGGGACACTTGGTGACATGACCAAGCTGGCAGCCTCAGGCTTCTCCTGTGGTCCTCCCGGCAAATCTGACCCGGTCACATGCTGCTCACGGGACCAGCCTGCCCCGGACTCTGTCCTCAGCCAGCTCACGGAACACGGGATTCCTTCCTGGAGCCAGGGTCCGGTTCCACGACTCGGCCAGAGAGGCGGTGTCATGGGATAATGCAAAGGACTCTGGGATCCGGTTCTGACTACTGATGTGACCTTGCCCAAAGTCATCTCTTCCCCAGAATGCCAAGGCAAGTGCAGGGGGGAGGGGGGGGACACAGGCAGAGCATTTGGGTTCCTTGAAGCTTGAAATTCACTCAACCAACCATGATTTCTCACCTGCTCTGCTCACCTAGGTACCATTTGTCATCACTTTTTAGCAAACGCTCTCAGCACCCCCTTCGGGCCCCCATGCTCTCATCCTGGCATCCCCAAGGTGGCTAAGTCAACAAAAGGCGAGGGGACACAATCTATTACACAGAGTGCGTACGGCATGAGGGCTTAAGGTGGCAGCAGCTCAGGTTGTTTCTATGCCAAAGTGCTTTAAACAGGTATTTAGTGCATGGACAGAGCTTGACAATTAGGAAGGCTTTGAGAACCTCATGAACATGGTCACCAGCTTTACCAAAAAAAGGACACGAAGCCCCTGAATCACCTCCTGCCCAGGGTCACACAGTCCATAACCGGCAAAACATGACACTGGTGGTCTCTGGATTCCCACTTCTTAGACACAGAAGTGTCTGTAGACATATTTCTCCCCCTGCCTTCCCTTCTCCTTCCCTGTGCTTCAGTTCCTCCCTAAGCAGCAGGGTGAGGAAGAAGAACCCCCCGCTGCCCCCCTACCCCCCACCCCCCCCATTCCGCCGTGGCCACCTGCCCCCTCCCCCCCACTTTCCTGGTGGGTAGCAGGGACTTAGCTTTCTCCAAAGGATTTCCTAGAGGGAGGCAAGGAAGTGCTCATAGATGGAGTTCCCAATTCCTCACCCTGATGTCCCACCACTAGCAATGCTCCAGGGGCTAAGGAGCAGGGAAGCACATCAAGACCCAGTCCAGTTCCCTCCCATGCGTTTGTCTCCTTAGAAAAAAACCGCCAGGCAGACAGGGCTGGGGTCTAGTTGAACAGTGGCCCACACTGAACCACCCCCAAGCCCTAGTGCCTGGGCCAGGATATGCAAGGTCACTGGAGCCTTCTTGCCCATGACCTGTGTAGCTGCGCTCTGACCAGCACCCCTGCTAGAGGTCTGGTGCAAATCCCCACCTCAGGGATATCTTTCCTCTCTTGAAACCCATCATTTGGTTACGAAGAAAAGGCAATGGCCAACAGCATAGCAGGTCCTCAAATTCCCCTCGGTGCTAGGCTGCTCTAAGACCCACCATAACAGGAGACTTGTACATGCTTCTAGCCGGGCAACTTAGCAGAGGCTGGTGGACTTGGCCCCAGGGCCGAGGACTTGACGGCGCCACAGGGTAAAAGAGGACCCAGCAAGAATGCTCAGAGCCTCTGCCACCCAAGTCCTGTGAAAGTGGGAACACGAAGAGCTTCCGTTGGTCACCCTTGCCCCCATCCTCATCCCTACTCCCCGAACTCAAGTACACACTGGAGAAGGAGGCCTACGGAAGCACACAAAGCCTGTAGCCCCTTCTTACCACCAGCCCAGGAAGGAGAGGCAGCCTCTGTGGTATTGCCTGGATCCCAGTCCAGGCAGGTTTATGTGCCAGCTCGGGGGAAAGGCTGGGGGAGGCCGGTCCGGGAAGCGCATCCATGAAGAGGCCACAGTGGCCAGACGTCTACGTGGGTCTGGCCTGGATCATGAGCCTAACCTGGGTATCCCTGGGGACCGTGCGGACCAGGCCAGGGCCCATTGGACTTCAGCTTGGGTGGGAGAGGTCTCTGACTGCACATTCAGAGGGATCCACTCTCTCTCTTCTCACATATGCTTGACTTTGGGGTGTGGAGTTATATCCCTGAGTGGTGGTCAGCAGCCTGCCAGTTCATTGGCTGGCACCCATCCCAAGCATCATAATTAACTGATAACGCTAATACAATGTGCATTTGTGCTCCTATAATGGTCTCTTGCTGACAGATACATGCTGCAAAGACATACTGGCTTTCTCTGAAGCTGTCATGAGCCATTAGTGGGGTGAGAAGGCTCATGTCTTAAAGCAGGGCTGCCATGACACCACAGATCGATTATGAAGGGGAGGTCTTGAGGAGGCAAATGCGTGGTGCCTTCCCACCAACAGCCCCCATTTCACCACCCTGAACTCCTTACCAGGCGTCTTGGGATAGCTACCAGATATTTCAGAACACTGGTGTTTTATTTTCTGAGTGACGTCTCTCCCTCACCAAGACAGATGAACAGAAATCAAAGGACCTATTGCAAGGAGGCAGTCTGCAGCACAAGACTTCTTTCACGTGTTCAAGAGCAGAGAAGTCCCTTTGAGGACTAAGGTGAGCCTGCCCCAAGCCATGGTCAATAGTCTCATATGTGTGTGAAAGCTAGACCCGGAAGAAGGAAGGCCAGGGGAGACCAGATGCGCTTGAACTACAGTGCTGGCAAAGAAAGAACATCGAAGGTACCCTAGACTTCCAGAAGAACAAACATCTGTCTTGGAAGAAGGACAGCCAGAATGCTCCTTAGAAGTGGATGCTGAAAGCACACCAGTCTGTGCGATCATGAGGTGTCGAAGGGATCGGGTATCAGACATCATCAGAACAAAAAATCATATCATTGTGAATGAGGGGGGGAGTGTGGAGTGGAGACCCAAAGCCCAATTGTAGGCCACTGGACATCCCTTTACAGAAGGGTCTCAGGGAGGAGACGAGCCAGTCAGGGTGCAATGTAGCAACGAAGAAGCATACAACTTTCCTCTAGTTCCTAAATCCTTCCCGCCCCCCTCCCCCCCCCCACTATCATGATCTGAATTCTACCTTGCAAGTCTGGCTAGACCAGAGGATGTACACTAGTACAGATAGGAACTGGAAGCACAGGGAATCCAGGGTGGATGATCCCTTCAGGACCAGTGGTGTGAGTGGCGATACTGGGAGGGTAGAGGGAGAGTGGGTTGGAAAGAGGGAACCGAATACAAGGATGTATATCTGACCTCCTCCCTGGGGGACGGACAACAGAAAAGCGGGTGAAGGGGGATGTCAGATAGGGCAAGATATGACAAAATATTAATTTATAAATTATCAAGGGTTTATGAAGGAGGTGGGAGTGGGGAGGGAGGGGTAAAAATGAGGAGCTGATACCAGGGGCTTAGGTGGAGCAAATGTTTTGAGAATGATGAGGGCAATGAATGTACAAAAGGGTTTTACACAATTGATGTATGTATGGATTGTGATAAGAGTTGTATGAGCCCTAATAAAACGATTTTAAAAAAAGGAGTGGATGGTGAGACTTTTCTGTGTTTGTTTTTCTTTTTTCATGAATAATTTTATTGGTGGGGGTGGCTCTTACAAGTCTTGTAACAATCCATCATTCAATTGCATTAAGCACACTCGTACATGGGGTGCATCAACATTTCCAAAACATTTTCTTTCTACTTGAGCCCTTGGTATCAGCTCCTCTTTTTTCCCCTCCCTCCCCCGCCCTCATGAATCCTTGCTCAATTCTATATTATTGCTGTTATTTCACGTCTTACACTGTCCGTGGTCTCCTTTTACCCACCTCTCTGTGATTCGCCCCCATCCCCCACACCTTGGATGTCGAGACTTTATCTCACATACTTTGAATGTGTGATCAGGAGACCAGTGCCTAGAGAAGAACATCCGTCCAATTTGGCAAAGTGGAGGGGCAGCAAAAAAGAGCAAGACCCTCGACAAGATGGGCTGACACAGTGGCTGCAGCCATGGGCCAAGCACAAGAGCAATGGTGAGGATGGGGCAGGACCGGCCAGCGTTTCGTTCTCCGTCTTCAGGCTCACTAGGAGTCAGAACTAACTCTGTGGCACTTACCCGCAAACACCATCTCAGTGTGAACCCCCAAGTCTCCTTCCCTCTGCGGGCCCTGGGCACTGCAGCATCAAGAGGATGAGACTGGTCCCTCCCCAAGAGCAACACAGGCCCTCTCTTCCTCCAAACCACAGGCATCTTGATGGCGGTATCTTTATGCCCCGTACCCTGCTGCTCGTGGCACATTGCTGGGGGGAAGGAAATGTCCAGAAGGAGGGGGAGTGCAAAGAGGAGAAGAGGAAGGAGGAAAGGAGGGGAGGGGAGGAGAGAAGAAAAATTCCGCCTTGATAGGGCCTGGTACCTGGGAGGTTCCAAACCACTGGCTAATGAATGGAGGGTCTGCCTCATGACGGATTTTTCATGACAAAGGATTGTGATTTTTAAAATGATTATTAAATCTGCGAGCCTCAACCTTACTTTGGTTTGCATCATTTATTAATGGACCACCAATGTCTTAGGACTTTCTCATCAGTGTAAGCAAAAAAAACAAAGTTGTTCTCAAACAAGGTGGCAAGCCATTTGCTTTTACTCCAGGCTCATCTCTCCTGAAAGGAGAACTTCACTTTGGTTGATGATAGTTTTAATTTCGGTGTGTGTGTGTTGGGGAAAGGGGGGGGGGCACAAAAAAAAATAATAATGATAACAAACAACCCTATAGTCAGCTAATTATCAGACAAAGAATGGCAGCTAATGGTCAGAGAAAGAATGAATGATTTGCTTTGCCAACTACAAATTATGCTTCCACTTACATCTCTAGTCACAAGGATAATTATCTGAGCGCAACCGTAAGATACATAAACCTTCTCATAGACTCCTTGTGGAGCCTCGCACACAGGCAGACACAGCACTGTGAGTGAGGGAGGACGCAGAAACCCATTAGGACAGACAATTCCAAAACTGGGAGCGTTCAAATGGATTGTTATGTCCTGATGGCTCATTTAAGGTAGAACTCCATAGTTAATAATCCCTCCCCACTCCCACCACCCCAAAATCTGGGTATCTTTGGCTACCATGAAATGGTTTGAGGAAGGGGGAAACCAGACACAACGTGGAGGGTTTAGAAGACAAAATCAAGGCGAAACGAAAACCAGCCGTAAAGTTCTCGGGCGTCCACCCCACAATCCACACTCACTGTTCATCTTCCTCCCCCAGGAGGAAAGCCCAGCCAACCACGGCCTCCCCAGACGTATGTTGCCACGAAGCCCACCCACTGCCGACCTCCCCAGGGCTCTGAACGATGGCCTGTGGGTGGGTCGGGACCAATTTCAGAGGAAAGCTTGAGTATGATGCTGGGCCCATCCGAATCTCTATCCTTCCAAAGGTGATTGGGAACCACACGCTTCCAGAGAATTCCTGAGCCAGGATGGTTTACCTTTCCAAGAAGGGCAAGACGAGGCAGGAGGGCAAGCTGCCGAAGAAGCCAAGGGAGTGGAGAACAATGGGTAAAACACAGTCAATGCTACAAGATTTAATACAGATAAACACCAGTAATACACTCAGCAGCAGTGACCCTAGGCTGAGCCACACATTGTAAGGGGGCCGGTCAGAGAGCAGCGATGCGGGGAGACACCTGGGGTCAGAGCAGATAGCACATTAAACATGAGCATCCGGCTCAATGGCGTGATAAACAGGGGTTGGGGTAATTCTACAAAGCCCAGCAGAGCAGGGAGCGGCAATAACTCCTCTTTACTCCGCCTTACTGAAGGCACAGATGGAGTTTTACGTGCGGCCCTGGGGGACCTGCTTGGAGAGCAAACCGGAAGGGTGACAGGGAAAGCTTGAAGGTGAAGGAGGTGTCATCAGAGCCCTTGGAGAAAATGTTCGAGCCACAGGAGGGATGGGAGGGCCCTGTCCCCTGAAGGTCAAGTCCTTGCTTCTAGACCTGGATGCCAGCTCAGGTCCCAGACCTGCCTGGCAGCACCCAAGTCAGGCCAGGGTCCCCTCCATTCTCAGGGTGTGAGACTTGGCCTCCTGAGGGGCCATTTGGTGCACCCTAGAAGTCCAGGCGGGTGCTCCCCATCCCACCCCACTTCTCTCTCCCTCCTGTGCACTGTTTCCTGCTATGGTTTTGCTAAACCTTCCAGAAAAGTCACGTGTTGAGGAACCTGCTACCGTCCATCTATCCGAGGCTTGATACAGAGTGGTCCCCAGCCCAGGCAGCACTTTATGTCACTTAGTTTGTCACCTTTCCTTGCCTCACTTCCTCTTTCTCGCCACCCTCCATCTGGTGGGCTTCATTTCCCTGGTGAGGAGTCAGCACGGTCAGCTCGCTTAGGGCAAGCCCAGTTTCCTAGTGGACCACGCTTAAGCCACAGATGGAAGCAGCAAGTGGCTTAGCGGCCCTGGCTTTCTCCCAGTGGAACCGCACGTCTTCTTGACCGTTCTCCCTTCCTCAGCTCAGGAGCCCTGGCGGTACAGCAGTGAAGCTCTGGGCTGCTAACCGAAAGGATGGAGGCGTAAACCCACCTCCCTGCTCTATGGGAGAAAGGACCCGGCCATCTGTGCCCACAGGGCCTATAGCCAAGGGAAGTCCGTGGGAGCAATTCTGTCCACAGGGTAGCTATGAATTGGAATCCATTGACGGTACTTAAGAACTATCGCCACCGTAGGGTTGTTGATGAGTGTGACGATCAAGGGAGCAGTTCTTCAATCACTCCAGGCCCAGTCACCACTAGGGTTTCAACTTCCAGCACCGTTTCACCTGCTGGCCCTGCCCTGCCCTCCTCCTCCGACACTTTGGTTCATTGGCTAAAATGCTCAGGACAAACGGTGTCGTCAGAAGGCAACCCATGGGCCCATCTGGCTGAACCTCTCTTCTCCCTCTACCTGGGAGGTCCAGTGCAGATGGTGTTCCCCTCCACCTTGTTTCTCCACATCGAACTAAGCTACTTCCTTGGGTGACCAACTTGCCCCCCCTCCCCATGTCCCAGGCAGCCAACGAGAACTGCTTGAGTAGCTTTGGCTTCAAGCCCCAGGAGATCCCAACGTCATGGCGAGAAGAGATCTGTAGCACAGGGAACACTCCAGAGGCTGGCGGTTCATCTCTTTGCATTTGCCATCCTTAACATTCATGCACCTTCAGCTTTCTTCCTGGTTGGAAGACGGCGCTCGTGGCCCCGGCATCGCTTCCTTACCCAGCCTTGTCCAAACCCAGGAGCAGGGGGGATGAATGGGTGCGTGGATGTCAGGCCAAATGTTGGCCCTTAGAGCTCTGGTTTGTTTTGCTGTGATTTCAAGCCTGGTGTTGTTAGGCCAGGAGCCTTCCCTCCAGCAGACTTGGTCTCTTGTCCAGCCAGACACTCACTGGAAACCTGTCCTGGGCTGAGCAGACATGGATCCCGAGGACCAGCCTAAAACATCTTCACTCCCTGAGGGTTGGGGCGAGGCTTACTTTTTCTGGGGACATTGGTACTCAGCAAACGAACACAATTCTGTTCCTCTAGGAGGGAAGAGGAGAAGGAATGGTTGGTTGGCCATACGCAGTGGTGTAGCACAGCAGGTGTGTGTGTGTGTGTGTGTGTGTGTGTGTGTGTGTGTGTAGGCCACCACAGATGCAGGCAATAAGAAGGGCGTTCTCTGCAGTAAATCTATGCAGTGTCAGTAGTACAACACTCCTCCCCAGGGGAGTCTACTGCTGGTCTAAGTCCGAAACCATTTTTTTTCCTTTCTTTGTTAAAAATCATTCTTATAACATTCCATACATCAAGTGTTTCAAGCATATTTGTACATATGTTGCCATCATCGTTTTCTAAACACTTTCTGTTTGAGCCCTTGGTAGCAGCTCCTCCTTTTTCCCTCCCTCCCACCCTCATGACCCATTGATAACTTATAAATCGTTATTGTTTTCAGGTCTTACACCAGCCACTGTCTCCCAACTGTTGTTCATCCCTGGGGGGCAGGGGGCAGGGGGAGAGGGGATTATGCATTGACCACTGCGACCAGTTCGAAACCATTTCTGTAGTGGCTGCCGAGTTTCCACAACACATGAAAGCATCTTTCTGTTCTTACTCTTCACTCACATTGCATCCTCGTGGTAGTTGTACAGTCAGTCGCCCACTGCCCTCGCGACCCGCGCACTGTATACAGGTGTTCTGAGAGTCCTACTGGCTGGGAACCGTTTGAGTTGGCTCAGGCACAGTTCAAGTTTGCAACCCCTGCGGTCTTACCCCTCCTTACATCTGAAACACGTTCAAAACAAACACGGATAGCACGGTGGCGACAGAGCAAAGGAAGACACACACATACACGCACGCCACAGAAACATAATCTGAGCTACTTCCATTCAGTGTCATGACTGTTCTATTGGCGACGTCAACGCATTCGACTGTGTGGATCACACAAACTAGGCACCGCCTGGAGAAGGACGGGCATTCCAGGACACATCACTGTGCTCATGTGGAACGTATACACGGGTCAAGAGGCAGCTGTGCGAACAGAATAAGGACTGCTGCGTGATGTAAAATCAGGAAAGGCGTCCACCAGGGTTGTAGCCCCTAACCATACTTGTTCAATCTGTAGCTTGAGAAAGTGGCCCCAGCAGCTGGCTTGTCAGAAGAAGAATTCGCCTTCAGGATTGGAGCGGGCTTATTAACTGCCTGTGATATCCGGATGATACCACCTTGCTTGTTGAGATTGAGGACTTAAAGCCGATGGGGCTCAAGGCTGGCAGCCTTCAGTGTGGACGATAACTCAGTGGAAAGGAGACCAAAACACTCACAACTGGACCAGCAGGCACCGTCACGATAAATGGAGAAAAGACTGAAGGTGTCGAGGAGTTCCTCTTGCTTAGATCCACAATCAATGCTCCTGGAAGCAGCCGTCAAGACATCAAAAGATGAGTTACATTAAGTAAACTTGCTGGACAAGACCTCTCTGCTGTTTTTGTTGTTGTTGTTGTTGTTGTTGTGAGGTGCCATCGAGTCCATTCTGACCCTTAGCGACCCCCTGCACAACCGAAGAAGATTGTGCTGTCCGGGGCCAGCCTCACAATGGTTCCCACGCCTGAGCCCATTGCTGCAACCACGGTGTCCGTGCAGCTCCTTGAGCGCCTTCCTCTGTTGTAGCTGCCCCTCCCCTTTATCAAACCTGAAGTCCTGACAACACATCCCAGGTACGTGAGATGAAGTCTCCCCATCCTTGCCTCTAGGGAGCACTCTGGCTGTGCTTCTTCCGAGACAGACAGGTGGGCTGGTTCTGTTAGCAGCCCGTGGTGCTTGCCCTCGTCTCCCCAGCACCACAATGCACACGCTTTGATTGGTCTTCGGTCTTCTGTAGTCAATGTCCAACTGTCACATGCATAGGAGGCGACTGGAAATACCATGGCTTGGGCACCTTCGTCCTCCAAGTCACATCCCTGCTCTGCAGTACTCTAAAGAGACCTCCTGGAGTGGATTCACCTAATGCAACCAGGCTCCGTTGGTCATCCCGAGAAACAGAGCAGGAACGTGTCTGCATTTTCCTAGGATATTCAAAAGAGAACTCATCTTGAACCAGATCAATAGCGATCATCCCTGAACATGCCCACACCTCCCCTCAAACTCCCCCTTCCTCCACCCGGGCCACTTCCTCCGACTGAAGAATCCTGCCTTTTCTCCAAGGACAGCGACAAAGGCGCAAACACCGCGTCTTCACTCATCTCGCTGGTTTCTCCGTGCCCGTTGATCACTTGTATTTCCCTTTTCCTCCTCTTCTCCGTGTCCGTGTGGTATCACTCAACTCAAGACCTGGGGTCGAGAGGGCTGCGGAGGAAGGCACCATGGAGGGACCGTCCACCGGGTGGCAGGCACCTGGTTTTGTTCTGCCACAGAATCCTCCCACGGGCCTCGAGCTCACCTCACATGCCAGCGGGGATCAGCATTCTCGTTTCCTTTCCCGAGGAGAACACTGAAGTTCTGGTCCAGGCCAGGGGCAGTCTGGGATTTAAACCAAGTCTCCCTGACCCCAAACCTTGTCCTCTCCACAGTCCACGCCCACGCTGCTTCAATGGCTAAGGAAGAGGCTTCGGGTGGATCAGCCTGGACCCAGCACAATGAATAACAGGGAAAATATGTGCTTGGGTCCAACCAGCCAAATTAGAAGCAGGCTTTAGAAAATGCAGCCTTTGGGGAAGTCAGTGGGCATCTATGCAGCAACGCCCGTGCCCACTCCTAACAGAGGAGTTCTTGCAGACGAGAATGAGGGGTGCTCTCAGCACTGAGGGGGGCGTGAATGAGCAAAGGGTGCTCATGCTGGGAAGAAACCAAACGATAGAGAGGAGCGGCGCCAGAGGGTGAGTTGCAACTTTCTATGACTTGGAGAAGGTGAAGGGCAGCCGGAAGAAGGAGGAGGGGGTGGCGAAAAGGAAGCAGATGCGCTGCCAAGTGAAATCTCCCCATTAAGGCCAATTTGCTTGGCTGGAGCGGGTTCAAATGGGCAGCGATTCTGAAGCCAGCTGGATGCATTCGAACGGCTTCCACACACATACCCAAGGAGTTAGGCGGCCCTTCTGGAGGCAGAATGGATTCCCTAAGAAAAGTGGGGGACCCCTTTGGCCCCTATTCCTTCCCCTTGCAGACAGGAGGACCACAGGGAGATCCAGTCGATGGGATTCTTTCCCTGGATCTTCCAGCATCAGCCAATGCACAATTCCTTCACTCCTCTGGACCCCAGCTCGCCTCACCCCCCAAGCAGGGCAATTCGTTCTGGTCCAGAGTCGAAGGCCAAGCTCGAGGCTGGGTCTTTAGAGAAGCCAAGTCCCTTGACACCTCTTCCACGATCAGCCAGTTGGCGGCTGCACGGCAAACCCACCCACAAGCTGAAATAGTGTTGCCCGTGGGATCAGGGAAGAATCGTTTACTTCAATGGGAGACTGAGAAAAGCTAAACATCACCATTCTTCAAATAAAACTGGACATAGAAACCTCATGAAACACACGGAAGCCCATAAAGGAACCCCTCGATCTCCCCTGAGCCATGCTTCGCTGCTGCTGAGAAGCTACACAGCACAACTCGCTAGTTCAACCGTGCCGTGTCGGCTCGGTGACGCTGCCTCCACTCACTTTGCGTGACCTTCTCGCCCTCCTTTTCTCCACGTTCCTTCCTCGTCAACAGAAACTCACCGCCCCCTAAGGTTCCTGTCTACTCCGGAGTTTCCATTGTCCGTCGGATCCCACATAAAGTCTTCTAAAGACACCCCCTTTTAAAAACTAGCTATGCTTAACTATTATTCCATTTTAAGATTTCAGGAGTTATTCCTAGTAGAAGGTCTAAAGATGATCTCAGGGGTTCGTCCACACTGCGTGGCTCCAGAAAGTCCCAGGCCCATGAGATCTGACATTCTGTTCTACAGTTTCCCCCTTTTTGATCAGGAGTCTTCTATGGAATCTTCTTTCCAAATGTTCGCTAATGATCGATGGGCACTGTCCAGGGCTTCTGAAGGCACGGCCAAGCAGGCCGTTGTTGGAGGCAAGTAGCCACATGCTCCATTCCTATCCCTGACTCTCCTTCCTCCGCTGTTCCAGGTGAAGAAATCATCTGCCTTGGATGACCACTTGCAAGCCTTTAAGACCCCAAGCAATACACAGCAAACTAGGAAATGACTTGAGGCATGCTTTTGCAAAGCAAGACGTTACCTCTAACATCCTTGTTCTCTAGACAGCATAGAGAACACATAAAAATGAAATGCTCCACGGTGACCAGCCAGACCCCCGACTAGAATGTCGTCCTTACCAGCAGCCTAATGGGCTGTGTTAGAGAAGCCCAGAGCCCACCGTTTGCAAGGTAACCCCCTTGCTTCGCGCTTAGTGTCCTTTGCCATTCACGATGAGGCCAGCATCACAGGCCCAACTCATCATACGGGTAGTACCACTGGTGGTTGTCACCCAGTGTCACAACACACAGGTGGATTTCAGATCAGGTGTGAGGGCAGTTCCTAGGAGGGTTGTTGTTGGTCAAGTGTGACCATTTGTGAATGAAGTATCCATCCTCATTCCAGATGATATAGGACGTACTAATGCCACGTGAGTTCACCTGCAGGGTATGTGCTCTCTTGAGTGGGAGTGAAAGACATGAGTCAAAACACAGAGAGTGCTTGACAGATTCTCTTCCGTGTGTGGATAGAAGAGTGTCTTCCAGGTAAATGTTTCCTGTTACTTATGTCCAAGGTAAACCAAGAAAACTCACGAGCGTGAAGAACATCCTTGGCTTTGGAGTTGGGGAAGACCTGAGTTCAACTCCTTGTTCTGTACTTCCTTAGCTATATGACTCACCGACATCTCTACTCCATCCCCATCTCCAGAGCCAGAAGGACCAGGCAACAACTTCCCAGCTGTATTGAAGCACAGCTTCTGAGAGCCCACCTCACCATGAGTCCCTAACCACTCCCCACGGGTAAAACCTGCTCCACCATGGTGAGCCACAGAGTCGCACAATCTCAGTGATCCCGGGGTCACGTGGTCAAGATGATCCCCAAGAGACGCACAGGGGTCTGTCCCGAGTCTTCATTGTAACCACCTCACTGATTCTCCAACAGGTGTCCATCCAGCTGTCACTCTGTCAGTCTCTCGGACTTGCTCCCTCCTTACAAAGCCTCTGTTTTTCTGCACACCTATTAATAGCAGGCACTCAGGTGACCATCAGTGGTGGGGGCTCCCCATGTCTTAATCTTGGAGGAAGCGTCATCAAGAATTCGAACCCAAATACCAGCCATTTCTGCTCCAAAGGATTATGCTGATGCTCATGAAAAGCCAACGGTTGGACGGTCAGTCTCTCACCACTGAGCCCGCCTCCTCTCTGTTCTGGCTGAGATGAGCTGACTCCCTGGGAATTCTTCTCACACTACAGCCTTCCACAGGGCATAGGATCCTCTTGAGACAGCCACTCTGAGTGGCATTAGACAACAGACCAGGCACAGAGACGTACGGAGCCCTGACCCCCACCTGCCTGGCCCCTGGAAAGTGAAGCTACTTGAGATGCCCTGAGGGTGCCTGTGATGTGTGATCATCTCCGCTGCGGTGTGAACGTAGCAGAAGGCACCTTTCAAATGTGTCCCTTCATGACTCCATAAGCAATCGTGTGGGAGAGCTCCCTGCCAACAGCTGTTGGCCTGCCCTGCACACGGTCCCCTGGATCTCGCTGGCTCTTTATCTGTAGCAAAACAATGCCATTCCCGTATCTGGCAAGGGGGAGAGAAATGATGGCAATTCACTCCCGACATGATACTCCTGAGCTTACCGAATGAACTAATACTGGCATCAGAAAACAAAGAGGAGCCGAACCCTTCCGGCCGGAGATCTAGCCACACCTGAAGACACGGTCTGCCCAGGAGGACACACCAGATGAGGATACCTTGGGGACTTCTGAATTTATGACTTGGATGTTGTTCATTCCAGAGATTCCTGGCCAATGGTGGTTGCGAGGTGCTACTGAGTAATGGCTCCAAGGCATCGTGCCCGGTGGGCGACAGAACACAATACCACCCGGTCTGTGCCACCTTCACAATTGTCCTGAGGCTTAACCACTGTGTCCCTCTGTTTCGCTGAGGGCCTTTGGCTTCCCACTGCCTCTCCACTTGACCAAACACGATGTCCTTCCCCAGGGACTGGCCTCTCCCGACAACATGTCCGAAGTGCATGGGACGGACTCTCACCATCCTTGCCTCTGAGGAGCGTTCTGGCTGTACTTCTTCCAGGACAGATCTTTTGGTAGCCCGTGGTACTTTTGGTCTTCTTGGCCAACACCCTAATTCAAAGGCATCGATTGTTTTTCTGGCTTCCTTATTCAAGGTCTAACTTTCACGTGCATAGGAGGTGGCTGAGAACACCCTGGCTTGGGTCCCCTGTACCTCTGTCCTCAAAGTAACATCCTTACTGTTCAACGTTAAAGGGTCTTGTGCTGCAGATTCACCTAATGCAATGCATCATATGATCGCTGGACTGCTGCTTCCATGAGTCCTTGTGGAAAGTCCTGGTGGGTGTAGTTAGAGGTTATGACTTGCGAACTGCAAGGGCAGAACTTCAAAACTACCAGCAGCTCCCTGAGGCTTTTACTCCCGTAGAGTTACAGACTCAGATACTCCAGGAGGGGCAGTTCTACTCTGTCCTCAGGGTCACTGAGGCGGAATCCCCTCGGCGGCGGCGGCAGTGAGTTAGTTTTCTGGGGGGGTTGGGTTGTTGCTGTTGTTGAACCTCGATTTCTGGGTCTTTGCATGTCTCTCTTCTTGCATCATCCGTCTCCCAAGCCTACGCCCTACACCAAATCTTCCCACAAGTCTGATCTTTTCCTGGTCTACCTGCTCACATCGTCCAAAGAGCTCTCCTCCAGCCACTTCCCCAGGTGGCTCCAGAGCAGGTGCGGTGTGCCCAGCAGCCTCTGTCTGGACATGGGCACATTTGGGTGTCTGGCTGTCAGTCCTGACTGCTCCGTCTCTAAGTCGCAAGGCTCTAGGGAAGCTACTCAGCTCTCTGGCAAGGAGGCCAGGGTTATCACTGGTCCCCTAGAGTGGTTCTGAGCCTGAAATGAGCTAAGAGGCAGGAGGATCTCAGCATACCCCACCCCCCACCCCGCCCAGGCATAGAGCCATTGCACAATACATGTGGATTGGTTCTTTCCCTCTCGAAAGGCACTCGCTTGTGTTTAAAGAGGAGGCCCTCAGTGGTACAAATGGTTGAGCACTTGACTACTGAAGGAAAGGTAGGCAGTTTGAGCCCACCCAGGGGCACCTTGGAAGAAAAGTCTGGCAATCTACTTCCAAAAGGTCAGAGCCATGGGAGACCCTAAGCAACAGAGTTTACCCTACACACACACACACACACAGGGGCATCCCGAGTCAAAATCCCCTCAAAGGCCACTGCTCAGCTGTCTTGAAAGTGACAGTGCGCGCAGCCTTCACTTGTTCTCTGCCCCATCCTTGAGTGATCTGTCTCCCAACTGTGCACCCATGATGACTTGGCCCCTTCTCCCCGCCCTCCCCCACGTGCATCGGAACAGAGTCGGGCTCTCTCAGGTTCCTAAGGGCGCACTTGTTTCAGAAGTAGATTGCCAGACCTTTTTTCTGAGGCCTTTCAAGCTCACCTCTGGGCGAACTTGGATCACCAACCTTCCAGTTAGCAGCCAGGGTGCTAAGCCCTTGCCCTGGGCGTAGGCCCTGCCCTCCCACCACCATAGGAACTCAGGAAACACTTTTGATGAGGCTGGGGGTGTGGTGCCTACCGTAGACAGCCCTCCCTGGGGGGAAAAGCTGGAGGGTGTGCTTCAGGAGAGAGTAGATCTCCCCGGGGCCCCACACCTAGGAAAGCAGCTCGGTGTTAATGTGTGGCAGGAAGACGGGGAACTGGCATCCAATGAGGGCCCTGTGCCAGGAGCTCTGGTGTGCGGTCTCACACATAGAAACATACCGTCCCATTTCACAGAGGAGGAAATTGAAGCTCCGACCAGCTAAGCAACGGGTCTACCCTTGAGTACCTACTAGTACCTTGCCTTTTCCCATAACAGATTTGTTTCATCTGCTGGCAGCCTGTGGTCTGGTTAATAGTCACCAATTCTCTTCTTTGGTCTTCCCTTATTCATTGTCTAGCTTTTCTTTGCATAGAAGGCGTTGAATAACTTAGGTCAGGCACGCCTTGGTCCTCCAAGTGGAATCTTTGCCTCTGAAGACTTCAGACAGGTCTTTTGTAGCAGATTTGCCTAGTGCAATACGTCGTCTGACTTCTTGGCTGGGTCTTCCATGGGCATTGATGGCAACTGCAATGAAAGCCTTTGCAACACCAATCTTTGTTCTGTTTATCATGATGCTATTAGTCCAATTGTTCGGACGTTTGTTTTCTTTATGCAGAGGTGTACATGCTACTTTGATCTTCCACAGGAAGTGCTTCAAGTCCTCTCTACTTTCAGAAAGCAAGGCTGTCCATGGACCTTCCTCCCGTCCTGATGCTGTGTGCTTCTTTACATTGCCCAGCCTCTTGGAAGACTGGCACAGCATACAGATAGAAAGAAGCGTGGGGAAACGACATAACCTGGATCCACCTTTTCTGATTGTTAAGCTACACAGGGTCTCCTTGTTCTCTGTGAAAACTGCTTCTTGGTCTATGTTTGGGGGCCACACGAAATGTTCTGGAATTTCCATTCTTCAAAACGGTATCTATCATTTATTACGATCCACAGAGTCCGCTCAATGCCATTTTCTAATCAATAAACACAGGTGAAGAGCTGTCTGGGATTCTCTGCTTCCATGCAAGATTCATTGTAGATTCGCCATCCTTGCCCACATCCTCTTCAGAATCAGGCTTGGCTTTCTGGCAGTCCCCTGCTGACACATGTTACAGTCTCCGGCATAATGTTACTTGCATGTGATATTAATGGTGCATGATACAGGCTGATACTTTCTGCATTCCATTCGATCACCTTGCTTTGGAAATGGGCACAAACATGGATCTTTTCCCAGCGACGGGCCGGTTGCTAGCTTCCAAAGTTCTTGGAATAGAAGAGCAAGCACTTGGAACACGGCCTCCATTGGTTGAAACCCCTCTGCGGTGCCCCAGCAGTTCCCCGAGCCCTGCTCCTAGGTCAATTCCGCAGTGAGAGGGAGAGGCAGTCAAGTCTAAGAGCTGAACAGAACATTTCAAAGAGAGGCTCAAGAAGTCCAAGTGAAGAATTACAGTGAAACCCGCAAAGACCTGGAGTTGGAACATCAAAGGGGAACGACTGAGGGAAAACAATGAAAACAAGCCTGGGCGTTCCCTACTGGAGGATTCCTTGGAGAGGCGGAGGGAGGCTGAACGGCCTAAGAGGATGGAAGGAAGGCGCAGAGCCGCTGTACCAAAGAGTTGGTGTAGATTTCAATGGCGACGAGCAAATGTGCGGCTATTAGGCTCTCTGGGTGGTCTCGATCACTTTCAACATTTTAATGGAAGGAAAAGAAAAAAAAAAAACCCGCTGGCGGTGCGCAGCACGTTAAAAGCACCTGGCCACACAGCGCGCCTTCCTGGGGCCCATTATGGGCCCTGTGTCCTCCCGGGTCCTCCAGGACAGCGACGAGAGGACTTTCCCCAGGGTCGGAGGAGGGACTGGCGACAGGCCAGGTCGTCGGGTTGCGCCCTGGGCGCTGTGAGCGCGGAGGAAGGCGCGGCGCTGCGCGCGGGCCGGCGCCACCAGAGGGCGCGCTGGGTCTCGGCGAGCTCGCAGCGCGGCGGAGTGTGGCGGAGCGCGAGCCGGGCGCGAAAGCGGGGCGGGGCCGCGAATCGGGGCGCAAACGCGGGCGGGGGCGAGCCGGGCGCGAACGTAGGCGGGGGCGAGCTGGACGCGAACACGGACGGGGGCGAGCCGGGGCGCAAACGCGGACAGAGCACGAACTGGGGCGCAAACGCGGGCGCGAATGCAGGCGGGGGCGCTCTGGTTCGCGGGCGTCTGGGCGCTTGGGGAAGAGGAGAGAGCGCTGCGCCCCAGAGATTGCCAACGGATCCAGGAGCCCTGGGGTCGCAGGGGGCTGAGCTTTGGGCTGCAAACCACAGGGTCCCGATTCAGTCTCACTAGCCAGCAGTTCCCCCCAGAAGGCTGCAGCTGTTACCGTCTTGGAAACCCTAAGGAGCGGCTTCCCTGCCCCGCAGGCCTCTAGGGGTCCACAGCTGGAACCAACGGGATGGCAGTGGGTAGTCCAAGCAACCAGAGCATTTAGAACAATGGCACTTATTAATGATGCAGACCCCGTGGCATAGTGGTTACACATTGGGCTGCTAACCACTAGGTCAGCAGTTCAAATCCACCAAACTCTCTGGAGAGAATGATGGGGCCTTTCTCCTCCCATAGAGAGTTACAGTCTCCAAAACCCTCGGGGGCAATTCTACCCTGTCCTATAGTGTCGCCTTGAGTTAAAATGGGACTCCACGGCAGTGAGTTTGGGTTGGGTTTACCCTTAACTCCCATTAAGTCCTTCAGAACCTCACCCCAGCTGAGCAAGTAGATGCATTACTATTTGTTACAGTTGGAGAAACAGCCTTGGGTCACAAGTCTGGCCAAGGGCAGAGGCTGGGTTTAGCCCTCGCTCCCCTTTACCACAGACCAGCTACAGGGAATTCTCCTGGCGCAGTGGTTAAGTGCTCACTGCCAACTGCAAGGTCAGCAGTTTGAACCCACCAAATGTGATGTCAGAGAAAGATGTGGTGCTCTGCTTCAGCAAAGACTTACAGCCTTGGAAACTCTTGTGGGGCAGTTCCACTCTTTCTTAGAGGGCCGTGCTGAGTCTGCATGGGCTCACCAGTTGTCTTATACTAATAAAGCTTCTCTGATCATCCATTCTCCCACTTCCACTGAGGGTGGCCCTCTAGCTGGCCACTGGCTCCAGCAGCCCAGCTTGTCCCTGCAGAGACAGGCTGTGGCTCCCACTCTGCAGACTGGCATCGTGCCGGCTGCCCCTCCACCCAGAGACTACACAACAGCCTCCAGCAAGTTCCACTCTAATTAGCATTTATCGAACACTTACTATGTGCTGGGAACTGAGGGAATGCATTCAACCAGGTTCTCATTCAGTCCTCCCAATGAGAAGTACATTATTATTAGTGTGTGTGTGTGTGTGTGTGTGTGTGTGTGTGTGTGTGTGTGTATTCCTAGTCCCATTTTACATCCGAGGAAACAAAGTCGAAGGGTAAGTAAGTGATTTCCCTTGGGTCAAGCAATGAAAGCTGACTCAGCCCTGGGGTTCCCACCACCAGACCCAGCCAGCCAACATGCTTTCGTTGTGCCAGGCACTATTCTGGGTTCTGCTGACACAGCAAGCAGCTTGGGCCCTTGCTTTCTGGGAATGTGGGCTCTTCACAAGCTACCGGGAGTCACCCAGGAACCCGAACCCTTATTTCCTGACGGCTCCACAGATGACTGAACAGAGAAGAAAAGGAACTTTTTCCATGTGGAAATACAGATAACATTCCTAACCTTTACCTAGGAGATCAGGAATTGACTGTGCTCACTTGAATGGTTGCCCATTCGTGGGGATGAACAGGGCCCCAACCGCATCTTTCCCTCACTCCATGCCCACAGTGGTCAGGCGAGGCGTATCTCATGGCCCTGCTCT
Organism: Echinops telfairi; assembly: GCF_000313985.2. Taxonomy (NCBI): domain Eukaryota; kingdom Metazoa; phylum Chordata; class Mammalia; order Afrosoricida; family Tenrecidae; genus Echinops; species Echinops telfairi. Next base: position 29,048,923 of record NW_022103915.1, read on the forward strand.
GATGGACAGCTTACCAGCCCCAAATGGCATCCATCCAAGACGGTGGGCTCAGCATCCCCGCTCTCTGCCGGGCTCAACTAGCCCATGGTGGCCAATCAGGATAACAAAGGTAGACTGGTTGGCAGAGGCAGGGCAGACAAGCAGGCAGGTGTGTCCTGGGCCATGGTACCTCACCTGCCAGTGTCAGCCTTGCCAGTCCCTCTCAGCACTGCCAAAGCCCCATGCCACTGAGATACTGCCCGCTGGATCCTGGAGAGGGGCAGGGGTAAAAGGACAGGCAGCACCATGCTATTCTACCCAGCTGTGCCCAGGTGGCCCATGGCAGTGGCAGACAGAGGTCATTAGCCTGTGGGGCGTCAGGTTCCATCCACCCCACAAAGTACCTGTATATAGCTGTCACTGGACTTGGCTCACGTGAGGGCTCTGGGTTCTGAAGGATAGGATACGGATCCACTTGATCTAGGAAATTCTGGGATGGAATTATACAGATGGCCAAATCTGAACACTGCAGCTCCACCTAGTCCCTCCTTGTGCACCTAGTGGCTTCTGCCCTCCTAGGGGACTGGCCCCTCGCTGAGAGTCAGTTTACCATCTCCTAGAAAGTCTCAGAACAGTTCTACCCTGCCCTACAGGGTCACCATAATGGGAATGGACCCGATGGAGCTTGGTTGGCGCTGCAAGCATTCCAGTCTCCTAGCAGAGAGGGCAGCTGGCTGCTGGGTGGGCCTGGGCCGAGCCCAGCCATCAATAAAAGGAAGTGGGCTGCCCCGAGGGCTTGATGGGGGAGGGGCTGGAAGGGTTTGCTTCAGATTTGTCCAGCTAGCTCCCGGGTGAGGATGGGAAGGGAGCGGAGATTCCAGACTGAAGTCCTATCTAGAGGGGTGGGGAGGGGGGAGAGCTCTGGCCTGAAACCTCTCTGACTGGGGAGTTCAGAAATTGCAGTAGGTGGCAGGAAGCGATAGGAAGGCGAAAGAAACCTCCGATTCACTAAGAGAACAGTCTCTCCCTATCCCCCGGGTCCCAGGACAGATGAGTAGGAGATAGTACAGAGAACAGCGCTGCTATCTGACCTTCCTGAGCCCCACCTGATGTGTAAGGGGCCCCTGACCTTCCTGAAACCCACCTGATGTATAAGGGCCCCGCCATGGGGACTCTGCTTCTGGCATCGACCTGTATCTCCTGTCCTCAATGCCAAGGCCACCTGCCCTTCTTTCTGCTCTCCTCATCCTCCCACACTGCCCTCTGTCCTCCCACACTGCCCTCCGCTTCTCTTTCCTTCTTCCCTCTGCCCTCTCCCCTCCCTCCTTCTTCTCCTTCCTTCCTCCTCTGTTCATTCATCATTCAGCCATGATGGAATGGTTCGGTGATCACCTGCTCTGAGCCTAGCATTGCTCTGGGTACTAGAGACCCCTCAGTGGTAAGAACACAGACCCAAACCCCCAGCCTCATGGCTCCTTGTCTCCCACCAACTCACCTCTCAACATCCTTCCCTTGTCACCCACCAAGCAAGTGTCAGCTCAGAGAAAACCCATCCAGCCTGCCAGCCAGCTGGCCATCAATTCATTCAAGAGCTCTTGTGTGCCTCCTGTGTGCTGACCTCCATTTAAGGTACTGGGTACACAGGAGGCCACCTCTTCCTGGGTGAAAGGCTGTCTAAGAGAATCTTACCCATGCCAGCCCACCCTTTGGGACCCTGAAAGGTCACCAAAGCTCTTGGTCATTAGAGGGAAGAGACCTTTAGTACAAAACCCAGAGGAGAGCAGACCCCCCCAGGATCAAGCCATCATGGCGGGCATGTATGGGAGCCACTGAGACCTCAACCTTCCTCCCAGTCCTCCTTCCACCCCCACTCAGACCCAGGCCACACCTCCCTAGACCCATGGTCCCCTTTGCACCTGGGAAATGCCCCCCACCCCACCCCTCCCCCCGAGCCAGAAGGAAGCCAGGGCACGTGCGGCCCCTTCCCTGATGGACGTCATCCCCATGGCAGCTGCCCCTGGCAGCCCTGCCGGGTTAATTAACTCTGCCCGGATGCGCTGACTCACTCCTTGGCTCCGTGACCCGCAGAGGACACCTCCTCAGACACAATTACATTTGAGGATGAAGCATTTCCTCTGGGCACAGAACAAGCCTGGGAAGCTGTTCTCCAGGCGGGAATGGGGCCTGTTTGGTGATGACTCACAGCGCAGGCCCTGAGTGTGGCAGGTGCAACTCACTCCGATGTTCTGCACCCCTGGGGCCTGGGAGCGCATGGGCCGTTCTCGACTTGGGAAAGGGGGGAAGTAGGGGGTGGGGAGAACAGGACAAAAAGGGCCTGCTACATGCATCGATATGGCAGGCCTGCCCAAAGTCACTGGACCGATGCTCAGGATCCCTGGAGCCCAGGTGGCAGCCTAAAGTACCTCAATCAATCACTGTATTTCCTGAACACGCTCCACGTCCCCTTCTGTCCGTGTGCTGTACTGTGGTGACTTGTGTGGTGTATGAAGCTGAAAAATATGCCACCGGATATTCCAAATACCGAGGTCATCCATGAGGGGCAGGTTTCAACAGAGCTCCCAACCTTAGACTAGGAAGCAAGGCCTGGCGATCGGCTTCCTGAAATTCATCAATAAAAGCCCCAGGGCTCACAGGAGACCGATGTCTGTCCACGCTGGCATAGCCTCTGTCATGGATCAGGAAATTGAGGCTTGGAGAGAGGTTGACCTGCTCTCTTGGGGATCATCCTGCTGTTACGAACGCATCTAGCCACACTGATTCTGTCTAGCACGGGGGGACTGGGAATCCAGCTGCAAACCTTTGGCCCTCTTCCGGACTTCTGTTTTTAAAGGAACAAGAAAAGAGAGGAGGCAGCCTACGGTGGCTGCGAGGGACACAGCATTCAAGTCAGAAGAAGGCCGTGGTCGCCTGTGCCCAGTCTCTTGCAAGTCTTTGCGGGGGTGGCGGTGGGGATCCATCAGTGGGGGTCCAAGCCCCAAACGCCCACCCTGAGCCTGGGGAAGGCACTGCAGGAGTGGAGGTACCTGGCTCAGCGGTGTTTCCTTGGCAGAGAGGCTGTGTCTGAGTGGAAAGAGGAACCGACTTGCATTTTAATGATGAGTCCCCCAGGTTCCTGTGACCTTGAGGTGGCTCTTATGAAAGGATACTACAGATGGGACAACACAATGGGAAGCATGGTGTGCCCTCAGTTGAAAATGCTCTGAGGTGTCCTTCTTAGGAAGCTTGTGGCTGCACGTGCCATCCTCCCATTACCCACCCCCACACGCCCTGACCAATTGTGAGCGCCACACCCTCTGCTAGATACAGTTAACACAGTGATGATCTCACTGCTAGATCCAGTTCCCACGGTGACGATCTCACAGCTAGATCCAGTTCCCATGGTGACGATCTCACTGCTAGATCCAGTTCCCACGGTGACGATCTCACTGCTAGATCCAGTTCCCACGGTGACGATCTCACTGCTAGATACAGTTCCCACGGTGACGATCTCACTGCTAGATACAGTTCCCACGGTGACGATCTCACTGCTAGATACAATTCCCATGGTGACGATCTCACTGCTAGATACAGTTCCCACGGTGACGATCTCACTGCTAGATACGGTTCCCACGGTGACGATCTCACTGCTAGATACAGTTCGCATGGTGACAATCCCTGCTAGATACAGTTCCCACGGTGACGATCTCACTGCTAGATACGGTTCCCACGGCGACGATCTCACTGCTAGATACAGTTCGCACGGTGACAATCCCTGCTAGATACGGTTCCCACGGTGACGCTCTCACTGCTAGATCCAGTTCCCACGGTGACGATCTCGACTGGTAGATACAGTTCACACAGTGACGATCTCGACTGGTAGATACAGTTCACACAGTGACGATCTCACTGCTAGATACAGTTCCCACGGCAACGATCTCACTGCTAGATCCAGTTCCCACGGCGATGATCTCGACTGGTAGATACAGTTCACACAGTGACGATCTCGACTGGTAGATACAGTTCCCACAGTGATGATCTCACTGCTAGATACAGTTCCCATGGTGACGCTCTCACTGCTAGATACAATTCCCACGGTGACGATCTCGACTGGTAGATACAGTTCCCACGGTGACGATCTCACTGCTAGATACGGTTCCCACGGTGACGATCTCGCTGCTAGATACAGTTCCCACGGTGACGCTCTCACTGCCGTTGACTCAGTGCTGTCACAGTGACCCTGTAGGACAGGGTAGAACAGCCCATGTGCATTTCCGGGATTCTAACTCTTCCCGGGAGTAGAAAGTCCAGTCTTTCTCCCTTGGAGCTGGCTGGTGGATTTTGAACTGCTAGCCTCGTGGATGGCAGCCCAACGTGTAACCACGACGCCACCAGGACTCCTTGAAGATAGCCCCGAGAAGGAGAAAGCCCCCCAGAGCAGGCTGGGCAGGAGGGGAGAAGAAGGACGGGTCGCTGCCTTGGGGACAGCCTCACTGGCCACGCCGAGGGCCAGGGGGTGAGTCCTGCTCTGCTCGCCTGGCGTCTGACGTCACAATGAGCTGCAGGGAGTTCCCCTGCACTTTCGGCCGGCCAGACAGACCAGGGTTTGAGACCCCGCTCCCCCATTTCCATCTGTGTTACTGCGCCCCTCGGTGGCTCGGGTCCTTTATATGCAGATCCAGTGCTATCTATCCTCCCCCACCCCCACCCCCCAGAGTGGTTGGACTGCTCAGGAGCTGCCAAGGGCCCTGGCCTTAACATCAGGAACCCTGGAGCCACAAGGGTTAGGTGCTCGGCTGCTAACTAAAGGTCAGTGGTTCAAATCCGCCCAGTGGTTCAGAGGAAGAAAGACATGGCAACCCGCTCCCATAAAGTCACAGCCCAGAGACCCGCAGTGTCCCCTGGGGTTGTTTTGCGTGGGCAATCCACTCCACGGCCCCCAAGAACAGCAAAGACAGCTAACAGCACCAAGCCCTCCGTGTTCTGGGCACTGTGCCGGATGAGTCACGTGAATTCTCACGAATAGTCTAAGTCTTTGCCTGCCTGTCTCTTTCTCACACACACACACACACATCCTACATAAGTGACTACTGTTATTATCCCATGTTACAGAGGAGAAAACCAAGCCTCTGATGGGGGGTTTGCAGCCAGGGTCGCAGAGTAAAGGGCCTGGGTGGATTCGAACTGCAGCTGGGGCCGCCTCCAGAGTGCATGCACACTGGGAGCGCTTTGCACATGCACGGACACCACAGCCAGGCCTCCGGGAGGCTGCAGGAGGCCACCGAGTTGGGTGGGGAAATGCCAAGTCCAAATGGAACCGCCTCCACTTGCAGCTGTGTCCAGACCCTTGCTTGTTCCCTAGAGGCCGGGTTAGGGGGAGGAGGAGGGGTTTCAGAGGCCTTGGGTCACCTTGGCACTTCGGTGCCTGTTGGCACAAGCAATGGCCTGGGAGCATGTGTTGGGGACAGGGGGTGAGAGTGGGGGTGGGTGCTATTCACTGCCGCCGCCAGCCGACAGTAAATAAGACCGTGGGCTTGATTCATGAGGTCTGACAGGAAATCTATAGCATGTGGTGTCTATAATCCGAACGCTGCGCCGCGGCAAAATGAAAGAACAACAGTCCAATTATGGGGTCCCGCTTGATCCCAGCCATGCTCCTCAGACCTTGCTGGGCCTGGGAAGCCGGGTGGCAGCAACGGGGACTGGCTGATGGCCTGTGGCCAGGGGCAGGTAGCGGCAGCAGCTGGGAGGAGGTGCCTAGGCAGAGCCGGGCTGCCTGGGACGTGGGAAGGAGTGGCATGGTGGCAGGCATTTCCCAGCGGGCTCTGCCAGGCTCAGGCCAACCCACTCTGTACCCAGGCCCCTTGGGCATCTGGAGGCCCACCCTGAAAGGGGGGCCCCTCGAGCAAACATAGCAACTTCAGATGCCCCTGCTCTTTGCTTCCTGGACCACACGCAGCCGCTGTCATTTGGAGTCTAGCTCCTGGAGACGGTTGTGGAGTAGAACTCCCCCAGAGGGGTCTCTAGACTCCAGTCTTTGCGGGAGGAGCTCTAGTGGCTCAGTCTGTTGGACCGCTAACCCAAGAGTTGGCCATCAAGCCCGCCAGGTTCCCCACAGGAGAAAGATGAAGCTGTCTGCTCTTGTGAAAATGCGCAGCCTCAGAAACCCTCGATAGGGTCGCTGTGAGTCAGAACCGACCCAAAGGCAGGGAGTGGGGGGACCCCTTCCCCCAGGTCTTTCTTCCCAGGAGCCCCTGAGGGGTTCAAACCTCCAACTTTTAGGTTAATAGTCACATGCAAACCATTTGGCCCGGCACTGTGGAATAAGCATTAGGCTGCTAAACACAGCGTTGGCAGTTCCAACCCACCAGCAGCTACCTCGGGAGAACGAACAGGCGGGCTGCTCCCAGAGGGGCTTGCCGGCTCAGAAACCCCAAGTTCAACTCTGTCCTAGAAGGTCACTTGCCAAATCATACCAAACCTGCTGCCATCAAGTCCAACCATAGTGGCCCTGTGTCGGGTTTCTGAGGCTTTCCATCTTTACGGGAGCTGGTAGTCTCAGTTTCGACCCGAGGAGAAGAACTACTGACCGTCTGGTTAGCAGGCTGATGCTGACCGGTCAGTGCCACCACCAAACCAAACTCACTCCCACTGAGTCAATTCTGACTCACAGCGACCTGGCAGTGAGGGTAGAACTAACTGCCCCTGTGGGTTTCCGAGACTGTACGGAAAGCCTTATCTTTCTTCCACAGAGCGGCCGGTGGTTTCAAACCGCTGACCTTGTGGTTGACACCCCAATGGGTAACCACTAGGCTGCCTTCGTTTGTCACGGCAGCCCGCCATGTACTGATGGTATCTGGCACACGAATAAATGTCTAACAATAAATGTATGCAGTGCACCTGGAGGACCTGAATTTGAGTCTTGGCTCCCCATTCAATCAGGTCTCTGTGGTCTTATTCAAAGATGCCCTGGAGGCACAGTGGTTAAGTGCTGAGCTGCTAACTGAATGGTTGGTAGTTCGAGCCCACCTACCACTCTGTGGGAGGAAGATATGGTAGTCTGCACAGCCTTGGAAACCCTAGGGCAGTGGTTCTCGACCTTCCTCACGCCACGGCCCTTTCATCCTGTTCCTCATGTGGTGCTGACCTGCCCCCCGACCATAACATTATTTTCATTGCTACTTCCTGTCACTTTGCTACTGTGATGAATCGGGTGATCCCTGTGAAAGGGTCGTTCGACCCCCAAAGGGGTCACAACCCACAAGTTGAGAACTGCTGCCCTAGGGGGTTTCCTCTGTCCCACAGGGTTGCTATGAGTTGGAATTGATTTGATGGTAGTGAATTGGGGTTGGTGTTTAGTGGGGGCCGATCCAGCTACCCTGCAATGCCCCGTCTCTACACAAGCCAGAGTCCATGTTGACAAGCCCCAATCTAACCGCCAGTGTGAATGTTGTTCGCTTATGATATGTGCCACTGTTCTAAATCTCTCCTACACAACAACCTCCTGATGTGGTATTGTTACGAATCCCATTTCACAGACGCAGAAACCAACCACAAAGCAAGTATGAAGCATGTGGCAAACCACACAGCGAGCCACCCAGGTGCAGACGAGATTCAAGTCCTGGCCATCCAGTTCTAAAGCCAGCGCTTCGAGCACTCCACTTGTGTTTACTCCCCTTCTTAAAACCACCCAATGACCATGTACGGCACTAAGTCAAAACTAGGAACTCCTTGCCACCAACTACCTGGTTCTCTGATTAGTCTCTGTCTAACCTCTGCCTCCAGACGCTTGACGGCGACACATTCTTTCCTATGGTGCCTCTGAGTTGGAAAGGCAGTTGGATTCCCTGCCCTTGGCGTCTAGCTGAACCAGTGGGAGGCGGGAGGCATGAGGCTGCATGCCTTCCAAGGCTAGGCCAGAAGAGGTCTTGCGGCTTAGATCGTACACTCTGGGAACCCGACCACCATGTGGTAAGGAAGCCAAGCAGCCCTATGGAGAGGCCCTGGCTGAGCTCCCAGCCGGCAGCTAGCCCGTGTGCTGGCCCTGTAAGTGAGTCGTCCTGACAGTCCGTCCTCCGGCTCGTCACATCACCGCCTTGCCAGCGTGTGCACCCGTGCACCCGGCAGAGCTGCAACCAACAGCCCCTAGCAGCCCCTGCCTACGTTTCGATTTGTGAGCAAAATAAACCAGGGTTGCTTTAAGACACTGCATGTTGGGGGTGGGGTGGGGGGGCAGGTTTTGAAGATTTCAGATGCAAACATCTCCCTCTCTTCCCAACTTAAGCTCATTCAGGGATTTCTACACCATGCACCAAATAACCTCCACTCCCAAGGCCCTGTTAGGTCTGCTCACCAGCTTCTCCTTGGGCCCCTCTCACCCTGACTTGGTCCCTTTTGTGTCCCTCCAACATGCTCCCAGTCCCAGACCTCTGTACTCACTGTTCCCTCTGCAAGGGCTGGTCTGGTCACACTGGGCCTTAGGACAAGTCCCGAGAGGTTGTCCCCACACCCTTGTGTAGAAAGAAGGCCCTCTCCCATCCCATCCAGTCTCTCTTTACCCGCTTGCTGCTTCTCCATTCATCCAGGTTTATTCCACAGGGAATTTTCCTATACTGTGCTCACTCCCCTGATGCCCGTTTCCCCTCGAGAGCAGGGCAAACCCACCAACTGCCCTTCGGGGGAGAAATGAAGCTGTCTGCTCCCTTTTGAAGTCTCCAAAGTCCAATACAGGGAGACTACGAGTTGGAATGTAGCGCAACTATGACTGTGGATTTTTAAATAAGAACCATCAAGGCCATCATCCTTCGCCGAGTTCTTAATACCAAGTTCTTCTTCTATCTCCTTGCCAGGATACATGTGCCTACGTGAGTGATGGACATCCCACAGCTCTGCCGCACGAACATCACTATTTCACAGGGGAGAACACCAAGGCTCAGCCGGGTGGCATTCAAACCAGAACGCCCGGGCTGCCCAGCCCATGCTTTTAAAGCACATGCCCCCACCCTCCCCCGTTCAGTCTGGTCACTTGTCCAAGCTTTAGCTTCCTCATCAGAATCCATCACCTGACTGTCACGGAGGACAGGCCAGCCGAGAAGAACTCAAGCAGCAGCATCAGGCACGGGTTACATGTCATGTGAAGAAGACGCATCGGCCCTGCGGTCAGCAGTTTCGCCCGGACACCGCCTGCAGGCCTGTTCCCAGGTTCTCGCCACGACCCCTGCCCACCTGCCCCTTGGCGAGTGCTGTCCCCTCTTCCCCGCCACAGCGCCGCGAGAGGCCGAGGGCAGCAGGGGACTCTCTCCTGTGAATGCTCATTCAAAACCGAAAACCCACAGCCACCAAGTGGATTCCGACTCCTGGCGACGCAATGGGACAGAGTGGAACTGCTCTCTGGGTTTCGGAAGCTTTCTCCCGAGGAGCTCCCCCACCACGCCACCAGGGAGTGGGTCGTGCTCCTTTGAGCCCTCCTTGCTGTTCCCATGGGTCTCTGATGGGGTCTTGGCCGCTCGCTGGTCTCCCCGGCAACACCCCAGCGTCTCCAAGGTGAGACAGCCTCCTTCCTTCTACACACCCTCCTTACCACCTCTATCACCACCTGTCCCTATATCCCAGCCCAACCTGGGGCTCCTCATCAGCCCTTGCTGGGAGCTTTAGGATCCCTCTAGCTTTCAGGGGAACCCCCTCTCGGTCTCCTACCTTGCTGTGACACGAGATTTGGGGGTGTCGGTCTGGGAAAAGAAGAGTCTGTGTTTGTCAAGGTAGATGCTTCTTGGGAGAATTCCCATCCAGGAACCAGCCGGGACCATCCCTAGCCTAGGCTGTCTGCCAGTGCTCAGAGCGTTGTGCAGAGTCCCCGTGTGACCACCAGAACGAGGCTCAGAGAGACAGTGGGTGTGTTTATGGGCTGGCTGGGCAGGGATTGGGATGTCCATCCAGAAAGACAGCTTGGATGACAAGATAAGATCATGAACTCACGACTAAGCTTCCTTCCCCGTCTACGCCCTGGGGCACTCCAGGGCCCAGTCCTCCCTGGGACGTAGAGGCTACAGGTACTTAAGGTTCTCCAGCAACGTTTGCGGTGGAAAGTCCGGGCACCCCCTGGGGGGGGGCCTCCGATAAAGCCAGGTGGTCACCAGGTGTCGATTGCTGGGACTTGTTATTGAAGGATGGCGGGCCAAAGGGGTGTGAAATGTGAGCTCTCTCCAGACAGAAGCCCCTCGGGCTGAGGGCCAGGTGATGCAGCAGCAGGGCTCAAGCCAGGCTTCCCTTAGGAACGCCAGGTCTCCACACAGCGGCAGGTGGAGCTGAGGGGCAGGAGAGCAGCCCCCGAGGGAGATGCCACCTGGCAGGGTCTGTGCAGCACTTCTTAGTTCTTGGTCCTTCTCTTACCCAGCCTGGGTGCTGGGCTGGGCCAGCGTCTGGGGCACTGCCAGGTCAGGGTGCTCTGAGTTGCTCCCTTCCAACCATGTCAGGCAGGTATGATGAGACCCCTCGTGCTCGCAGGACACTGGGGCGGAGAGTAAAGGAAGGACCCTGCACACTTCCTTCAGAAGAGAGCGCGCAGGCTTCTGGTGCTCGTTCCTCCGCTGTGAGGCAAACCCCCAAGCCCGTCTTTGTTACCAGCCTGCTCTGTGGGGCCTCGGGCTCTTGGTGACTGACCCTGTGCAGGTCAGGAGAACTTTGCTCTATAGTTTTCGCTGGCTGGTTTCTTGGAAGTACCTTGCCAGGCCTTTCTTCTGAGGGCCCTCGGGGTGGACTCAAACCTTCAACCTTTGGGTCTGCAGCTGCGCACAGTGACTGTTTGCACTGTGACCCCGGGCCTCTGGGCCTCTCTCACCATCCCCGTGCTCACTTCCCAGTTTGTCGGCCAAGAAAGCCCGGGCAGGTGGGACCTTTGATGGCCCGGCCCTGGTGACCAAGGCAGGGAGGAAAGGCAGGTGGACACACCTCTTCTCTATCCAGGGCCACAGTGACCCTAAGGGTGTGTGTGTGTGAGGGGGGGGGGTTCCCGCTTGGCTGTGAGGACAGCTGAGCCCAGAGAGGCTCAGTCACTCATGGAAGGCCGCACCAGCTAGCTGACAAGGGACCCTGGTTCAAACGTGGCTCTCCCTGGTTCTTCCCACTACGCCGTCAGAGAAAAGAGCCCCAGTGGAGTTGGGATCTGAAGAATAGAAGGGAGTGGGTTTGGTGAGCGGGGAGAGGTGGGGGACTTGGGGAGGAGGCTCCTACTTCTGCCCATCCCCTGCCCCAGCCACCACCACCCCTCCAGTGCCTCATCCTTGCAGCCCCGAAGGGGTGTTCCCTGAGACCACACCCCCCCACCCGCTGGCATCAGCGTCAGAGCGATTCCTTCTAGGGTGTCCAGGAAGGACATTGTCTCCAGCCCCGCCATCCTTCCCCAGGCTCCTGGGCTCCCGACTCTGCCCCCCAATTGTTATCTGTCAGTACACAGTAATTAGAGATGTGGCATGCTTGATAAAGACTGCCGCCTGCCCGAGATGGAGCTGCCCTCTCGGACGAGTCTAATTAACGTCCTGATGGATAAGGCGAAGAAAGCCCACCAGGATGGATGTCTGCCGGCTCTGTGCGCACGGCCTCTTCATGACGGGGGACGAGGGGGAGAGATAGAAAGGGCCCCAGGAAACGCGCCTACAAACCAATCAATATGTCCTTTTGTGCGATGTGAAGGGGCATGGCACGCGGCCGGCCTTTTGAACCAGTCCTGGGGCTGTGGCAGCAGCTGTGTGGCTGGGCTGGGCCCCTGCCCTGGGCTCTCCCTGGCACTCAACCAGCCTGAGTCTGCACAGGGGACATGGGGCCAAGGAGCATGCTGGCCCAGTGTTCCCACCCACCTGCTCTCTCTGGGCAGCAACTGTAGACTTAGTCACAGAGGACACGCGTGTCCTCCTGGCTGGGGCCACGAGGCAGTCCGGACACGGTCCCACTGCCCACCCTTCAGCAACCCAAAGCAGAGGGGGGGCGGTGCGTGTGTGAATGTGTATGTTTGTGAAACCACCTGAGCCCCCCACAGAAGGCACGCAGGAGGAGGAGAGAGGATGGTTCCCATGATGGGCAATGCCCGGGAGCTGACGCCTGGCACCCGGTGTGGGGCAAGGGACTCATTGCATCCTCAAAGCAAACCCTAGAATGCAGGGGTTGTTGTTCCTGATTTAGAGATGGAAAACAGAGGCAGAGGGAAGTTAGGTCATTTGACCAGAGATCACAGAGATGTAAGTATAGACAGCGGCGTGATACAGGGTCCACCCAGTGAGCCCCCACGCAGCACGTTGTCAAATGCACTCCATTGACAGCCTTTCTTGGATCCAAGTCCCTGGGTGGAGCTAACACACTCAGAAGCTAAGCAACAGGTTAGAAGTTCATACCCACACAGAGGTGCCGCGGAAGAAAGGCCTGGCCACCTATGTCCCAGAACAGCAGCCGTTGAAAGGCCGATGGAGCACAGGTCCACTTGGACACACACGGGTGGTCTGGAGTCCACCCTCACTTGGTGGCAAGCACTGTTCTTGGATAGGAAAACTCACTGCCATGGAGCCAATTCCCACTCAGAATGACCCTGTAGGGCAGAGTCAAATTGTGCCGTAGGGTTTCTGAGGCTGCAAATCATGGTGCTCACAAAGGGACAGGCAGACTTGTCTTTCTCTCTTAGAGTGGCTGGTGGGTTTGAACTGCCAGCTTTGTGGTTAGCTGAAACCAGGCATACAGTTGCATAATCAATCCGTGAAGCTTGTCACTGAGGAAGGGGGAAAGAACGATGCCCTTGGAATATGGGACAGAAATGGGTAGGGAATTAACCTGCAATGTTATAAGAATTAACAGCATATTACATAACAGCAAGGTCTGAAGTTCAAAACCACCAAGCTGCTCCTCAAGAGAAAGGCGGGCTTTCTCCCATCCCATAGTCACAGTCTCAGACATACACAGGGCAGCGCTACCCTGTCCTATAGGGTTGCTATGGGTCAGCATCAACTGGATGGGCAGTGAGTTTTTAGTATGACTTTTTATAACTGCACCTTATCAACAATCAAGTTGGGATATTGGGTAGATATTATTTTCTGTCATGAAAAACATTTTATTTCCCAAAGGAAAACAAAACATGCCATGTCCACTCTCCTCACATACGTTGGTCGTGTTGTCAGGAGAGACCAGTCCCTGGGGAAGGACCTCATGCTTGGGAAAGTGGGGGGGCTGCCCCAAAGAGGAAGTTCCTCCGCAAGATGGGTTGGCACCGTGGCTGGAACGCTGGGCTCAAATGGAGGAACAGCTGTGAGAATGGGCCGGACCGGGCAGCGTTCCATTCGGTTGTGCAGAGGGTCGCTATGGGTGGGACCCCCCCTCAAAGGCATCTCACCACCACACCAACACCAACTCTCCCAGAGCAGGAACGTGTGCGTCCTTACAGGAGGGGCTGCACACGTTTGTGGGAAAGGGGAACTCAGAGATAAGGGAGCTGTTCTAAGAATGTTGTGAAGCCCCCCTTGTGAATACGATGCACTAGCCAGGCCCGTGCTTCCCAGGACAGGCGCTCTGGGACGGGGTGTTCCCTCTGGCTGCTGAGAGGTCACAGGTCACCCAGGAAGAGTAACAATGCTGTGAGTTAGGCCCACCAAGCTCGTCCTGGTTCTCCCAGCAGGCAGGGCTGGCACACAGCTGCCAGCTGTGGGCAGAGAGACAGGGCAGCCGGCCTCCCGGGCCAGACCTGTCTCCTGTAGACCCAGAGGTCAGGGCACCGGGGACCTTGGCTTCTGCCACCCAGACCTGAGCTGGGTGAGGGCTTGGTGGAAAGACGTGCTGTGGCAGTAGCTAATAGATAGAAGGAATTTGATTAGCTTTCTCTAACTGGCGATAAGATCCCAACAAGCCCTTCTCCATGTGTTTCTGGAGCAGGATGAAATTGTTTCGTTCCGAGAGTCGGCCCCCCGGGAGTCGCCTGGAAGCTCCTTTCATGAGAGGTAAAAATATGCCAATCATTAACGAGGGGAGAATTACGGAGACTTTAATGCAATCAGAAAGAGGAGCCCAGAGGCAGCCTGGGAATAAAACCTGCCCTTAAATCAGAGAGAGGCGGCTGCATGGAGGAAAGAGGCGAGCAGCTGATGGGAAGCAGAAGCCTTGGGCCCTACCGGGTGGGCACTCGACCTCTGCCCACTGGCTTGTGTCCCTGGGGCACCGACCACGCGAGGGGCTCCCCACGGCCTCCAGCCTGTGCTCGCTGAGGCTGCCTCTCAGCTCAGGCCCTGATGCCTGCCCCCCAAAGGGCAAGGGGAGCCCGCACGTGCCTGCTCATCTCGAGGGAGTACTTCACTCACCACAGGTTAGTCAGGAAGCACAAGGAAGCTGTGCTGACCTGGCCTAGTGGGTAACCCACCCCTGCCAGCCCCCTCAACAGTGCCCAGGATCTCATAAGTCCTGGGAATGTCCGTGACTGGCTTCGGGAACTGTTTGGAAAAGCCCTTTGCTGGAGCAAAGACAAGGATCATTGCAGTTAAAGGATTCTAGGCACTGAGAGAGGCAGGGTGGTGCCTGCAGGGCCCAGGTCCACTGCAGGGAGTCCAGTCTCCCCCTGACACTGTCCTTCGGGGCAGCAGCACCCATAGAGTGTGGTTCCCCCATAGCTCTTCCACACTTGCCCTCACTGCTCCCTACCGGTGGCAAACCTCCTGGCTGGTTTTTGAGTACCTCTGGCCAGTTCAACCTCAGGGCCTGTGCACCTGCTGCCTGGATGCTTTCCTTGGGCTCGTTGCAAGGCGCACTTTCTCCCCTCCATCAGGTGGCTACTCAGGGGGGTGTGGCTGTCTCTGGCCGCTCCCACACCTGACACCTGACACGCGATCTCCCTGCCTTTTTTCCCCCATGACATTTGCTTAATGTATGAAATGCACTTTATTATCTGGGGGTGTTTTTTGTTTTCTTTTGTGCTTTCTCTGTCCCCTTCTACACCCACACCTGAATGTAAAGGCTGGGCCTTTTGCCTAGTTTTGTGCACTATGATAGCCCTGTACCTAGAACATGCCAGCACATGTGTGTGGGATGAATGGACAAATGGCAAAGGAGCGGAGCCCTGGGGGCCGCCAGCGCTGTCCTTGTCCCACTCTGGCTTCTGCTCCGGGAGACCAGGGAGCCGTGCAGCCCGGTGTTTGCCCGCACCCCAAGGAGGGAAGGCAATGGGAAGGAGGGGAGAGGTGCAAGGAAACGAGAGGTGGGGGCTCCGAAGTTCCAGCTACGGGAGGGTGGCATGAGGGTGAGGAGGGCAGGGGGCCCTGGACCACGGAGACCAGCAGGAAGTCTGGTGTCTCAGGAGCAGGCAGAGAATCGAGGCGCCCCCACCCCCCACCACCTGAGGGCCTCCTGCACCACGCAGACCTTGCACATTATGGACGGGGAGCTCAGCCGGGTGGGGACAAAACGTACCAGCCGAGTGCTCCGCCATGGTGGGTCTGAGCCCTTGGGCCTGTCCGTCTCAGCCCTGGCTGAAACAGGAGACAGTGCAGAGAGGAACCCCAGGGACCCTCGTGTAGCCGTCCCAGGATTCCGAGGCTTCTCTGCTGCCTGGACACATCCTCAATGGGACCCACCTCATCTCGGCTTCGGAAAGGCCAGTATCTCCTGAAAATGGGGTTGAAATGGGTGTTGCTGACCTGCTTTTGAGGAGAGAGAAGGCAGCTGCAGACACAGTGTGGTGAAGAGCACAGAATCTGGGGCCAGACCGCCTCGGTTTATATCCCAGCTCTGCCCATCCCTTGCTGTGCAACCTTGGCACGTGCCTTAGCCTCTCTGGGCCTCCGCATCCTGTGTGGCACCATGAGCTGACCCGTAGCACCGCTTTCATACGGGTTGTGCTCGGATGTGAAATGCTACAACCCGTAGGAGTCACGCCCTTAGCACCTGTCTCACAATGAGCGCTGCGTCAAGGCTGGTCGGCACTCGGGTTCGTTCACAGCATAAGGAAACCAGAGGAAGCTGAATCGGGCCCAGGGGCTTCTTCCCGAAATTGAGCAACGGCTCAGCCCCACAGACATAAAGCACGAGTGAGCTGTTTGAGCCAACTTGGAACCAGCCAGCCAGCACACACCGAGCACCTGCTGTATACGAGGCACCAGGGAGGCTATAAAAAGCAGCTGGGGACACCTGTTGGCTTCTTTCATTGCGCCCTCATACTGAGAAGGTGGAGATGTATCGATCTTCGCTACTGTAGCCACAGCAGTGCGTCTGACACCTAAAAATAAAAATTAAACTGTTGCCACCAAGCTGATTCTGACTCCTGGCGACCCCACTGTGAGTCAGTGTGGGTTGTGGAAAGCCCTGGAGTGTGAGACGCACCCCGAGGGGTAGCGCTTCCTGAGAGTGATGGGATGTCTCGCTCCTGTGCTATTCCCAGTCCAACCCTTGCCAGGCCCACAGTTGGGTACCATCAAGCAGCTGCCAGCTCATAGCACCCTGGTGTACAACAGAACGAAACCGTGGCCCAGCCTGTGCCAGCCTCATCCCTGTTCTTACGTTGGGGCCCAGCAGGGCAGCCACTGTACCAATCCATCTCATCGAGGGGGGTCCTCTTTTTCACTGACCACAACGTCACTAAGTATGACGTCCTTCTCCAGGGACTGGTCTCCCATGACATCAGGTCTAAAGGCTGTGGGATCAGTCTCAGCATCCTTGCCTCTAAGGAGCGCTCTGGCTGGACTTCCTCCGAGACAGATTTGTCTGATCTATTGTCAGCCCACGGTACTTTCTGTATTCTTCGCCAGCACCACAATTCAAATACATCTGCCGGCTTCCTTACTCCAGGTTCCACTTTCACATGCCTACGAGGTGACTGAACTACCATGGCTTGGCTCGGGCTCCCCTTAGTCTGCAAAGTAACCGCTTTGCTTTTCAACAGTCAAGAGGTCTTGTGCAGCAGATGTGCCCAACGCATGCAACGCCTCCTTTCATCTCCTGACTGCCATTTCCAGTGAGCATTGATTATGAATCCAAGCACGCCAACTTCAGTCTTTTCTCCCTGTATCATGATGGGACCTATTGGTTCAGTCGTGAGGATATGGGTTGGGCCTTCTTACATCGAGTTGTCATCCACACGGAAGGCTGCAATCCTTGATCTTTGTCAGCAAGTGCTCCGGGTCCTCCTCACTTTCGGCCGGCAACGATGTGTCATCTGCATAGCTCAGGTTGTCCGTAAGCCTTCCTCCACGCTTAGTGCTGTATTCTTCATATCATCCGGCGTCTCTGGTGATTTGATATAATCTCTCTATCCTTTTCTGCCTCCAGTTCCACCACTCCAGGCCTACAGTACAGTGATAACAAGTACACCATCACGTTGTCCGCAGGGTCTGCAATGGCTGGGTTTGGGGAAGGAGATCACCAGGCCTTTCTTTGGAGGCACCTGGCAGGGGATGGGGTGCTCGAACCACCGCCTTTCGGTTAGCAGCCAGGCATTGGGAATTTGCACCAGACGCTCGCTCTCATTGCCATCAAATCGATGCTAACTCACAGCAGCCCTGTGGGACAGGGTAGAACTGCTTCTGTGGGTTCCTCAGACTGTTTCTCCCTCAGAGTAGCTGGTGGTTTTGAACTGCTGACTTTGTGGTTATTGGCCCAACAGGTAACCCTAACCCACTGTACCACTGGGGTTCCTCTGGCATCAGACAGGGACTCCTAGTAAATGCTAGTTGAATAACTAGCACATATGCATTGGGGTGGTGTGGGAAGTGAGGACAGAGAGGTCACGGGGGGTGGGGTGGGAGTGGGGGGTGTGGAGAGGAAAGAGGAGGGGGACTGAAGGAGAGTCAAGGCTGGTCATTAAGGAAGGTTCCACGAGGAGGTGGGATTGGAGTGCCAGGAGATGGGAAAGAATTAAAGAGAGTGTTCCAGACTGACTCAGATCTGAGCTAGTTACCAAACTGGACAGGCCAGGGCCCAGGGGCAGTCGGAAGGCAAGCTTGCAGGGAGCTGAGGAGCTGCCTTCCTAAGTGAGGGACCAGCCAATCACCAACAAGGCCAGGCCAGTTGAGAAGGCAGCTGGCAGCTCAGGTTGACCCCTGCCCCACTCCCCTACTCTCCTGACCTCAGGCAGAGGCTTGGGGAAGGAGGACCGACTTTAGCCCTCGGTGAGGCTAGCTCCCCTCCTCTCTGCGTGATTCCCGTCCCCAGGGATGGGTCAGCCTGAATCTTACAGGACAGAGTTAAATCACCACCCCTCCGCTTCCTGCAGAGGGGGCTGATGGGCACCCAGTGTTTCTGGTTCCCTGCCCCCTATCCTCACCTCCAGGGAAGCCCCTCTTTGGAGCATAGCCCAGAGACAAGGATTTACACAGTGTGGCTGGCGCCTCAGTTAAACCCTCTCTGAAGGTGTGCAGTCAGCCGTCTGAGTACCAGACTGGGACATGTCCACCCCCACCACCCACCCATGCAGAGCCTTCAGGAGGGCCAGGCAGCAGGGGCTGCCTTGCTGCAAATGACTCCCTTTGTCATTCTGTTTTGTTATGATTAAAAATGCATGTCGCAGGCGAGGCCCTGGAGTGGAACCCGGCTGAAAATTGAATCATTAATATTCCCCCTCCAGCTGATGCCCCACACTTCCCAGGCAGCGGAGAACAGAGACACGCAACAGTTTTGAAGTCAGCCGAGATGGGGAAGCCAGAGGAGGCTCTGGGCCACTGGCCTGAGAGGACAGAGGTCCATCCAGCACACACCCAGGCTCTGCCCTCTGAGCTGGAAATCAAGCGGCTTCAAGACACACCTGGTCTGCCCCCTCAGCCTCCTCTCCCCACAGCCACCCTGGCCTCTCTGCTCCTCTTGCTGCCCTCTGCTTTCTGCGGTACTCTTGCTCCCGATATTTAGCCTTCTAATCCTTGTCGTTGTTAGCTGCCACTGAGCTGCCCCAACTCACTGAGATCCTGTGCAGAGGAACAAACCACTCTCCCGTCTTGTGTCATCCCCATGACCGGTGACAGAGCAGACAGAGGATTTTCATTGGTGGAAGATCTCCAGGCCTTTCTTCTTACTCTCGCTCAGTCTGGAAGCTCTGCTGAAACCTACTCAGCACCATAGCAACGTGCCCGACTCTGCTGGCAGACAGGGGGTGGCTGTGCATCAGGTCCTTCGGTGGGGAATCTCACTCACTTCTCCCTCATGGAAGTGGCAAATGCTACTGAACCACCGTCGCCCACTCCTTCTTATTTGGCAGCATGCAGGTGGCCCTTTCTGCCTTCCAGGCTTGGTGTCAGCCCTTCATGGTTAGGCGTTGGTTTATTTCTGGTTCAGGTTCTGTACAGATAAAGAAAGGAAGGCCGCACAGCCAGTGAGCAGCCCCCAAGTTTGTGCTCTCTGCTCCTAGGCCTGAGCTGGGGGAGACAGTGACCACAAGATGCAGGGGCTGCTGAACGGTTGCAGTGGGGCTGAGCTGAGCTGAGCAATGAGAGAAACGGACAGGAGTCCCTGGTTGGCACAAATAGTTACACGTGAGGCTGCTAACCCAGAGGTTGGCCGTTTAAACCAAGAAAAGCCTGGTGATCTATTTCTGAAAGGTTACGGACAAGAAAAGCCAATGGGGCCCCTTGCTACTCTGATCCGCACGAGGTTGCCGTGAGACTGAATCTGCGTAAGAGCAACCAGCTTTCAAAGACTCAGAATGAGGAGAAGAATGTCAAACATCTCGGTCATTTTTTTGAAGTGAACTTAAGGATCAATTTCACGTAACCTAATCGAACAAGATATTATCATTTCAACACAGTTTTAGGTACCATCGTGTCGGTTCCAACCCATAGTGACTCTATCAATGCACACACACACACACACACAAAATGTGACCTGGTCCTGCGCCAGCCTCACAATTGTTCCTATGCCTGAGCCCATGTGGCCGCCACTGTCCAGTCCATCTCCTGGAGGGCCTGCCTCTTTCACTGCCCCTCCACTTTACCCAGCATGATGTCCTTCTCCAGGGACTGGTCTTTCCTGACAACATGTCCACAGTATGTAAGACAAAGTCTCGCCATCTTTGCCTCTAAGGCAGCAGTTCTCAACCTGTGGGTCACGACCCCTTTGGGGGTGGAACAACCCTTTCACAGGGGTCGCCCGATTCATCACAGTAGCGAAATGACAGTGATGAAGTAGCAACAGAAATAATTTTATGGTTGGGGGGTCACCACCACATGAGGAACTGTAGGAAAGGGTCTCGGCATGAGGAAGGTTGAGAACCGCTGCTCAAAGGTGTGCTTGGACCGTATGTCTTTCAAGACAGATGGGTGGGTCCTTTTAGCAGTGCATGGGACTTTCAACCTTCTCCTGCACCGTCCTTCAAATGCATTCATCATTCTTCTGCCTCCTTATGCAATGTCCAACTTCCACATGCACATGAGGCAACGGAGAGTACCATGGGCTGGGTCGGGCTCACTTCAGTCCTCAAAATCACATCTTTGCTTTTCAAAAGTCGAAAGAGGTCTCGCGCAGATTCACCGAATGCAATGCGCCCCTTGATCTCTTGACGGCGGCTTCCATGAGCATGGATTGTGGATCCAAGCGAGGCAAATTCCTTGACAATCAACCTTTTCTCCATTGATCATGGTGTTACCTTCCAGTCCAGTTGTGAGGATTTGGGTCTTCTTTAGACGGAGTGGTAATCCATACTGAAGGCTGCCATCCTTGCTCATCAACATAGAGTCCATATATATTTTTAAATGATTCTTAGCCGCCCCTGCCTGACTCCTCATCACCTCTCAGATTCTCAGCATTTCCCCAGACCAAACCCACTGCCCACGGACCAGAGCGCCCCTGGGCCTCTTCTGCAAGGGAGGTTGCTGGGGATGGCTGGGCCAGTTGGAACTTGGGAACCTCAAAGCTCCCGTTTGCTCAAAGTTCCTCTAACAGAAGGGTGCTGGAGCTGGAGCTACACAGCAGCCTGGAACTCTGTCACCTGGCAGCAGTGAGTTGCAGGTGTGAGAAAGGCCCTTTGGCTGAGTTCCTCCACCTATCTAGGACAGAGGCCACTGCTGGCATCCCCCCCACACACACACCCCCATCCGCTGTGCTGACTGAGAGTCCCCTGTCCCTACTGGGCTGGACTTAGCCTGGCCAGTAGAACAGCATTGGGGTGGTTGGGGGCCCTGCCCCCAGTTCTCTCCACAGTCATATCCTAAGGACAGGGTGGTTTGGGTCCAGGGCCCTCACCTTAGTTTATGAGTCAAGAAAACCAGAAAGCCAGGCAGAATCAAGAACAGCCCCTCTGCCCGTCTACAGCTCATTCTATGTGAGAACAGCGGTTCTCAACCTTCCTCATGCTGCGACCCTTTCCTACAGTTCTTCATGTGGTGGTGACCCCCCAACCATAACATTATTTTCGTTGCTACTTCATCACTGTCATTTTGCTGCTGTGATGAATCGGGCAACCCCTGTGAAAGGGTCATTCAACCACCAAAGGGGTCTCGACCCACAGGTTGAGAACCGCTGATTCTACAGCCTCACAACAGCAGTTAGACCCACCCGTGGCTCAGAGGAAGAAAGACAAGGCTTTCTACTCTGGCAATGATGTCCAGTCTTAGGAAACCAAAGGGCAGGTCTACTCTGGGCTAAAGGGTCCCTGTGAGTCAGAGCCAAGGGATAGCAGTGAAGTCTTGTTTGTTTGTTTTTTTTAATGTAACAGCTTTCCAGCAAATACATACGAAGTGCTACTATGTGCCTAGTGGGGGAAACAGATGCTGAGCACGAGAAAGAGAGGGTGACAGGGCACCCCTTCTTGGGGCTGGAGAAGATCTCTCTAAGGAGCTGGCATTTATTTACACCTTAGCCCAAGTGACGAGAAGACCACACTGTCAGCCTCAGTGAGACCCACAGCGGTGTGTCCGGTGGAAATACGACTCCGGCCCGAAGGAAAGCCACATGCAAGATGGGATTTCCCAGCAGCCACACTTTCCAAAGTGAAAAGATACGAGGTGGGCAGTGAAGCCCCGGCCCCTTGGCAGCCTGCTGCCTCGGGGACACGGCTGTCCCAGCTCCTCTGCCCACATAGCCTGACTTCTCACCAGAGCCTGCCCTGCCCTGTGCACCGCCTGGATGGCTCGCGTGAGGGAGGTGCCCTCAGCGTCCCACTTTATGGGTGAGGAAACTGAGGTACCGAGAGGCGAATTAACTGGTGGAGCCAGGATTTGAACCCAGGTCTTGTCCCTGGAAAGAACCCTTCGTGATCAGTGCTAACGCAAAAGCGGACAGTTCATCCC
Organism: Echinops telfairi; assembly: GCF_000313985.2. Classification (NCBI taxonomy): domain Eukaryota; kingdom Metazoa; phylum Chordata; class Mammalia; order Afrosoricida; family Tenrecidae; genus Echinops; species Echinops telfairi. The sequence continues at coordinate 29,071,125 of NW_022103915.1, forward strand.
CACTGAGAGGAGAAAGATGTGGCAGTTGGCTCCTGTCAAGATGCAAGCCTTGCTCATGGGGGCAATTCTCCTCTGTCCCTGACAGTGGCTAAGACTTAGGATCCCAGGGGTTTGGTTTAGGGAAGTGCTCAGAATTTGAGTCCGGCAGGGGCTGGTCAGGAGTCTACTCCCAATGTCCTATGGCAAGTGCTACAGGGCAGGGGCTGGGCATTACAGGTGGCCAGGAGCTGAGGGCAGAGGGTGGGTTTGGGGAAGCAATCCCTCTCTACCCCTCTCCGAAGCTCCCGGTTCCTGTCCAAGTCATATTCCCCCGAGGCTCGGCCTGAACAAGAACAGACTGACACCACCGCCCAGGCCGAGCCCTAATGGCCTGTCCAGGCCCTGCGGGGCCACCGCTGGGCTCTCCTGGTTTGGAGCACAGGAGACAGAGTCTGAGCCCTCAGTCCACTCAGCAGGCCACTCCCGACATCCCCAGGGGCTTCCCACACCCCAGGACACCTGCCTCCTCCCACCCCCAGGCCTGGTGCTCTCTGTCCCCAACCCTCCCCACCCTGCTTTCTCCTCTGAGCCTGCAGGGGGATTCCAAAGGATCTCCGGTGGAATCTGTGTTCCCTGCCTCACCAAAGCGGTCTCCTTCGGATTCCAGCCAGGGCCCACCCTCCTCCCACTGGGAGAAACAGCTTACAGAAAGGCCGCCAACATGGAGCAAAGTGGCTAGCTGGACCAGAGGCCACCTCTCCTTTGGGAGACACAAACCCCCTCCTCTGTCGTCTCCCTTTGGGTTAGAGGGGCTTTGAGTTGTCATCACAGCCTCTGTCACCAAAATGCTTAGGCAGCTCTGGGGCGTTCTTGCCGGTGGCCTCCCCCTCTGAGCCTGAGCACAAGCCCAGGTGTCCGTGGAGGCAGCGCCCTGAGGCGGACAGAGGCCCAGTGCAGGGCCCCATCGCACAGCCCTGCACTGAGGGCAGCCAGGCTTGAGCCTCCTCGCAGACCGAGGTGCCTCGCTGCACCACCGGAAGTCGGGACCCCGTGCCACCATGCCGTGGCAGCTGTAGAGGGCTGGCCAGCCAGGTCCCCCGCCCTCCGTGGGAAGTGGGTGCAGGGCCAGAGCTGGAACACTCCCTGCCGTGTGGGAGAAGGGCCCCAGCAAACACATCGCTCATTTGCTCTTCCGTTCACACCCCCTGGTCCCCAGACCTAGCCCCACCCCACCTGGCCGGGTCCTCAGCCACACTGGGTCCCTTCCCCCACCCCACCCCCACCTCCCCAAGGACAAGCAAAGTTATTACAATAATGAATTAGCCAGCCGCTCCCGGCCGCCACTGGCAAAGACAATTATCCCCCTGCACATCCCTAGCCGCCTCTCGGCTCCCTCATAAAGACAGGCTTTTGGGGCCGCTTTGTGCTTTGATTGGAAATGAAGAGATTGCTAATTAGGGAACACCTGCTGGGACCTGGGCTGGCATGAACCAGGCAGGACAGACACGGAGGGAGCGGCCCTTGCCGGTGTGCATGTGAGTGTGGGCCTGGGTCCCGTGCCCATGGGGGTGGGAGCAGGGGAAGCAGGTCTCTCTGTGATTTATACCAAGCCATCAACAAAACCTAGATATTTCCTGTAGCTCTTCACCTTTTAAAGGATGCTGATTTGTTTATAAGCAGTGGTAATTCTGCTTGTGTTTGTATAGGCCAGTTCTGGGAGGGCGGAGAGGGGAGGGCAGCCCTGGTCTGCTGTACAACTGTGTCTAGGAACCTCCCAGGTCCCTGTGGAGGCAGGGACAGGGATAGCGGCCCAGTGCTCAGAGGCGACCTGCCTTCCCTGGGACTGCTCCCGAGGTCACAGGGGATGGAACCAGATTGACTTGGCTGATTCTTCTTGGGGCTCTTTGTAGGCCAGGAGCCAGCTCTACACCCACTTCTGTCCTGGCGCCTGCACAAGCCAACTCACTGGGGAGCCCTTTCCAGAAGGAAAATCCATGAGGGCACTGGAATTAGCGTGTTGATCAAAGGGGTCCCTCTTGACTTTTCCTAGAAATCATACAGTACTCATGGGGTAGATCAACCCCCTCTCTCACCTCTCCACCTCTAATCTGACGAGAGGCTCAGTGCCCTCCCCAACCCATCTCTCTTTCTTGTCCCTGTTCCGTGTCTGAACTGGGGTCCACACAAATTGTAGCGGGCAACTATTCTGTGCACTGGGGAACAAGACACACGTACACGCACAGACTTGATTATATATACATGTATATATGTACATCTATATGTATACACACAGACACATATACCCCCCCCCCCAAGATTTAAACACACACACACTGGTGCACCGGTGGTGTAGTGGTTATGAGTTGGGCTGCAACTCGAATGGTCAGCAGTTCGAAACCACCAGCAGTTCATGGAGAGAAAAATGGGGTTTTCTACTCCTGTTAACAGTTAGTCTTGGAAACCCACAGGGGTTGCTATGAGTCAGCATAGATTCGATGGCAGTGAGTTTAGTTTTGGAATTTAACAAAAATACTACCCGTAAACAGCTTTAAAAAAATCTAATCTCTCTTTGTTGAGGCTAGCAATCTGAAATCAAGGCACCAATTCCGGGGCAAGGCTTTCTCTCTGTCAATTCTGGAGGAAGGCCCCACCCACCCACCCCCACCCCCGCGTCGCCTTTCAACATCTCCCTGGGAGATCTCCGTGTGTCTTGGCATCAATCTTTCCCTAAGTCTAGAAGGTTCTCAGTGCAGGGACCCCACATTTAATGGGTGTGCTCCTCTCTGAGCACATCTGTGGAAGCAGTCAGGGCTCTCCTCCGCTTTACGTTTTATCTCTTGTAAGATAAAGGCGATGCAGACCACATCCCAGGGGAATTCCTCTTAGATCCAATCAGAGTGGCATCTCATCTTCCCCGACTACCGATTGTCTGATCATAGCAGACCACATCCTAGGGAATGATTACATCATCACTAACAGCCATGACCCAACCAGACGGACATATTGTCTAAGGACACAATTAGATCTCTGACATTCCACTCTTGGCCCCTCAAATTTACATCCTTGCCACATGCAAAAACACTTTCACCTCGTCATAGCATCTCCCAAATCAGCCCCAGTTCACATCCCCCTCTGGAGCAAAATTCCTCTTCATCTACGCCTCTCAAAGACAAGTTATCTGTTTCTGAAGTACCGTGGTGGGACAGACGCAGGTAGACGTTTCTATCACGACTGGGAGAAATTGGAGGGAAAGAAGTTATAATGGGCATCAAGCTAGTCTAAAGCCCAATAGAACAATGTACACGTGTTCTCACGGCTTGAAAATAACCCTCTGTTTTCTGAGACCACCCAGATCCTGAGTGTTAGCTATGGTCTCTGAATTCTGGGTGCAGGCCACTTGGTCCTAGGTTTCAACACTCTGCTTTCTAGGCCTAGTAGGATGGCAACTCTGCTCCCTCCGTTCTGAGTGGCCCCATCCAAGGCCAACTGAATGGCGACTCCATCCCCTCCGCTTCAGCAGGCCCCTTTCTTCTGACCTTTGGACATGGCACCCCGACAGGCTCAGCTTTGCACAGGAGACCCAGTCCCATTCCTCTCCCTCACTCTGCAGAATTTTTTTTTTAATCGTTTTATTAGGGGCTCATACAACTCTTATCACAATCCATACATATACCAGTTGTGTAAAGCACATTTGCACATTCATTGCCCTCATCATTCTT
>NW_022103915.1:29075915-29086671 GCF_000313985.2 Echinops telfairi
CATCATAGAATGCCAATTTACTAGAAGAAAGTATTCTTGCATTGAGGGAGTACTTGAGTGGAGGCCCAATGTCCTTCTGCTACCTTAATACTGGGGAAGATCATACTCTGAAACCCAAGAGGCTGTGGCCCCTCCCTTTGAGAGCCAGCAGGTCATGGTTCCACCCTTGAGATTCCAGAGAGCATGGTCCCCCTCCGCCCCCCCACTTGAAACTTATAGACACCTCTGCCTCCCATACCCCTATCTCTTTAGCTTCAGCTTCATGTTTTCTTGGTCTCTTAGAGGCCTCAGCCCCTCTAGGCTCTTGAGATGACCCTCCCTCTGCCCTGCTTCGGCAAGTGCTACAAAAGCCTTCACTTCTATCAATAAATGCCAAAAGGCACACCTCTTTGCCAGTGAGCCTTGGTGTAAAGGTGCTCAGCTCTCTCCATCTATGGGTCAGCAAGCCTGCATCATTGATAAGTGCTCAGAAGCACTCCACTCCACCTGGAGTCCTCCGGCCCAAAGGTACTCAACACTCTTGCTCCTTAGGGCAGCTCCTTTGCCATCTCCTAGACCTGCTGCTGCCCTTTCTCTGCTGTTGCTTCTCATGGACTTCACTATCTCTGCAGCTACAGCCTCCTTGTTTCCTTCTGAGCCGTCACCGGAATGCCTTGTCTCTAATTCCACCACAATTCCACAATTATGGAATCATAATTCCATAACTCCACCCAAAATTGGACCAACGGTAAACTCTCCCAGCCTTGATTACCCAGTTCCATCACTGCTTCCACATCTTGAGTATCTGTGAGATAGCACCCCACTCCTGGTAACAAATTCTGTCTCAGTTATCCAAAGCTGTGTCGCATGAATACCACAAGTGAATAGTTTTAGCAAACAACAGTATTTTCTCACCATTTAGGCGGCAGAAATCAGGGCCTGACTTTAAAGGACGGGTTTCCTTTCAACTCTGAGGAGGACCCACGTCTCTTTCAGCGTCTGTGGGCCCAGCTTCCCAGTAGATGTCCACAAGCTCGACATCAATCTTCTCCTGTATCTAGAATGCTCGCAGTGCAAGGAACCGAGCTGGGATTTACTCTGCTCTCGGCTCTTCTGTGGTGGTAGTCAGAGATCTCCTCCTCCGCTCTCTTCTCTTTTTGCTCTTATAAGATAAAAGGTGGTTGATACAGGTCACACCACAGAAGAACTCCACTTATATTATTTCAAGCCTGTGACCCAAGTAAGGGTGTTGCATCCCATTCTAATTCTCTACAACTGATTGATCACATCATGCGGAACAGTCACTAGCTGCCAAATTACATTATTACATAATTGCTAAACCACATAATACTTCAGCCAAGTTGACATATATTTTAGGGCCATGGTTCTCAACCTGTGGGTTGTGACACCTTTGGGAGTTAAACAACCCTTTCACAGGCCTCACCTAAGACCACCAGAAAACACATATTTCCTATGGTCTTAGGAACTGAGACACGGGTCCTCTATCTGTCTCCAGGCGGGCCCGCCCACATGCAGATATGCTGATCTGGTGAGAAAGAAGCAATCTCAACCTTCACACTGACGTTGGCTTTTTACACATACGGTCACGAAATGTAGCAATGTAGTTTACTGTTGTCATAGTAAGACTGTTATTACCCATGCTATACCATGCTTCAAGACAAAATTTCATTTATTTGTAATTAGAAATAAATATTTCACAATAATGACATATTGTTTTTATTATTAATCACTATGCTTTAATTATGTTCAATTTGTAACAATGAAAATACATCTTATATATCAGCTATTTATATTACAATTCATAACAGTAGCAAAATTACAGTTATGAAGTAGCAACAAAACGTGTGCATAAGCAAATGTGGTGAAGAGAGTTAACAGTGCCCGGCTATCAAAAGATATAGCATCGGGGGTCTTAAAGGCTTGAAGACAAACAAGCAGCCATCCAGCTGAGAAGCATCAAAGCCCACATGGAAGAAGCACACCAGCCTGTCTGACCACGAGGTGCAGAAGGGACCAGTTATCAGACATCAAAGAACTAAAAATCAGATCAGTGGGTGCCCACCTTCCTGATACAATCACTGAAAACAAAGGTGTGCATAAGCAAAGGTGGTGAAGAAAGCTGATGGTGCCTGGCTATCAAAAGATAAAGCATCTAGGGTCTTAAAGGCTGGAAGATAAACAAGCGGCCAACTAGCTCAGAAGCAACAAAGCCCACATGGAAGAAGCACACCAGTATGTGTGACCACGAGCTGTCAAAGGGATCAGGTGTCAGGCATCAAGGAACAAGAAATCATGTCATTGTAAAGGTGGGTGAGTGCAGAGTGGAGACTCAGAGTCCATCGGTTGGCAAAAGAAGACCCCCCTACTGAGGGGTTTTTGGGAGGAGACGAGCTAATCAGGGTGCAGGGTAGCAACGATGAAACATACAACTTTCCTCTAGTTCTTTAATGCTTCCTCCCTCCCAATATCATGATCCCAATTCTGCCTTGCAAATCTGGCTAGACCAGAGGATGTACATTGTACAGATAGCAACTGGAAACACAGGGAATCCAGGATAGATGACTCCTTCAGGACCAGTGGTGAGAGGGGCGAGGCCTGGAGGGTGAAGGGAATGCGGGTAGAAGGGGGGAACCAATTACAAGAATCTAAGTATAGCCTCCTCCCTGGGGAATGGACAGCAGAGAAGAGGGCGGAGGGAGATGTCAGACAGTGTAACTTATGACAAAACTATAATAATTTATGAATTATGAAGGGTTCAGGAGGGAGTGGGGAGGGGGATGGAGGGGGGAAATGAGCAAATGATATTGAGGGCTAACGTAGAGGGCAAATATTTTGGAGATTGATGAGGGAAACAGGTGTACATATGTGCTTGACTCAATGGATGTATGTATGGACTGTGATAAGAATGGTACGAGCCCTCAATAAAATAATTTTTTTTAAAAAGAATAATGAGGGTAACAAATGTACAAATGTGCTTTATACAATTGACGTATGTATGGATTGTGATGAGTTGTATGAGTCCCCAATAAAATGACTAAAAAATAATAATGTTATGGTTGGGGGATCAACCTATTAAAGGGTAGTGGCATCAGGAAGGTTAAGAGCCACTGCTTTAGGGGGACACAATTCAATCCATGATGTATACATACATGTGTACACTCATCGGCGGATTAAACATACACTGAGAATTAAGCACATACATCCTGAGGGATTCAGCACAGGTGCACACTCATGTACACACACTGGGAATTAAATACACACATGTACACCCACCCCTTTTCTGGCCCTTCTTCTACAGCATAGTTTCTGTTTCAAGAGATCTCCTTCTGGAGGGAAGACAGACTCAGAAACACACAGGTGACTCCGGGGGGGACTGTAGACAGGGACTGAGTGTACTCATGCCCGGGGCAGGTGAGCTGACTTCCACCTGTGGCGGGGGTCAGAGAAGGCTTCTCTGAGAAGGAGATAAACCAGTAGCGCACAGAGGCATCTGGGTGATCTGGACACAGGACCGGGCATGGCCTGGCTATCCATCAGGAAAACCCTGGAGCACAGGACTGGAGGACAATGGAGCGGAAGGGAAGTGGGGGTGGGCATGGAGCTGTGGGGCCCATGGCTGGTTGTAGAGGAACAGTAATGTATATATACTTTGGGAGGCTGCCTGATGCACCTATGAATGCATTCGGGGTGTATGCCACTGAATTGTGCTCCGCCCCACCCCCGCCCCCACCCCGACCAAGATGTGTTTAAATCCTAAGCCTTAGGACCTAGGAACATGAGCTTACTGAGACGTCAGGTCTTTGCAGATGCAATCAAGTTAGGGCACGGTCATACTGGGTTAGGAGGAGCGCTATTCAATAGGACTTGGGTCCTTGTAAAAAGAGGGAAATATCAGCATGGTAAGGACCCAAGGGTAAGGCTATGTGACCTCTGAGGAAGGGATGGGAGGGGGGATGCAGCCATGAGCCAAGAAATGCCAAAGACTGCTGCTGGCAGCCACCAAGAGGCCAGGAAGTCTTCAGCGAGAGTATGGCCCTGCAGACACCTTGCTTTCTAGCGTCCCAAACTGTGAGAGAATAAACGTGTACTGCTTTAAGACACCGAGTTTGCGGTAGTTCGTTATGGCAGTCTTAGGAGTGAGATTCCCCCAGGAGGGGCATCTTAGGAGTGAGATTTCCCCCGGAGGAGGGCAGTCCTGGATCCCAGTTCAGGAGACTTACAGGCCGTCCCACTTGGCGTGCCACACTCCCTGGTCATCAACAGACGTCTTCCTGATTGCTCTCTCCCTGCTCTTCAGGTTTCCAACCCACATTTCCTCCACAGAAGGGAGCAGGTGCTAAAAGGCATGCCAAGTACACCAGCCACCTGTCTGCTTGCCCCAGAAGATGAGGACCCTCAGAGGTCCTGTATTGGCAGGAGCACAAGACTGAGAGTGTTCTGAGCACAGGGCTCCATTTTTCCACCATGGGGAGATCCTGCATCCATGGTCTGGTCTTCTGCCACTCCAAGATCCTACAATTCTCCTAATGCTTTGTATCCTGTTGAGATGCAGTGCCCACAAGCAGTTCAAGGCACAGGCATTAGAGGGAGATCCAGGTCAAATCCCAGAGCTGTTACTGAGCCCTTGCATGACCTTGGGCAAGCCATTTATCTCCTCTGGACCTCATCTTCTGCATCTGTAACATGGGGGTATATGATGACACCTGCTGCCCAAGGTCACTGAGATTGAGAAGGGATGACATACCGAGCACAATATCTAGTAAGTGCTCAGAGGGATGAGCATTTTCTTCCGCCTCTTCTCCACCATTACCACCCTCTTTCTCACCTTCACCACCACCTCTACCTCCACCTCCACCACCAGCACCACCACAACCACCAATGGTATAGTTTTCCAAGGAGTCAGGTCAGAAACGGCACGACTTTGCATTGTGCCAGAACCCTTCCGGTGCAATTTAACAAATATGTCTGTTTTCAGAGGCACCAGTACAACTTTCTTCCTTGACTCATATGAGCATAGTGTGGCAGGTACATAATCTCCTGTCAACTTGAGCGAAGGGGTGGAGTTTAGCCTGTCAATTAGGTCATAGCCAATAATGTCTCTGTGTGGGCATGGCTTTCTCCTGAGGATTCTGGGAACTCCTGGTCTTCCTCCCTGAAGGTAGGACACACACTCTCTCTGCCTTCCCTTTCCTGCTGTGGAGACACTCAGAGAGCTGGAGGAGACACCTGGAGACCCATGCCAGCGTTGAGATGCTTCCACCACCACTGGATCCATAAGACTTTCCACCCACTGGCCTGTGATCTTCCTGCACTCGGCATCATTGCATGTGTTGTGTGAGTCTGAAGAGGAATGTACAGACAGGTATTGGACATAGGGGCTAATATTGGACTTATGGACTTGAACTGGATGGGGCTCGGATGTTTTCTTAATATACAATTACTCTTTGATATAAAGCTTTTTCTTACACACATGAGTGTCTATGAATTTGTTTCTCTAGTTAACCTACACTAACACACATAGATATTTCTCCCTAATGTTGCAGACCTCCTAAAGAGAGTGGACAAGCCGGCACTGCTCCAGTACTTCCCAGCCCCAATGGGGAGCCCACAGCTCTGGTGGGACCCACAGCTAGCTGTGGAGATGAGACAAAGGGTCTCTTTATTGAGACTCACTTATTAACATCATGAGCGCCTGGCTCAGGCAGGCAATGTAAGGCACTGGAAATGGAAGAGAGAGGACCTCTGCCCAGCAGCCAGGGGGGCCCTGAGAGGAAAAGAAGCACAAGCCACCAAGGCGCTGAAGGCACAATTCTGAAGTCCCTGTACCTGGTCTGGGCTCCCCTCTGCTCAGGCAGCTACCAGATGCTGGGCTGGGGTCCTGGAGGTTACCTGGGGCTGTCCCAGGGGCAGCATCTCCAGCAGAGGGTAACTGTGCACCCCAGAGGCATCCCCAGGCCCAGGGAAGAGAAGGTGCCAGGCACCAAGCAGAGCTGCCTGAGAGGAAAGCAGTACAGCCTTCAAAAGTACTGTGGCATCCTGCAGGCAGAGAAGGACCATGTGGCATGGAATGTTTTCCAAAGCTCGCCCCATCCTTTCCCTCTTGGTGGATGTGATCGGAAGGTTTATTGTGCCAACCTGGCCAATAGGAACACGTTGTGAGCTACACTACCTGTGGGACAGCCAGCCTGTGGATTGCGTCGATAGAGCTTGAGGTTCCTTCCAGACCTGCTTCGCCACGCTGCTGGTGTAGACATGGCTTGAGCTTCAGGCTGGGGGATCCTTTCGTTTGATATCCAATCTGGGCCTGCTTTGCTAAGTTCCTGAGCTGCTGAATGTTGGTGACCAGCCCTGCTGTTTGCTGCCTGTGGCTGGACTGCCTGCATTGCCTGAGGGAAGACTCAGCTGTCTGCTTCCTTGACCTTGGGCTCAGCAAGTGAGTTGAAGGACTTCTAGTAGATTAACTGCTCCATGGAAGTGAATTGAACTGAGCCCTCTGTACTGCTGTGTGGATTAATTAGCTGTTATATTCCTTCATGCTGTATCTATCTATCTATCTATCTATCTATCTATCTATCTATCTATCTATCTATCTATCTATCTATCTATCTATCTAAGTGTGTGTCCTGGTTTTGTTTCTCTAGAGAACCCTGCCTAACACAGTGGATTTTAAATACCATCAAGTTGACACCAACTATCAGCAGTCCATGTACAATAGAACCCAATGCTGCCAGGTCCTGAGTCACCCTCTCCCTTCCAGCATGTCCAAGCCCACCATTGTAGCAACTGTACCAGTCCGTCTCACCAGTCCACTGGCCCTCTACTTCACCAAGTTTTGCGTCCCACCATTAGGCACTGATCCCTCTCAAGAACGTGTCCAAAGGAAGCAAACCAGACAATGTCCTTCTGTGGTTCACACGGATTTAATGGGCTAATGTTCAGAAGCAGATCACCCGGCCTTTCTTCAGAGTCTGGAAGCTCCACTGAAAACTGTCTACTGTGGGTGACCTCACCCATGGCATAACTGCCAACAACAGCCACACTCAAGCCACCCTGGGTGACCAATGGATGCGGATCCCCAGTGCATTCTGGGAATGGTGCAGAGCAGCATTCTGTGTGGTTGCGCAGGGGCTCAACCCAACAGCAGTCTCCTTTCCTTGCCAGGGCCAGGCCGGTGGCCCTACCCCCAGCCCAGCCATCCCACCGCCTGTATCCGGGCCTGCAGATGCTGAGGGTCCCCGAAGGGAGAGCCAAGCCGGAGAAAAGACAGGAAGGGACGACCTGTCCCCATGACACCATGGGTAGGGGAGGAGAAACGTCTGTCCTAAGCAGTGAGCGCTTACTGGACTCTCTCCAACCTGGGGCGGGGTGGAGTACTGGCGTTCTTCACAGGAAGGTGATTCTATCCCCAGAGCCAAGGTGGGCGGATCCAGAGATCAGGCTGCATCCAAGGCTTCCTTCACAACCCCTCCCATCTCTCTTTCCCTCAAATAGAAAAACTTGGCAGGGGGAATGAAGGTCGGCCAAGCCCAGGCACAGGAGGAAAAGGACAGACTAGGGGCCTTTGGAAGCTCCCCGGGAAATTCCATCCTCGTAAAAGAATTAACATTCCATCTTTCCACGAACTGTGTGAAGTCCCCTCATACATGTCTGGCAAGGAGTTGGGGGGGGGGGTGCGCTGTGGTGGCAAGAGGGAGATGTTTGGGGCCATGGTTTCAGGTCTCTGAAGTCACCGAGTGCGCCGAAGACCAAGTCAAAAAAAGATGGGAGATGGAAGGAGTGTGGGAAAGAAAAGACAGGGGCAGCCGTCGAAGGGAATGAAGTCACTCGCGGTGGGTTGGATAAAGGCATGAAATCAGAGTGGGAAGACTCAGGACCCAAGGCCCCTGAGCCAATTCCAACCCAGGGTGGTGCCCCCATGGGTTTCAGAGTAGAACTTCCGGCCTCATGATCCGTTGCAGATGGGACGACTGCGGTCTATACAGTCAACAGTCGGAGAGCTTACTGCCCGGGAATGGGAACGTGGAATCCTTCCCAATAGCGGGGGCCAGAGAGAGAGGGAAGAATGTTTGAAAGCGTTAAATCCGTAAGGTGGTTCGTTTCCAGTGTGAAAACTGCCGGTTAGAGGAACTAGACGAGGCTTGAGCAGGAGAGAACAAAGCATGTCCCCAGGCTCAGTATGGAAATGGCAGAGACCCAAGACCACCTGAACTGCCCCAGTCCCAACGTAAGCACCTTCTGGGAGATTTTGGTGGAAGACAAGGGAGGCCTGAGATCAAGGGTCCAACATACAAAGGAATCACTTTCTAAGTTTTCTGAAACGGTAAAGACAGGCTTGAAAGGGGGCACCAGGGATCAATAAAAGTAGAGGTAAGGACTTTGGGGAGAATATTTTAGAAATAAGTTAGAGACAGAGAGAAGAATGGTCGTGAAGCCATGAACGAAAAAAATCAAGGCCGTTTAGTAAAAATAATCATTAAAAATAAATCTTGACAAGAAAGCACATAGGGACCCAGAAAATAGACACCCGGCGTTCAGAGTTATCTTTATTTAGCAAGTCTTCAAATATAATATTTAAAAATTAATAGAGGGTGACAGGAAGAGGAGAAAGGGAAAGACTGAAGAGCAGAGAGCAGAGTTTCGGGGTAGAGACGGCAGTCTGGAAGTCGCGCCCTTCCCAAATGGTGTCTCCACGGGTCTGTCTTCGGCGCCTCACTGACCTACTCTTGCTAACACTTCTTGGTTGGGTGCCGTGCGTGCATGAACCATGGTGCCCTGCACCGGTGAGGGAAGGTTCTGAGGATAATGTCCCCAAGCGGAGACACACCCTCAGCCAGCATTCAGCATTTCTAGAAGCAGGCAAAGTCTAGACAAGGAAGGAGCTAGGGTGTCCTGGGTCATTTCTTTCATGTGGACACTGTGCCGGGTGCTGTCTTCTGGAGGAGAAACAGCCAGGAAAACAGATCCCAGAGGATCTGCCGGGATGGGTCCAGGGAAGGGCAGGCTTAGAGGCCTTGGAGAACGCTGTGGACAGCGAACGAAGCAGAAATGAAGTGCATGTGAAGGCCCCGGCCAGGGACTGGGCTTGGGTAGATCGAAGAGGCTTCTGGTAGCTAACTGGATTGATTAAATTTGCCAGAAACACACCAATCACACCATGAAGCCCTAACCCGGGTATCTGTGCATGTGATCCTGTTCAAGATGTTATCAGTTAACAGGAGCTCATACTGGAGTACCAAAAACAAACAAACAAACAAACAAACTCGCTACTGTTGAGATGATGCCGATTCATAATGACCCTATAGGACAGGGCAGAACTGCCCTGTGAGGTCCCGAGACTGTAAGTGTTTATGGGAGTAGAAAGGTCCATCTTTTTCCCATGGCTGGTGGTTTCAAACCACTGACCTTAGGGACCTTAATCACTGTGCTCCCAGGGCTGCCAGACTGAAGTGGTGGTGGGTGCCATCGAGTCGATTATGAACCGTCGTATCCTGTGCACAAAAGAACAAGACACTGCACAGCCCTGGGTCATCCTCACAATGGCCCCGGTGCCTAAGCCCATTGGTTCAGCTCTGGTATCGGTCCATCTTGTCCAGGGCCTGCCTCATCTTGACTGGCCTTCTGCCTGACCAAGCATGATATCCTTCTCCAGAGACTGGTCTCTCCTGACAGTGTGTCCAAAGTATGTAAGACAGACTTCTTCCCATCTAGTTTGGGTTCTACTTCTAGCAGTTCATAATACTTCCAATATTCTTTGCCAGCATCACAATTCAAGGGCATCAATTCTTCTATAATCTGCCTTATTCACGGACCTATTTTCACATGCATATGATGCAATGGAGAATACTGTGGCTTGGGTCAGGCACACCTCAGTCCTTAAAGTAATATCCTTGCCCTTCAATACTCTAAACAGCTCTTCTGAACCAGGTTGACCTAACGCAGTGCATCCTTTGATCTCGTGACTACTGCCAGCATGAGCATTGGTAGTGGATCCAAGCACAACAGAATCCTTGACAGCTTCGACCGTTTGTCCCTTTATCATGATGTGACCGATTGGTCCAGTTGTGAAGAATTTGGTCTCCCTTACATTGAGTTACAATCCATACTGAAGGCTGTAATCCTTGATCTTCATCAGTCAGTACTTTAATTCCTCCTAGTTTCAGCAAGCAAGGCTGTGTCATCTGTGTATTTCAGGTGGTTAATAAGCCAGTTGTTAATAAGCCTTCCTCCACTCCTGATGCCACACTCTTCTTCATACAAGCCAGCTTCTCTGATGATTTGCTCAGTGTACAGATTGAACAATTGCAAGGACAGTAAACAACCCTGAAGCTCACCTTTCCTGTTTCACCACCATGGAGTATTCCCTTGTTCCGCTCACCTAACTGCCTCTTGATCCATCTACAAGTTCCACATGAGCACCAGGAAGTGTTCTGGAATTCTCATTCTTCTCAAGGTGACCCACACAGTTTGTGATGGTCCACACAGGTGAATGCCTTTGCATAGTCAGTGAAACACAAACAAACATCTTTCTAGTATTCTCTGCTTTGAGCCAAGATCCATCTGATATCAGCAATGTTATCTCTTGTTCCACGTTCTCTTCTGAATCCAGCCTGAACTTCTGGCAGCTACCTGTCAGTGTACTACGGCAACCATTGTTGGATGATGTTCAGCAAAATTTGTGTGAGATATTGTGCTAGACAAGGTTCTCTAGAGAAACAAAACCAGGACACTTATGGTTATATATATATATATATATATA
>NW_022103915.1:29086771-29100220 GCF_000313985.2 Echinops telfairi
TTATATATATATATATATATATATATAGATAGATAGATAGATAGATAGATAGATAGATAGATAGATAGATATAGATATAGATATAGATATATACAGCACGAAGGAATTGAACAGCTAATTAGGCTACACAGCAATACAGAGGGCTCAGTTCAACTCACTTCCGTGAAACAGTTAATATACTGGAAGTCCTTCAACTCACAAGGGCTGCTCAGTCCAAGATCGAGGAAGCAGACAGCTGAGTCTTCTGAAGAGCAATGTAGGCAGTCCAGCCAGAAGCAGCAAACAGCAAGGTGGGTCATGGGTCATGAACAGTCATCCAGATGACAGAATCCAACAGTCCCAAGCTCAAGCGATGTCCACACCAGCAATGTGGCGAAGCAGGTCTCGAAGGAACCTCAAGCTCTAGCAACACAATCCATGGGTTGGGTGTCCCATAGGCAGTGTAGCTCACAAGTTGAGGCAGAGAACTGTCTAAGGAGCCACACACTGGTCCAATCACTAGAGAGCAAGAGAGAGACAGGCAGGGCTTGCCAAGCCATTTAGCTCTTTGCCCTCCAATCAAACTGCGACCTATTAATCCCACGTGTTCCCATTGGCCCGGTTTGCACAATAAACCTACCTATCACAGATACCAATGGTATCATTCCATAATTTGAGTATTCTGTTGGTTCACCTTTCTTTGAAATGGCACAAATATGGATCTCTTTCAGTTAGTTGGCCAAGTAGCTGTCTTCCAAATTTACTGGCACAGACGAGGGAGTGCTTCCGGTGCTTCATCAGCTTACTGAAACATATTAGTGATAATTCCATCCATTCCTGGGGCCTTGTTTTTGGCTAATACATTCAGATTGAACTTCCTTCAGCACCATTGGTTATCGCTCCTATGCTACCGCCTGAAATGGTGGACTGTTGACTAGTTCTTTTTTGGTACAGTGACTCCCTGTACTATTTCCATCTTCTCTTGATGCTTCCTGCATCATCAATATTTTGCCTACGGACTCTTTCAGACTGCAACTCAAGGCTTGACTTATTTTCGCTATTTCAGATATGCTGAGCCTGCTCTTCCTTCTTGATTTTGGTTTTCTGATTCTACTGGAGCAGGTGAGTCGTAATCCTGATAGAACTGCTACTGTTACGTCGTGCCAAGTTGATTTTGACTCCTGGTGACCCCAGGTGACAGAATAAAACATCTCCAAAGTGTTTTCTAGGTGGTCATCTTTGGGGAGCGGACCATCAGGTCCGCAGATGGCAGAGTCCCTGTTGGTGCTGTTGTCAGGTGCCAGTGCGTCGGTTCTAACACACAGCAACACACGCACACACAACGAAATGCTGCACAGGCCTGCGCCACCCTCACCATTGTTCCTACGCCAGAGCCCATTGTCGCAGCCACTGTGTCCATCCATCTCCCTGCGGGTCGTCCTCTTTCTCTCTGCCCCTCTACTTGACCAAGCATGCCATCCTTCTCCAGGGCCTGCTCTCTTCTGACAACATGTCTACAGCATGTAAGATGAAATCTCGCCATCCTTGCCTCTAGGGAACACTCTGGCCTTACTTCTCTCGAGACAGATCGGGTTGTCCTTTTAGCAGGCCACGGTCCTTTCGAAGTTCTCCAGCACCACAATGGAAAGGCCTTCATTCTTCCTCAGTCATGTCCAAGTTTCACATGCATCAGAGGTGACTGAAAATACCATGGCTTGGGCAGGCACACCTTAGTCTTCAACATATGTGTTCGTCGGCGTAGACTAGAGAAACAAATCCATGGACACACATATGTGTATAAGAAAGAGATTTATATACAAGAGCAATTGAACATCGAGAAAACATCCCAGCCCAGTCCAGCTCAAGTCCGTAAGTCTGATATTAGCCCATATTTCTGACAGCAATCTATAAAGTCCTCTTCAGCCTCACATGACACACGCAATGATGCCAAATGCAGGCTGATCACAAGCCAGTGGATAGAAAGTCTTTGGGTCCAGTGGCGTTGTAAGCATCTCAGCGCTGGCAGGGGTCTCTCTGTGGCTTCTCCGGTT
The DNA here is from genome assembly GCF_000313985.2 of Echinops telfairi. Taxonomy (NCBI): domain Eukaryota; kingdom Metazoa; phylum Chordata; class Mammalia; order Afrosoricida; family Tenrecidae; genus Echinops; species Echinops telfairi. The sequence continues at coordinate 29,088,802 of NW_022103915.1, forward strand.
TCAGAGGTCTGGTTGCATCCATGTGGCTTGCCTTCTGCAATGCCTCCCAGGGAGTAGCAGAGAGAGAGAGGTGTCTTCTGCCTTCAAGGGGGAAGTACCAGATTTCCCAGAATCCTCAGGAGAAGGCCATGCCCACACAGAAGTCTCAGTGGCTGTCTCCAAATTGACAGCCTAGACTCCAGCCCTACACTCTTCATCCTTAAATGGACACCAGATTAGGTGACTACCACAACTTTTTGTGCTTTTCAGTACTCTAAAGAGGTCTTCTGAAGCAGATTGATCTAATGCAATGTGTCTTTTGGAGTCCCTGCATGGGCTCAAACACTAATCTTTCAGTTAGCAGCCAAGCACTTAGCTGTTACCCCAAGAGGCCTCCTTTCTATCTGACGAGTAGCTTTATAGAAAAGAGGATAAAGATACCCAGAGGCCAGGAGACAGGAGAATACCGTTTAACAACTGCAAGTCAAGCGACACTTGGAGTGGCCAGAGCTGGGAGAAAGGTGTGGCTGAATTGTCCCTCGAAGCCTCTGAAGGCAGCAGCACGGCCAACTCCCTGCTCCCCAGAACTTGCCTGCTCTGATAAGCCACCCAGGTTTGGGTAGTGTGTGATGGCAGCCCTCCAGAACCAAGACACTTACCCAAAGCTTGCTCAACATACTGTCACCCAAACCAGTTTTACTTCCATAAACAGTTTGTCAACCTCCACAGCACTGTCCAACATATCAGTACAGTGTCACATCTTCAAGGTGGGATATTTCTCATCTGTTCAGCCAAGAGAGCCTACAGATCTCATTAGCATGCAACCACTTGCCTTACTTCTGCCCCTATTCCCTACGTTCAATGACGAGGCATGTGTAGCCCACAAAGAAGGGGGGAAGGAATGAAGAGCGGTCCTCGAGGAATCCCAAGCAAACCTGTACACTTGACCGAAGGACGGTGAGAGTGCTTGCTCCAAAACATGGATCTCACCTTGTCCGAGTCAGCAGGTCTCATTGTCATGCACATCTATGTGATGCCTATTTTCTCCATGCTTTTTTTAAGTCAATCATTTTATTGGAGGCCCATACAGCTCTTTTCAAAATCCATTCATCCAAGAAGCACACCAGTCTGCGTGATCACGAGGTACCGAAGGGATCAGTTATCAGACATCAAAGAATAAAAAAATCATATCATTGTGTGCTCACCTCCATGATACGATTGCTGAAGACATATGGGTGCATAAGCAAATGTGGTGAAGAAAACTGATGGTGCCCGGCTATCAAAAAATATAGCATTTGGGGTCTTAAAGGCTTGAAGGTAAATAATTGACCATCTAGCTCAGAAGCAACAAAGCCCACATGGAAGAAGCACACCAGCTTGTGCAATCATGAGGTGTGGAAGGAATCAAGTATAAGGCATCTTCAGAACAAAAAATCATATCATTGTGAATAAGGGGGATTGTGGAGTGGAAACCCAAAGCCCATCTGTAGGCAGTTGGACATCCCCTTAAGGAAGGGTCTTGGGGAGGAGACGAGCCAGTCAGGGTGCAGTGTAGCAACGATGAAACATACAACTTTCCTCTAGTGCCTAAATGCTTCCTCCCCGCCTCTCCCCACTATCATGATCCCAATTCTACCTTACAAACCTGGCTAGACCAGAGGGTGTACACTGGTACAGATAGGAACTGGAAACAAGGAATCCAGGGCAGATGATCCCTTCAGGACCAGTGGTGAGAGTGGCGATACCGGGAGGGTAGAGGGAGGGTGGGGTGGAAAGGGGGAACCGCTTACAAGGATCTACAGATAACCTCCTCCCTAGGGGGATGGACAACAGAAAAGTGGGTGAAGGAAGATGTGGGACAGTGTAAGATATGACAAAATAATAATTTATAAATTATCAAGGGTTCATGAGGGAGTAGGGAGCAGGGAGGGAGGGAGGGGGAAAATGAAGAGCTGATACCAGGGGCTTACGTGGAGAGCAAATGTTTTGATAATGATGAGGGCAATGAATATACAAATGTGCTTTACACAACTGATGTATGTATGGATTGTGACAAGAGTTGCATGAGCCCCTAATAAAATGATTTTTTTTAAATCCATCTATCCATCCATTGTGCCAAGCACATGTTTACATTTGTTGCCATCATCATTTTCAAAACATTTTCTTTCTATTTGAGCCCTTGGTATCAACTCCTCATTTTACCCCTCCTTCCCCGACCCTCCCTTTCTCAAAAAACCTTGACAATTTATCAATTATTATTTTTTCATGTTTTTTCCATGTTTTAAAACTTTATCTAAAAAACCCCCAAAACTTTATATAAATGGTATTATACTGCCGTTGGCAGCATGAACGAGGAAGGCCCTGGACAAGAATGGATGACACAGTGGCTGCAAAACTGGGTTCAAATATAAGAGCCATTGTGAGGACGGTGCAGGACTGGGCAGTCTTCCAGTCTGTTGTACACAGGTTCGATACCAGTCAGAACCAGCTGGATGGCCCCTAAAAACAACCCTCACATCCTGTCTCTGGGGTTTTACTCCACTTCTTTCTTCTAGTGCTATGGGCCACCGAAATCTAAGACTGCTGATGTGTGGACTCCGCTTCCGAGCTTCCATCATGGAGGACAGAGACCTGGGTGGAAATCCCACAGGAGAAAGATAGCCCTGTCACATTCCTGTTGCCCAAGGGTTCACCTGGATGTGCAGGGCCTGGTATGCACCTGGCGAGCCTATCCTCTGGGCTAACAGAGGAGCTTGGTGTCCTGCAAGGAGTGATGGCCACTAGGTATCGGAAGGTAGAAGTCACTCGACTCGTTCCCTGAGGGTGTTCTCAACTGAGTGCCCACGAGTACTGTAAATAGTAATTACATGGTCCTTCAACATTACTCTCAGCCACAGACAGGGGAAGAAGACACACACACACACAGCTTGGTCATAAATTTCCATTCAGAATTTCCCCCCTAAGAGCATGAAGTCAGTTCTGAAGACTGTATTTCCCCTTGAAATACACAAGCCATGCCCCTGTGGAAGCTTCAGAAATTACCGGACCTCTCCGAGCCTTCTCTAAGCATGCCCTGGAGATGCCCCATCAAACAAGTAGAGGACAAGCAGTCCTCACCTGAGATATGCCGGACAGGGAGCAGCCATCCCTCTGCAGAAAATGCACTCCTGAGAGACCACTGGACACCAAGACAACCCACTGAAATCATTTCTAAGCTTCACACTGGACTTTAACTCCCCAGCCAGATAAGGCAGGCCACGGAGAGAAGGTTTTCATAAGAAGCAAAATGTTAGGGACCATTCAAGTCCCCCAAAGGCAATCATCAGAAAACGCTCACTGCAGATGGCAGTGATACATTCACTTTTTTAAAAAATCATTTTATTGGGGGCTCATACAACGCTTCCCACAATCCATGCATGCCTCCATCCATCGCGTCCAGCACGTTTGCACATTTGTTGCCATCATCATTCTCACGTTCACTTCTTTAAAGCAGAATTGTCTCTATTGACACTTGTGCTGGGATTGAATTGGGTGCCCTAAAAAAAAAAGGATGCTGTCTCTGTCAGTGTGCCCTTATCTGGAAATAGAGGCTTTCTTTTGTTATGCTAATGAGACCAGGCAGTCGTAGGGCGGGTCCAAAATCTAAACACTTCAGAGCAGTTTCTAAGAAAAAAATGGGAAATGGGCCCACACGGATACACAGGGGAGGGGACAGGGGACCACCACATGCAGATCTGGCTCTCAGTCAAGAAACGCCTGGAGCTCTAGAACCTGGTTGAGAGCAAGAAGGATCTTTCTCTAGTTGAGACAGAGAGAGAGCATAGCCCTCCCGCTGCTGTGGGATGATAAATTCTGTCCTCCAAAGCCACCGCGCCTGGTATTTTTGTCAAAGCCACAGTAGCTAATGGAGATATTGCAACGCCCTTCAGAAGCCGCACCCACTGCTGTCTTTGTAAACTATCTGTCCAGCGGGGACTTTGAAAGGGGGGTAGACATGTGGACAATTTCTACCCTTCTGACCTTTTAGGTATCGGACCCTGGAAATCTACAACAAAAGGCAAACTATCATCGTCATCAACAACAACCAATCCGAGAGTTTACTATTTGATAGGCGCTGGTCTGAGAACTTAACAGGAGTCTTGTTAAATTGTCACAATACCTCAGCAAGGAAGGTGCTTCTGTCATTCCCACTTTACAGAAAAGCAAACTGAGCATGAAACAAAGGGTCTGGGAATTTGCCCAAGGTCACGGCAAAGATAGGATCGATACAGGCCAACAAACTTGGCTCTAAGGAGCCGGTGGCAGAGTGGGTTTTGTGTTGGGCTACTAACCACAAGATGAGTGGTTCAATCCTACCAGTTGCTCTGTGGGAGAGAGACGAGGCTTTCTTCTCCTGGAAGAGGTTCACAGCCTTAAAACCCACAGGAGTCTTCTGCCCTGTCCTATAGGGTCGCTATGGACGTGGTTTGGGGAGCTTGGCTCTAACGCCCGTTTAAGTATCATACCAAAGCACTTTGCCAAGATCACCAGCCATCGAAATAATTTAGCCTCAAACTAGTTGTTGTTGTTGTTGTTGTTGTTAGGTGCCATTGAGCACAAGACACCGCTGCCCTCACAACTGTTATGCTGAAGCTCCCGCTCATTGAGGGCCGTCTTCTTTTTCGCTGGCCCTCTGCTTCACCAAGCCCGATGTCCTTTTTCCCACGGAACCAGTCTCTTTTGATAACACGATGAAGTCTCGCTATCCTAGCTACTCAGGAGCATTCTGGCTTTACTTCTTCCAAGACAGATCTGTGTGGTCTTGTGAGGGTCTAGTGCAATGTCAAGTCTTTGTCAACATCATATTCAAATGCATTAATTCTTCTCCGGTCTTATTTATTCATTATCTAGTGTCCACGTGTATATGAGGCCATTGAAAATACGACACGTTGGGTCAAGGGCACGTTAGTCCCGGAAGTGACATTTTTAAAGCGGTCTTGTGTAGCAGATTTGCCCAGTGTGATTGTTTGGCGTCTTGACTGTTGCTTCCATGAGCATTTGTGGGTCCACGTAAAAGGAATCCCTGACGTGAGTCTTCTCTCTGTTTATCATGATACTGCCTATTGGTCCAGTTGTGAGAATTTCTGGGTTTTTGACACTGAATTATAATCCATATGAAGGCTGCAGTCTTTGATCTTCATCGGTCTCGAGTTCTTTCTCGAGTTATGCATCTTTCAGTTACGCATCTTTCAGTTACGCACCGCAGGTCGTTAACGAGCCTTTCCTCCATCCTCATGCCGTGTCCTTGTTCATAGGATCCAGCTTCTCTGATTATTTGCTCAGCATATAGATGGAATAAGTATGGTGAAAGTATGCAACCATGACAACACCCCTTTCCTAACTTATTTTAAATCATTTTATTGGGGGCTCCTACAGCTCTGATAACATTCCATACATCCACTGTTTCAAGCATATTTGTCCATACGTTGCCATCATCATTTTCTAAACATTTACTTTCTATTTGAGCCCTTGGTATCAGCTCCTCTCTTTCCCACCCTCCCTGACTCCCACGCTCATGACCCCTTCATAACTTATAAATATAGTTTTTTCATGTCTTCCACCGGACACTGTCTCCCTTCACCCATGTTTCTGTTGTTCATCCCCTGGGGGCGGGGTTCTGTGTCAAGCATTGCGATCACACCTTTCCTAATTTTAAACCATGTCGTAGGATTCCCTTGTTGTTTGAATGCCTGCTTCTTGGTCCATGTACAGGTTCCACGTGGGCACAATGAGGTGTTCTGGAATTCCCAGTCTCGTCAATGTTATCCGTAGTTTGATACACACAGTTCAAATGCCTTTGTATAACGAACAAAACACGTGGTGAAGCAAACACTTCCTGGTATTCGATGCCTTTCGTCGAGACCCATCTGATGTTGGCAATGATGCCACTTGTTCCAGATCCTCTTCTGAATGCACCTTGGCTTTCTGGCAGCTCCCTGACAATGCTGCAACCATTTGAAACTGATCTCCAGCAACATTTGACTTGCATGTGCTATTAATGACAGTGCTCAATAATTTCTACATTCTCTGGGTCACCTGTCTTTTGGACACAAGTCTGCATCTTGACCAGGGAGCTAGTTATCGCCCAAGCTTCTTGGCAGAGACCAGTGAGGGCTTCCAGTGCTGCATCAGTTTGTAAGAACTTTTCAATGGGCATTCCTGGCTTGTTTGTTCTGCTGTTTGGTAAATCCTGCAGGGCAGCTTGGACTTCTTTCTTCCTTTAATACCATGGAAGGGTTCTTGATGGCATGCTACCTCTTGAAATAGCTGGAGATTGACCAGTTCTTTCAGTATAATTTTAAAAATATATATCTATTCCTTCCATCTTATTTTGAGGCTTCCTTTATTTATTACTCAATATTTTTTGCCCAGAGGCCCTACCTCCCCCCAAGGGGGAACACCCCACTTCCATAGCATCGATTCTGACTCAGTGCAGTCCTGGAAGGTTTCCAAGGCTGTCATTTTTAGGGGAGAAAAAAACCAACAACAACACAAAAAACAATGCCCAAACTCATTGCTATCAAGCCCATTCTGATTCATGGTGCCCTTTGGGTTTCTAAGACTATGGATCATCGTGATGGGAGCAGAGAGCCCGATCTTCCTCCTACGCAGCTGCTGGTGGGCTCCAACTGCTGACTCTGAGGCTAAAAGCCCAATGTGGACTCAATACACCACCAGGGCTCCTTTTAGGGAAGCAGACAGCCTCATCTCGCTTCCAAGAAGTGGCTGGTGAGTTTGAACTGTTGACTTTGGAGTTTGGACTTGCCAGCCCCCACAATTGCATGAGCCAATCTCTTGAAGTAATTTTCAATATCTCTGTCTGTTGTCTCTGTCTCTCTGTCTCTCTCTCTCTCTGTACGTGTATTGGGTTGCTAACTACAAGGTCAGCAGTTCAAACCCATCAGTTGCTCCATAGAAGAAAGAAGAGGCTGTCCCATAGAGATTTACAATCTCAGGGATACTACATATGGTACCTGGTGGCGGGATACATACATCCCACTCATAACAACCCTATATAGGCTTCCTGAGATTGTAAATCGTCATGGGAATAGAAAGCCTCAACTTTCTCCTGTGGAGTGACTGGTGGGTTTGAACTGACAACCCTGTAGTCAACAGCCCAACATGTAACCCATAGTGCCGCCAGGACTCCTGTACATACATACACACACACACACACACACACAACAGTGGGACCTGTGAAAGCTGGAACCTGTGAAGGAGGAGACCTGTCAGAGATGGAAAACACAATTATTTTCTACTAAAACGAGCAGTGCGAACAGTGGTAAGACCATACCCTGTCAAAAAAAAAAAAAGACCATACCCTATCAAAGGCGGAAAACTGAGAGACATGGTGAAACAAGGAAATCCCCTCATGTTCTGGCTCTACAGGCTTCAGTATATGGATAAACATAGGTATACATACGTGCAGATACATGTTTGTATATAAGTCTATATATACATTGGTTCTGTTTCTCTAGGAAAACAGAATCTTTAATATTTCTTTCTCACATTTCATCCCACCTCTTTCTTTTTCTCTTACACACACACACACACACACACACACACACACACACACACGCAGCCTAATCAGCAATAATTTCACTCCTGAATATTGCTAGAAGGACCACTAAGCCAAGCTAATCAATTGTCTCAGTCAGCCACTAGTCCCCAAGAGAGGCTTGGGCTTTTCCTTGCTGTCATTTTAACCCTCAGCAGCCTGGGGTTTATCCCTGCCATCCAAACAAGAGCAGAGACCGTTCCGGGGAGAACTCGGTACCAAAAATGATGTTCATAACTTGACATCTTTCAAAAGCCTTGTCTGTGCTAATGGAAGCAGACACTTTGGAGAACTTCAGAAGGAAGGGCTCCCTCTCATGTGTCCCACCTGGGACCAGAGTGGTTAACGCCAGAGGAGGAAGACGGGGGCCTGCCGGGTTTGAACAGCCAGAGGAGGCAGGCTGAGCTGGGAGAGGGGCGAGGAAAGAGGGACAAGTGAGAGGACAGCCACCAGAGAGATACCAGCTTAGCAATTAAATCTGACATCGGCTTTGACAAAGCTTCTCCTCTGAACAGAATACAATTCCCGGGAAGGTGTATGTGCACAGTGGATAAAAGGCAAGCGCTCTCTTTTTCCACCTGGACAGAGGCAGAAGAAAGAGGGAGGGAAGGAGGTTGAGGCCAGGAACGTGGCCAACAGGTCATGAGTGGCTGTCGTTAAGGCAGCTGCACAATCCTAATGTCAAGTCCCTCCTCCCATGTCTAAGGGTCTGCAGGTCTGTCCTTGAGAGATGTGCTTCCTGTCGGTTTATTCAGCGTGCCTTTGCTGAGCACACAGGACGAGGCAGACATTGTGCCGGGTCCTGGGGGACGGAAGCAAGCGAGTAAAGGGGCCAACGTGTCTAAGCATGGTGCCAGCCCACTGTCATGCGCTGGTCGTCTGTGGTTGCTCTGAGGCTGGAATGGAACCCTGGTAGTGTAGTGAGTGAACGATCAGACACAAGTCACAAGTCTAGTAGTTCAAACCCCCCTCGGGAGAAAGAGGAGGCTGTTTGTTCCTGGAAATACAACTTCAGAAACCCTAAGGAGCAGTGGTATCCTGTCCTACAGGGTCACCATGAGTCTGGGTGGACTCTTTGGCAGGGGGGTCTTTGGGGACTAGGACGCTGGAAGCGTTGACATCTGTATTTCAAACAGGAGCAGGGTTGTCTGTGGTGGGTGGGTTTCAGTGGAGTAGGAAGCAAAGCCTGGTGACGGACTTCTGAAAACCAGCCAAGGGTCACAGCAGACTGTGATCAGAAGGCAGGACGCCACAGCCACAAGCATGGACCCCACCGCCACTGACCGTGAAGGTGGCATGGATCAGGGCACATTTCCCTCTGCCTGACGTTGCCATGAGCTAGAACAGACTTCAAGGCACAAATGGCAACTACCCCCGATGGCTAGGTTGGGGGGCGAGGAAGGGGGGTGACACAGGCCTGGAGTACTTTGTGAGTCCAGGTGGTGGTGCGGCTCCTACTCCAGACCCCGGCTGCACTAGAGAAAGAATGACTGCTCAGCAGGGGTGAGCCAGGCGGAGGGGCCACAGCTTTGCTGGAGTGAGATGCACCCAGGCAGAGGATTAAGGTGGATGTTGGGACACAGGGCCCCTCTCACAGGAACTCCAGAGATGCCCACTGGCTCTTAGGTGCATCTGTCGAGCAACCGTGTGCAGACGGAAGAAGATGGGGCAGTCGGTACTCTGCCATCTTGTGTGCAGAGTCCAAACTGTCCTCGAGAATGTGCACCAGGGATGGGGTGCAGGAGGGTCTCTACGGAGCCAAGAACCAGACGGCTCCTCGGGCTGTCAACTGGGGCCTAGAGAACGGAGGACAAGCCACTTCCGACAGGGAAGGAGAGAGCCAGGCTTCCTGAGCCTAACAAAGCTGTCCGAGGCCCAGCTGGTGTCTTCTGCTCCCACTGTGGTCAGTAGTCCTGACTCACCTCAGAGCAGGGCCGTCCTCTGAGGAGGAAGCTGAATGAACACCTTGCTGCCAGGGACCGCGCTCCACCAACAAGCAGGACAGTAGCCCCTCCGTGGGGAGAAGTGGGGACTGTCATCAATGGTGGGATGGGCTGCACACAGATGTGACCTCTGCATCGCTTGGCACTTCCTCCCCTGGGTGGGGCCCACAGTTGATGCTCAGCTAACCACCCCTGGTTCAAATCCACCTGAGCAGCTGCCAAAGAAAGGCCTGGCAACCTTTCAGGACTGCAGTCAAGACCGTCCCACGGAACCGCTCTGCTCGATCATGCATGAGGCTGTCGTGAACAACAGGTGTGGAATTTGTGGGGGCTACTGAGGCTCCCATGTCATCCAACTCTGTCAGTCTGATGAGGGAGATTCTGTGATTATTGCCATTTAAGGCCCACGTAAATATTGAGGCTGAGAAAGGGTGGGGCCTGGATTTGAACCTGGCTTGTCTGATGCAGAGTCCACGCTCTGTCCACGAGGGGCACATATTAGGACAAGAAGATGGGGCCCATGGGCGGTGAGTGAGGCTGAAAAGGGGGGAGGAGCATCCATTGTCCTTGGGGGCTAGCTCCAGGTTTCAGGTGAGCACAGCCCAGCTGTGGCACACAGTCCCCAGGAGATCACATGGGCTGTGAAAGCCCCAAAGAAGATCGTGGCTGGGCAGGTGAGGAAGGCATCCAGAACTCTGGAGCAGACCTGCTGTCAATGGCACCCTGTCAGGAACCTGCAAATTTGAGTTGAAAGAGAAGGAAGCTCTGAGAGGAGGAAGAACTGAAAGGAGGAAGTACTGGGAGGAGGAAGTACTGAGAGGAGGAAGAACTGAGAGGAAGAAGAACCGAGAGGAGGAAGAACTGGGAGGAAGAAGTACTGGGAGGAGGAAGTACTGGGAGGAGGAAGAACTGGGAGGAGGAAGAACTGGGAGGAGGAAGTACTGGGAGGAGGAAGTACTGGGAGGAGGAAGTACAGAGGAGGAAGTGCTAGGAGGAGGAAGAACTGAGAGGCAGAAACTGGGAGGCAGAAACACTGAGATGAGGGAGTACTGAGAGGAAGAAGTACCAGAAGGAGGAAGAGATGGGAGGAGGAAGGACTGAGAAGGAGAACTCAGAAGAGGAAGTACTGGGAGGAGGGAGTACTGGGAGGCAGAAACACTAAGATGAGGGAGTACTGGGAGGAAGAAGTACCAGAAGGAGGAAGTGCTGAGAGGAGGAAGTACCGGAAGGAGGAAGTACTGGGAGGTAGAAGCACTGAGAGGAGGAAGTACTGGGAGGAGGAAGTACTGGGAGGAGGAAGTACTGGGAGGAGGAAGTACTGAGAGGAGGAAGTACTGGGAGGAGAAAGTACAGGGAGAAGGAAGAACTGAGAGGAGGAAGAACTGAGAGGAGGAAGAACTGAGAGGAGGAAGTACTGGGAGGAGGAAGTACTGGGAGGAGGAAGAACTGAGAGGAGGAAGAACTGAGAGGAGGAAGAACTGAGAGGAGGAAGAACTGGGAGGAGGAAGTACTGGGAGGCAGAAGCACTGAGATGAGGGAGTACTGGGAGGAAGAAGTACCAGAAGGAGGAAGTGCTGGGAGGAGGAAGAACTGAGAAGGGGAACTGAGAGGAGGAAGTACTGGGAGGAGGAAGTACTGGGAGGAGGAAGTACTGGGAGGAGGGAGTACTGGGAGGCAGAAACACTGAGATGAGGGAGTACTGGGAGGAAGAAGTACCAGAAGGAGGAAGTGCTGAGAGGAGGAAGTACCGGGAGGAGGAAGTACCGGGAGGAGGAAGTACCGGGAGGAGGAAATACCGGGAGGAGGAAGTACTGGGAGGAGGAAGTACAGAGGAGGAAGTACTGGGAGGAGGAAGTACTGGGAGGAGGAAGAACTAGAGGAGGAAGAACTGAGAGGAGGA
>NW_022103915.1:29100320-29107265 GCF_000313985.2 Echinops telfairi
CTGAGAGGAGGAAGAACTGAGAGGAGGAAGAACTGAGAGGAGGAAGTACTGGGAGGAGAAAGTACTGGGAGGAGGAAGTACGGAGGAGGAAGTACAGAGGAGGAAGAACTGAGAGGAGGAAGTATTGGGAAGAGGAAGTACTGGGAGGAGAAAGTACTGAGAGGAGGAAGAACTGAGAGGAGGGAGTACTGGAAGGCAGAAACACTGAGATGAGGGAGTACTGAGAGGAAGAAGTACCAGAAGGAGGAAGTGCTGGGAGGAAGAAGGACTGAGAAGGAGAACTCAGAAGAGGAAGTACTGGGAGGAGGGAGTACTGGGAGGCAGAAACACTGAGATGAGGGAGTACTGAGAGGAAGAAGTACCAGAAGGAGGAAGTGCTGGGAGGAGGAAGAACCGAGAAGGGGAACTGAGAGGAGGAAGCACTGGGAGGAGGAAGTACTGGGAGGAGGGAGTACTGGGAGGCAGAAACACTGAGATGAGGGAGTACTGGGAGGAGGAAGTACTGGGAGGAGGAAGTACCGGGAGGAGGAAGTACTGGGAGGCAGAAGCACTGAGAGGAGGAAGTACCGGAAGGAGGAAGTACTGGGAGGCAGAAGCACTGAGAGGAGGAAGTACCAGAAGGAGGAAGTACTGGGGGGAGGGAGCACTAGGAGGAAATACTGGAAAGAAGAAGCCCAGGAGGAAGAAGTGCTGAGAGGAGGCCGAGCTGCAGGAAGGCACTTTGCGGACTTGCCCTGAGAAAGCAGCAGGCTCCGCCAAGTGGGAAGGCCTTTGGTCTGTGCTGACTGCAGGAAGCCGGGCGACAAGACGGAGGACAGCAGATAGAAAGGCTTGCGTGGCTGGTGGCAGGAAACGACACGTGTTCACGGAGCCTGCGAAGCGCCCACGTGGTGATCCTGCCCTGCTCTCTGGCTGGAGCAGGAGAGCCTGGTGTGGTGGCAGCCGTCTGGGGCTGACTTTGGGCTCTCCTTCACCAACCTCGGAGGTCAAAGTGCCTGTCTGGAATGTACACTCTTGACCCTGGCTCTGACATTGCTTGACCTTGACCACCACCTGTCCTCCTGCTTCCTCTGGCTGCAGACCAGGGACTGCCCCCACTGGGCACCGTGAACAAAGTGGGCTCGGAGGAAAGACTTGGTTCAGAGAGCTCGTGGCAGGAGACATGGGCTCACGGATCAAAGGAAGGGGGAGGGTCCTTTGCGGAGTGAGCATGCCGGGGTGGGGGCAGAGTCTGGGCATTTCAGAGTGGGCTCCAGGCGGCAGACCTGGGACTCTGTACTCGCGGGTACACTGAGCTACACTCCTGCTCTGTGGCCTTTGACCCTGTACACATCCGGACCTCTAGCTCCGCGACCCTGCCCCAGTTTCTCCTTCTGCTTTGTGCTCCATTCACCTCTGTCCCCTCTTGTGCCCCACTCCACACTGCCTTCCACCCCCTCCCTCTCCCCTGACCCCCACCCCGAAGTTGTGGAGCTGCCGGGAACTGCCATTTCTTTATTTATTTTCCCTCCCACAGCAGCCCTGAGGGGGGCTTAACTCTTTCCTCCCACAGAACCCGGCTTTTGGAGTTGAATGTTGAAACTCTCACTGGGAGACTCATAAATATTCGGAGTCACTCTCTCCCTCTCTGTTTGATTAGGAAATGAGCCTTTAACTCAATGTAATCCCCAAGCCATTAACAAAAAAGCCCTCTGCAGCTCCACTATTAGAATTTCACTCTTAACCCACGGAGGATTGAATTAGATTAACATAACTACCCACAATCTGAGATCTGAGTTTATTTTCTATGCCAGATAGAAATGTGGTGGGGTTTTTTTTTCTTTTCTCCGCCCAGCCCCCACCCCCGCTCCTTTATCGCAAGAGGCAGAAGGCCCGTGGGGTGGGGTGACGGAGAGAAAGAGCAGGAGAATGAAATGTGAAAACAGATCAGCTGAAGGTGGACAGACCCGCAGTAGCGGGGACGTGATGGAGAGGAAGAGCCAGGTGTGGTTTGGGCTCTCAGCACCCTTCCAGCGGCCTCTTGTTTCGTTTCGTTTTTAATCTCTGGGACGTTTGGAGAAACGGCAGCCCGGTGAACTTGTTTGAGTGAGGGGCACTTCGCAGGCATTTCATGGTCTCTTCCTTCCTGGCGTTTGATGGCCTTGCACCTGAGTCCGCAGTATTCCAAAGCACCTGTTCATTGGACTCTCGGCTCCCTCGTTTGGGAGGAGGGAAGGCCTGGCTCTCCGGGAGCTTGAGGGATAGGCTGGGGGTGGGGGGCACATCCAACACCAAGGCAGGTCCCTAGTGAACTGCTCATGCTTTTGCTCTGGGAAAGAACCACCACATGGGTGGAAGGGGTTAGGTTTTGCAAACATCAGATCATAGACTGCCCCCATGACCAATCGCATTTACGGAATCAGTTTGGGAAGAGAATGGGTTTGATGGGAGGTTGGTCCACACACAATTAACTGTTATTGAAGCAGAACTGAAATCATCTGAGGTTGCCTTATGCAAATCTATTGAAGGCCCTCCCCATACCTCAACTACCTCTCCATAACTAAGCCCAAAGTGTGGGGAGGGACCCACTGGGTGATGGGGGGGGGGCACTTCCAGGACTGGAGGATGAAAGCCAGACAGCCCCCACACCACTCTGCCATATAAGCCCTCATCCACGAGTGGCCAAAAGAAAGGGCCAGCCGTTCCCACCTGACTGTTCCAGCAAATATTCTCCCTAGACCCAGCACGCTAATAAGAACACAGGTGTTGCCCAGGAATGCGCGCCTCTCCCACCACATTTCATCCTGGGTCCTGAGCAGCGGGGCTCCACCATGTGTGCGCATTGGGGGAGAGAAGGGAATTGTTTTCCCCTGCCTGAAAAGGTTAAAAAAACGCCACACTGGCTCTCAAAAGGCACTGAGCTCTGAAAAACCAGAGAAGTTCAGCTTGGCAAACAGCTGACGGCTCTGAATCCTGAATGCAATGTCTCAATCATTCCATCCACTTGAGCTTTAATTAACCGTAACCCACCAAGTCCCACTTCAGCATTATTGTGGGAAAACCTTCCCAGGGTTTGGGCATCAAAACAGAGTCCGCAACAACGCCACAGGTCTCCTGGGCATTTCAGGACATTCCTGTATCGCCCCACCCCCCCCACATACACACCCATCCCACACACACACACACACACACACACACCTTTCTCTCTTCATTCTTCAGACATCACTTTTCGTAGGAGGCTTTTAACTGGTGGCATCTCCCCCACGTTAAGCCAAGTTCCTCGGCCTGAATTTCCCTGAACCTGTGAAGTTCACCTTCACATTTCTTATTCCTTCCTGCCCCCTATGTCCTCTGTCCAAAATAAGAAATGAATAAAGATGTGAACAACCTGGGACAAGACAGATGAGAATATAGTCGAGGGAAGGAAAGCGAAAGTTTCATAACCAGCTCGAATTGCTTCTCTGCACAGAGTCGTCTAATATGCATCGGGGGTCTGTGTGCGCGCGCGCGCGTGTGTGTGTGTGTGTGTGTGTGTGTGTGTGTGCATGTGTGTGTGCGTGCCCACGCGTGCATGAGTTAACTTGCATCAAGTTAGGTCTGCTGGCAAAACCATTTTGTTTTCCATCAAAACAACCGCAAAGTATTTGATTGGCTAATGCTTTTCAATGACTTGGAAATGACTTCTTTATTTGGATAGTGCAGCCACCCCCCATTACAATGTAGTCTTCAGCAGTACAAGCTAGGGTACCCCAAGCCTTTCTGGTCTCATGGAAAGATGAGATCCATCCGAAAAGTTGTACATCACACACGTACAGGAAACAGCACCTCATTTTCCCCTAAACAGGTAAGGCTGCCCTTCTCTCGTAAGTAATAAGATGGCAGTCTCTTCAGGTGTAGAGTTTTTCGTGATTGATCCGCTATCCAGAAAGGAAACGCCCCAGCCTTGCAGAACAGGCAGGCAGGCTGGCAAAGGCAGAGTGGGGGGTGGGAAGCAGTGGCCCCCCGGGCAGAGCTAACTCTGGAAGCAGATGGCGGGCACACGCACAAACCCCACACACTGGACTACCGGAGACAAGCACGGCTTTGCCAAGCATCCTGGGATTGAGTTTCTTCCCCAAGGAGGGCACAGAGCGATACACTCAACAGCCCTGCACACCTGGCTGGGTCCTTCCAGAGCCTCTTACCCGCCCCCTCCCTACCCTCCCCCCCACGCACACCAGAGCTTCCCTTTCAGGAGTAAGAAAATACACCAAATTTGGAGGGCGCAACACAACCTTCAAGGCAACAGCTCTCATCTCAAAACCAACTTTGCTTCGTAAGGAGGGGAAAGTGGCCTTTTTCCTCTGGGGCGGGCAGCCTGCCTGGACCCCTCCATCATCACCTGTCCTTTAGAGCTAGGTCCTCCCCGTGCAGCCTCCGCCCGCCCCCCCAACACCAGTGCGGGCAAGAAATAAAAGTTTTCACCCTGGGAGACACAGCCACCCTGCGGGCTGCCTGCCGGGCCCTTTTGATGGATCACTTCTCCACAGAAAACAAAAACCAGAGGGAGCCGACCGGTTCCCAACGTGTCCGTGTAACCATCCCACTTGGCCGCGACGAGTCCCCCTGACCTTCCCGTGACAGCCCGGGAAAAGCGAAGTCTCGCTGCCGGCCACAGGGACAAGCTTTGGAGTGAGGACAAGCAGGCTGAAAGAACAGGCGTGGGAAGATATTTTTATCAGGGAGAGAGAGAGCGAGAGAGAGAAGGGGTGTGTAGCGGGCAAAGGCGAGCCAGGTGCGGCAGCAGTGGCTGAGGCTGAGGATGGGGAAGTTGGGTGACCCACCTGCTCGGGGCAGCCTGGAACGTTCTGCCCCTCAGGTGTTCCCCGCTGCCGCTCACTCCTTCCTCGGCTCCTCCGGCACCAGCTGACAGTCCCCTGTCTGTGTCTCTCTTTGTGACTAAGGACACAGTACTCCCAACCTATAAATAGATCCCGACTCTGTGATTGATATAACAGGCAGCTGACAAAAAAAAAAAAAAAAAATCCCACAACCCTAACCAGGTCTGAAACCAAACAGCACAAAACAGAACAAACCGCTTCGCGTTCAGTCCACCAAGCCCTGTGCACTGGAACAGAAGGGGGGGAAGGAAACGGAGGAGGAGGAGCTGGGGGGAAGGGCCCCCCAATAAAGGGAAAGTGTGGGAGGACAGGACCGCTCTGGAGGTGATGGGATCACTGGGGGTCACAGGGAATCCATGAATGGCAGCGGGCAGCGGGGGCTGGGGGACAGGAGGCCCCACTCCTTGAAGGACAGGCCCCCAGACGCGGAGCCTGTCGCCCGTCAAAGTCCTGATTCGGAGCGTTCGTCAGCTCAAGTGCTTTCCCCGAAAGTTTCCATTCTTCCTGCCAGAGCGGGAGGCGGGGAGTGGCAGAGCTTGCCGAGCTCTGGGACCAGACAGGACTCTTGGGGGACACAACAAGGGGCCTGGAGGGTGAGCCAGGGGCTGACAGGGGGTCGGGGGTTATCCGTGCCCCGTGAGGTGAGGCTCTCTGGATACAGTCACCCCCCCACACTGAGTATTCAGAAGCTCAGAAGATGACCTTCCGACGGAAGAGCTGCCCACGTTTGAAAAGGCTGTGTTGCTGGGTTTCTGCAGGTTCCGGGGGTGGGAGTGGGGGTGGGGGTGAGGGTGGGAGACATCTTAGGAGATCATGTTGTCCGGGAAAGTTCCGTCTCACGGAAAGGACCCCCGCTTGTATTAATGGGAGTACTAATGGGTCTCTAAGAAACATGCCCTGCCTCGGTCCCTCTGAGGTTGGGGCAGCCTCCCTCAGCCTGGGGGCTGGAAGGTCGGACATTTCCAGAAGACGGAAGAGCCGGGAGAAATACTGCAGCATGGGCTGTCCAAGGACGACGAGCCAGATGAGCCCGCCGGCTGTTCCGTGGGAGAAGATGAGGCTCTCCACTCCCGTCAGGACTGACGGTCTCGAAAACCCACGGGGCAACTCTTCCCTGTTCGGTGGGGTCGCTGTGAGTCCGAATCGACTCGGTGGCAGTGCGTTTGGTTTGGCATTTGCTCATTGGGTTTCCAAATGTGGTCTTGGGGGTTCCCCTGGGTTCTTTGAGGCCCGGACAGGTTTCTAATAACTTTGCCCCGTCTAGGCCCCCCAATATTCTACCAGTAGCCTGCTTCCAGAGAGTACAGGCTGTGTCTGTCTTACTCATCTGGGTGTCCCCAGTGTTGCCCTGACGCATGACACACAGCAAGACCCCCTAAATCTTGACTGACGTTGGCGGACTGACTGATGCCTAAGGTAGCCACCACGTGAATCACGTCTCTCTCCAGAAACACCTGTATTCTCAGAGTGCCCCCAGGAAGGTAGAGAATAGGGAATGAGATGTGAGCAGATATACTTTGGGCCCTCAAATACTCAGAGTCATTGTGCTTCTGGTAGATTCCCGAGCACTATCTTCCCATCAGTCTGGTCACATCTGGGTCGCTCTGAGAGCCTCGTTGCTGGAAGCACAAAGGCCAATGGCCCCGTGGAGGGACAGGGCTCAGGGGAATGTTCCGGGCTGATGCCTGGAGTTAGGCCACAGAAAGCCTTTCTCATCTGAGGAGCCCCCTGCACTGTCTGCTCTCCCCTCGAGTCTCCCCTAGCTGCACCTGTTTGGATTTCTGCTTCTGGATTTCTGGCAGAGCTGGGGTCCCCGCTTCCAGGCAAGAACTCTTCTCTCCTTGGCTGCAGACCCTCCTAGGTCTTCGCAGCCTGCGGCGCGGGTCCTGGTCTGTAGGACACGCTAAGTGAATCGGCTGCACCATGCATGCACGCCACTCCTCCTATGGGGCATCCTCACCAGAGAGCCCCTGTGGGCTCTGGGCTTAAGCTCTTTTCCTCCAGCCTCCGCTGCCCCAACAGAGCCAGGCCTTGGTGTTGGCTTACTTTGAGCTGCCCTGGGGGTGGGGGCAGGGAGTCTGGGGGG
>NW_022103915.1:29107365-29141380 GCF_000313985.2 Echinops telfairi
GGGGTCAGCTGATGACCAGAGGGCATCTTGGATCACCTGGGGCCCCGCTGAAGTGCTGGTCCTTACCATGAGAGACACAGGCCTTTGCTTTCAGAAGGCTCTTCACAGCCTGGCCTCCCCCTCCTCAGAGCTCACCAGCTTCGTGGGCCTGGCCTCCAGGCCCCTGCGGTGGATGTTCACACAGACACACAGGCCTGACCCTGTCTGTGCAGCCCCGTGGCAGCCACAGACCTCAGCAGGGAAAGCCTGGACCCCCGGGGCAGGGCCTCCCAAGACGGGGTCTTGCCTCCGCCACTGGGATTTGGGGAACCTGGTGATGCTTCTGAGCACTTTGAGTTTCTTCACCCATAAAGGGGAAATTGTGAGTGTGTGCCTCCTAAGGACAAAATGACTTGGTGTGACAGAAATGCGGGGGACAGTGCCTGGCACAGTGGGGGCTAGGTGCTACAGGTGTGTCTGCCCACCCACACCCTGATGTCCATTCTGGAGGTGGCCCTGAGCGCCGGGGCCACGTGTTTGGGCTCTTTTCCTAAAGTGAGAGGCAGTTCTGGGAGGGTAAGATTGGCTGTGAGACACCCGCGACCTCACTACCTGGCCAGAGGTCAGAGTGCAGGAAGAAAAGACCGTGGGCACGTTGGGGTTTTAGTGTGTGATTCCAGAGGCAGGTGAGGGAAGAATAAGGAAGCCCTAGACCAGTGGTTCTCAACCTTCCTACTGCCTCGACCCTTTCATACAGTTCCTCATGCTGTGGTGACCCCCCAACTACCAAATTATTTTTGTTGCTACTTCATCACTGTTGTTTTGCTACTGTTAGGAATTGGGTGACCCCTGTGAAAGGGTCGTTCGACCCCCAAAGGGGTCAAGACCCACAGGTTGAGAACCGCTGCCCTAGGGGGTCCTGTATCTCTGCCTCTGAGCTCATAAACTGCCAAAATAACCAGTCGTCGTCGTCATAACACATCAATCCCGCCTCCAGCGCCCCCATCTTCTTTCCTGAGAGACACTCTGCCTACCTCCAAAATTCCAGAACCTGCCAGTGAGCAGCTGAACAAACGGTGGCTTTTAACTAAAAATGCCCCAAGTGTTACTAGAACCCTGTTAGTTACCGTATTGCTCTGTGAGGTGAGGGGCTCTGGTTGGACTCCTTCAAAGCTGAGCCCAACTTGTGCTGGGCTGAACGGCCCCCAAGAGTCACGGCGCCTGCGACTGCGGGCAAGGTCTCCATCGAAGCCGGACTCTCTGCAGCTGCAACCAGCTAAGGTGGCGTCATATGGAAACTACCTGCACAACGACAAGCACATGGGAGAGCAGGATGGGCACTAACTCTACTGAGCGATGTCCTTGCACGGAGCCATGTGGAGATGCAGGCAAGCACACAGGGAGGAAGTCATGTGAGGACAGAGACATCAGGTGAGACACAAGCAAACACGCAGGGAGCCGGTCATAGAAAGGCAGAGGAAAGGGTCCCGTGAACACATAGGGAAGTCATATGCGGCACCATGCATACAAGGGGAAGGTCATATGAAGACACAGGAAGGTCATGTGAAGACACGGGGAGGTCATGTGAGCTCCGGTAAGCACACTGGGAGGTGGTCACCTAGGACGGAGGTAGCGATGAGACGGGAGCGATGCATCTACAAGCCACGGCGCCCCAAGGACGGTCAGCAACCAGCAGCTACGAGGAGGCAGCATGGGCGGGAGTCTCCATCAGCACCTCCGCAGAGCGCCCCCTGCTGCCGTCCAGCTATGAGTCAGACTTGTGGTCTGCCACGCCAGGAGACGATAAATGTCAGCATTTCAACACCACTCAGTTGCGGGCACTTTGTTCCATCAGCCCCACGACACTAATAATACACATTGTCTAGGGGACGTCTCCCGTTTCCATCCCAGACTCTTAACCGGACCTGTCTGCTCTGTTGGGACAAGGAGCGCTGACCATTTTAGAGCACTTCTATTGGGTCCATCCAGCAGGTGCCCTGCGTGTGTCCACCTCAACCCTCAATCTTGTCACCCATGTCCCTGATGAGCCTCCTGGCCTTACGGTTCTATGATTACTGGTTGGCCGCCCACTGTGGGCTGGCTGCTTTTATTTCACACGGAGTCCTTCTCGGACACAGCCTCACCACAGGGGTCCCCGTCCCCACCCCCGCCCCACCCTTGCCCATAGCAAAATAACCAGTGGCTGTGGCGTTGACTCCAAGGGCTGGTGAACTCCATGTGAACCAGAGCAGTGCTGTGCTCCGCCAGTCCCCTGGCCACTTCCCCAGCAGGGCCTCTGGGGGGACTTACACCTCCAGCCTTTCTGTTTGTCGCAGAGGGTGTTGACCAGCTGCGTGTCAGCAGAGGGGGGGAGGGGGTCTTTCCCCGTCACAGGAGAGGCAACTGAGCCACTTTGCCCGAGACCTTGCACCTGCTCTGAAGCAGAGGGCAGCGGGCCAACAGCTCATCCCCCACATACACCCACCCCCCCAAACACACACCACCACCACCGCCAGCCCCTTCCCAGCTTGGCACCCTGGGCTCCATTTGGTGTGCTTCCGCCTGCATGAGTCCAGGCACAAGGTGACTCTACACTGTTTACCAGGGCCACTAAGATACAGTCACCCGGCCTGCTGGCTTATCAATTCCTTCACCTTTCAGAGCTTTCTAACACAGACGGCAACCAGGCGGGGTGGGCAGGGGCCCGAAGCCCACGCAGGGCTCGCACTCGCTTTATCAGAAAAGAAAAATCTATCCATGTGAGGACAGACTGAATACAACTCGCCAGGAGGCTAGCCCATTAATCATCCCCCTTGAGGACACTGGAGACCAGGGAACAGCCATCGGGGGCATCGGGCTGAAAACACGGGGGCGGGGGGAGCAGGCGGGGATGGGTCTGGCAGGGGTGCCGAGGTAATACTGCCCCTCACAGGGTGCCGTTGACATCCCGCACGGGTGGGCGGTGGAGGTGGAATGCACCCTTCAAGGGACACCCTGAAAAGAGGTGCGTCTCTGAAGCACACTCTCAGTTCCCTGGAAACTCGCCGGACCCAGCAGTTTCAGACACACCTGCACCCCACTCCGAGGTCCCCCACCCTTCTTGGAAGAAGGGGAGGTGTTATAAGAGGGACTCTGAGGAATAACAGGAAGCCCAAAGTGTGGCCAGGGGGTCTTGGGTGGGGCAAAGGGCTAATGTGCTTAACTATTACCTGAAAGGTTGGAGGTGTGGGCTGCTCAGGGGAGCGCTGCAAGAAAGACCATGGAAAACCCCAAGGAGCACGTTTCTTCTCTGAGACACATGGGGTTCGCCAGGCGTCAGAATCAACTTGGTGACAAATGGAGTAAACCAGAAACCAGATTCACTGCCATTGAGTCAATGCCAATTCATAGCAGCCCTCTAGGACAGGGTAGTTTCCAAGGCTGTAACTCTTTGTGTCAGTCTGGGTAGACTAGAGAAACAAATCCATAGACACTCATATGTGCATAAGAAAGAGTTTTATGTACAAGAGCAGTTGAATATTGAGAAAAAATCCCAGCCCAGTCCAGATCAAGTCCATAAGTCTGATATTAGCCCATCTGTCCAATACCAATCTATAAAGTCCTCTTCAGACTCACGCAACGCATGCAATGACGCCGAATGCAGGAAGATCACAGGCCAGTGGGTGGAAAGTCTTGTGGCTCCAGTGGTGGTGGAAGCATCTCAGCACTGGCGTGGGTCTCCACGTGGCTCCTCCAGCTCCAGGTCTCTGGCTCCATCAGGCTTGTCGTCACTAATGTCTCGCAGGGAATGAATGAGTGCCCTGCCTCCAGCGAGCTATTTATCTCCTTAGCACCTCCAAATGAGGTCACTCTTTATAGGAGGAGAAAGCCCCGTCTTTCTCCTGTGAAGTGGCTGGTAGTTTTGAACTGCTGACTTTGCAGTTAGAAGCCCAGTGCTTAACCACTAAACCACCAGGTCTCCTAGCAAGTGCAGTGGTATGGTAAAATAGGTCTCAGCCACCAAGTCCATGGCCGCCTAGGCTTAGCCTTCCTCTCCTGATATCTTCCATTCCCCTACAGCAAGAGACCTGATGCTCGGCCAGCCTACACAGTCCCAACCTACCCCGTGCCCCACAGATACGTTGTGTCTGCAGTCCAATCCTAGCACCCTTATACCCAATTCCTGTTCAAGCTTCACCAACCAACTCAACCGCAGCCTTCTCCTTGTCTACCACTTGCCCTCAGGGACCCTGATTCACAATTGAACAATAACAAGCAACTGATGATCATTAACAGTCGTTTCAGAGCTAGTGGGGAGGGGCTGAGTTCAGTTCCAGGCTGAGGGTGGCTAAGGGCCATAGTCTCTCGGGGAGTCATCTCTTTTGAGAGATAGAAAGAGTAGACCTAGCGTACAGAAGCAAATGGAGATGGGGGAAGAAAGATGCTAAACCACGTGAAAGTTGCCCAAGAGCAGAAGCTGAAAAGAGACAAGGACCTTCTTCATATGGGGCAGGGCTGGCAGCAGAAATTCAAACTTCTACCTGACAAGTCTGGCTAGACCAGAGGATGTACCCTGGTACAGACAGGAACTGGAAACGCAGGGAATCCAGGGCGGATGATCCCTTCAGGACCAGTGCTGCGAGTGGCAATACCAGGGTTGGAAAGGGGGAACCGATCACAGGGATCTACATGTGACCTCCTCCCTGGGGGATGGACAACCCAAAAATGGGTGAAGGGAGACCTTGGACAGTGTAAGATATGACAAAATAATAATTTATAAATTATCAAGGGTTCATGAAGAGGGAGGCAGAAAAATGAAGGGCTTAAGTGAAGAGCAAATGTTTTGAGAATGATGAGGGCAACGAATGTACACATGCACTTTATACAATGGATGCATGTATGTATCGTGATGAGAGTTGTATGAGCCCCCAATAAAATGATTTTTTTTAAATTGTGAGAACGCAAATTTCTGTTTGTGAAAGCCACCACTTTGGTATTTCTGTTATAGTACCACTAGATAAATAAAAGAGCGAGCACGAGGTAAGTGATGGTTAAAGAAATAAATGTAGCCAAACAGGGGTGTTTATTGTAAAGTTCAGGTCTTTTACATTCCGTATTTTTAGTCTGTTTACCAGAAGAATATGTTAAACTTTCTAACTCAGATGCTTTTGTATTTATTGCTCCTTACTGTCCCACTAGTTGTGTGAGGTATTTTGAGAGTTTCTGGTAGGGGTGATGGGTAGAGCTTATTGTCCTAGTGTTGTTTTTATAAATGTGCGTCCTCCTGCCCTGTTTTCGTCCCTTGGCTTTACACGCTACTGGTCCGATTACAACCATTCTACTCCAGTTTTCTTTGGGTAGGTTTTCCTGGTATATATTTTTCATCCCTTTATTTTAAGCTTTTGTTTTGCCCTTAAAAGCAACTTGCTGCCGATCTCGTTTCTTGGTTGACCGTTAGATTCCCTGATGTTTGGGGGAATCTCTCCCCATGACTAATTTCACCCACTTACCAGGCCGTGTTTGGTGGATTTTATTAATGCTGCTTTCTCGTGCTCTATTTTCTACTCGCTGTACTTCACGTGTGTTTCTTTTTCTCCATTCCTGATTTCCACGGAATGGAAAATGTCTCTACTGCTGGCTCCAAAGAGTTACATTTACATTATGGTGTTTGTTCTCAAAGCCAAGTGCATGTTTGTGTACCCCTATGATTCCTTCAACTTGACCATTTCTTTCCTTTCTCCTAGCCGACAAATTCTTCACCACAGCTTAAAACCTCTCCCCCAGCCTCGTCCTATTGTTTAGAATGTCATTAGAAGTTATAAGTGATAGGCTTTAAAATAGGTTTTATTCCCCTAGGCCTAACTCTTTAAGGACAATAAACTTTATCAAGGTATAAAGTGTTTTCCATATCTCTTGTATCCCCTGGATTTATTTATCATCAGACTTGAGCACTTGATCCAAAAGTGTTTTCATGTGGGGCTTCATATTGTAAAACCTGAGACACCTTAAAATGCCCGCTGACATTTATGGTCCTACACTTCATAATGTGTCTGGACATAAAATTCTAAACCCAAAATTATTTTCTTTGAACCAACCTTATTGGCTTGTTCCATCTAGCGTTGCTTATACAAAAGCTGGTGCCAATCTGATTCTAGATCCTTTGTAGCTCAGTGGTTCTCAACCTTCCTCATGCTGCGACCCTTTCATACAGTTCCTCATGTGGTGGTGACGCCCAACCATAAAATTATTTTCGTTGCTACTCCGTCACTGTCACTTTGCTACTGGTATGAATCGGGCGGCCCCTGGGAAAGGGTTGTTTGACCCCCAAAGGGGTCGCGACCCCCAGGTTGAGAACCGCTGCTGTAGCTTGATGTGCAGCTTTTTTGTTTTCCTTCAACCTCTCCTCCAAATGTTTTAGGAATTTCCTCTGTTCCCTGTGTTCTCTGAGATTTCCTCATACTGTATCTGTTTTTCTTTGTTCTCATCCTTATCTCTTCTGCATGGAAATCTGAGCCTTTTCGATGTGAGATTAGTCACTTTTCCTTATTTAAAAAAATTTTAAACAGTTTTATTGGCATCTAGTTCTCCTATCACACAATTCAATCATTCAATCACATCAAGAAGAGTTTTACAATCATCACCATCATCAACTTTAGAACATTTTCTGCTTTCTTGCACTCATTGTGATTAGCTCCCCATTTCTCCCCCAACTCCCCTGCCAGACCACGGAAGTATTGATCCAGTTACTGACTCTACACATTTACCTACCCTGTATTTCAGATCCACAAAAACATACCAGAAAGCTAACAATTACAAAGGAAAACAGAGAAATATTAAAACTAGAACATTTTAAAATATCAAAAACTGGAACAAATTTAAAATGGGTCAAAGGCGAGACCAAATGATAAGGTGTGAAATGCTAACTGCACCTACACTCCTCTGCTTCCCAATGCACGCTGCACGCCGGCAAGGCCGTCACAGCCGGCTCCATGGTCAGCGGGATTCCGTTCGCAGGAGGCTTCATCCACACGTACCGCCCTTCACTTTTCTTTCGTTGCCTTTCATTCTGGACAACTCATCTCCGTTATTTCCTCGCTTCGTCAGATACTCCTATTTGAATGTTAGTACATTTATGCTCTCCTTCAAATGTGTGAACTCTGCTGTTTTCTACAGTGACCTAACATGTGACCCCTGGAGGAGTCTGGGTGAAGGGGACGTGGTCTCTCCCAGGGTTATCTCCGCCTCCACTGACACCGTGGTCCTTACAGCAAGACAAGACGTGAGAGAAGAGAGGAGCTGATACCAAGGGCTTGAGTAGAAAGAAATGTTTTGGAAATGATGATGGCAACCTAGGTACAAATATGCTTAATCCACCGATGTGTGGAATGTTCTAAGAGCGCTCAAAGCCCCCAATAAAATGATTTTTTTTTAAGTGAAGGAAGTAGTCGGAGGACTTCCACTTGCAGCCACGATAAAAAAACAAAGCAACACCTTTTCTCTGGGCCACCTACTGCAGCTCACGTTGCCTTGAGTTGGGGGCTTCCTCCCCACAAGCATTTGTCTCATGCGAGAGAGGAGTCCTGGGGCACAGGGAGGGGGTAAGCAGTGGGCTGCGAACCGCTAGGTCTGCAGCTCGAATCCTCCAGCTGCTCCTGGGGGAAAAGAGGAGGAGACAGTCTACTTCTATAAAGACTGAACGCCTGGGAACGCCATGTTCTAGTCTGTCTTACAGGGTCTAGAGGAGCTGGAACCAACTGGATGGCACGGGGTGATGCACCAACACAGCATTTATGGAAACCACAGGTGTCCTTCATTGAGGACCTTCGCTGCGCTGCTGCTGTGGTGAGATGCACCCACCCCGAAGATGCACCACAGAACGAGACACTGCCCAGCCCTTCCCGTCCGTCCGAGCAGCACTCAGGTTGTCTTTTTTCTGAGACTGACTTGAAAAAAGATCTCTGGATCACAGTAGAACGTTGTTCAGGTGCGGCTCAGTTGGTTCCGGCTACCTCGAGTGCGACAAAAAGCACCGCCCGGTCCCGTGCCGTCCTCACAAGGCTTCTTGGGTGTGAGTCCATCGTTAGAACCACTTGGTGGTCTTCCTCTTTCCCACGCCCTTCTATTTCACCAAGCTTGGTGGCCTTTCCGGGGACCGCTCTCTCCTGACAGCAAGTCCAAAATATGTGAGACGAAGCTCTCGCTGTCCTCACGTCTCAAGAGCATTGTGGCTGCACTGCTTCCAAGAGCGATCTGTTCATTCTTTTGGCCGTTCGTGGTACGCTCAATGGTCTTTGCGAGCACCATCATTCACACGCATGGATTCTTCTTTGGTTTTTCTTATTCCACATCCAGCTTTCACATGCAGTTATAGGTCACTGAAAATGCTATGTGCTAGGTTAGAAATAAAGCACTCCCTCTATGTTGCCTTGTTTAATCCTTACCGCCACCCGCACAGGCAGGGAAGGTTTTTCCCTGTTTGGTAGTTCAGGCCTTGCTGGCCATTTTCTTACAAAACTGGGTAAGTGGTGTCTGACCCCAAACCTGCTTGGTGAGATGGAGAAACCCTGATTGGCGTCACATACACTTGGACTCGATGGTCTCTCATGGCTATTCTTGGATAGCCTTTGGTCAAAAGCAACTGACACGGACCATGACCAAGCCGAGTCAAGTGGACTTGCTGGAATGGACAGACTGAAGGAACAACTAGAAAAAGCCAGCATGGCGTTGGAGACAAAGCCTGGTGGGTGGGCTCTAAGCCACCTCCCGAGTCAGCTTCACTCTGCTCCAAGGTCCAAACTCAAACCCAACCCAACTCACTGCCACGGGGTCAATTCTGATGCATATACACCCCATCTGGGGTTTCTGAGGCTGTCCATCTTTACAGGAACAGAAATTCCAGTTTTCTCCCACAGAACAGCTCAGGGGCTGAAGCCACCAAACTTGTGGTTAGCAGTCCAGAGCTACCTGACCGCACCAGCCAGGCTCCTTGCTGAAGCTCCCTGGAAAGGGTCTGGCTGGCTCAGCCTGAGCTACAGGACTGTCCAGGCTGGTGGGAATGTGGAGGGAATTCAGCTGACCGCACCAGCAGGACCACGCACAACGGGAAGAAGTCATCTGAGTTAGTTAATTGTGCCAGCCTGGCCGATAATCACATGTGGTGCTGGTTGAAAGGCGGAGGGATAAATGGGTGGTGAAGCCTCGCCTTTCTAGTTCTCGGGTCTCTTATTTTGTGATGGTTGCATCGGGTGCAGCTGCCTTAGCAGTTCCCTGCTTCAGCTTGCAAAATGGATTTCCTACAAGACATCCCCAAGGAGAAGCCGCATGGATCTATCCCGATGCTGCCCTGGGTGCTGGAGCAGCCGTGTGGAGACCCCTGCTAGTGCTGAGATGCTTATTCGTTCACTGACTCAGCTTTCCTCCTGCAGTCGGCATTATTGCCTCTGTTTTGTGAGGTGGAGGACTTTGTGGACTGGTGTTGGGTATGGGTTAATGTTGGACTTGTGGACTTGGGCAGCATTGGGTTGGGATGTTTTTGTGAGGCACATTTTCTTTGCATAAAACTCTCTCTTATACATGAGTTGCTGTGGATTTATTTCCCCAAAGTACCAAGACTAATACATCATCCCTAAGAGGAAGTTGGAGAGCAGCGACCACAGGGAGCAATGGCGTCTTAGAAACCCACAGGGCAACTCTGCCCTGTCCTATGGAGTCGCTATGAGTCAGACTGACTCAAGGCCAGCGAGTTGGGTTTGGGGGTTTTTGACCAAAAGGAGAAAGGTAAAGGGTGGGGGGTGGGGGGTGGTAAATAAAGAAGGAAAGGAGAGAGAGAGATGGTGAGGAGTCAGATATTCAGAGTCAAACGTCGGAGACGCTCAGGAATACATTGTTGTCATCAGTTGCCATGGCGTCAGTCCCAAAGGAATGAAGCGCGGGAGGGCCCCTCGCCCCCATTGCTGTGGACAGGCCCGTTGTAATGTGGAGTGTTTTCACCGGCCAGGCCTTTCCATGTGGATCGCTGGGCTTTCCTTCCTCATCCACTGTGGTCTGGAAGCTCCACGGGGACCAGATCAGCACCCTAGCAACACACACACTCTCGCTGACAGATGCCCGGGGAATGCACGTGAGGAGCATGACAGGGAATCGAACACCATCCCTCACACAGAAGGTGGGAATTCCACCCCCGAACCACCGTTTCCCCCATTTTAAGAATGTAGATTAATCATAATCACACACACACACACACACACACACACAGCCTCTGCCTTTATGGGTTGTTGTTGTTAGCTTCTGACTCGTAGTGACCCTATGTATCAGAGTGAAGCAATGCCCAGTCCTCACAATTGTTCCTAGGTTTGAGCTCACTGTTGCCGGTTATGGAATATAGACGGTGTAAATGAATCAGGAACTGGAAAGGTAGTGACGCGGGAGGCTCAAGTCTTAAGAAAAAGTACTTGAGTTGCTCTTTCACGCCCATCATTAAACATCTCTCCAAACCACCCTTGTTCCAACTCTACACCACAGGGCAGCCAGGAGACTG
Organism: Echinops telfairi; assembly: GCF_000313985.2. Classification (NCBI taxonomy): domain Eukaryota; kingdom Metazoa; phylum Chordata; class Mammalia; order Afrosoricida; family Tenrecidae; genus Echinops; species Echinops telfairi. The sequence continues at coordinate 29,117,861 of NW_022103915.1, forward strand.
GACACACGAGATGAGAGAGAACCCGGCCAAACCACCCTTGTTCCAACTCTACACCACAGGGCAGCCAGGAGACTGGACACACGAGATGAGAGAGAACCCGGCATCGGTTCCGTGTCTGCTGAACAGCCAGCAGAGGTCCCAGGGTGGTGCACACCGTTGGGGCTGGACGATTTCCCCAGGCTGGGTTCTCAAGAGCAGGAAAGCCAGTGATACTCACACACATGTGCTGTGGTTGTGAAGGTGCTGTCACGGCGGTCCTGACGCGTAGTGGCCCTGTGCACAACGGAAGGAAACACTGCCGCGTCTTGCAGCATCCTCACAATGGCTCTTATGTCTCGGCTCATGGCTGCTGTCACTGTCCATCATCTTGTCCCAAGTCTCCCCCTTCACCGTCCCTCTACTTTACCAAGCACGCTACGTGCAGATGGACGTTTATGTCAGGAAAAGGGGGCGGGGCGGGGGCGGGGTTTGGATGGCAGCTAAGGAGAGTGTCAAATTATTATACTTACATCAGAGAGGGATGGGATGACTGAAATTGTGCAATGCCATTCCCTGATGTTCACCTTTGAAAAACCCTAACGGACCCACATCACATTGCGTATATGTTTCTTGCTTCTTTTCTTCTCCTTTTGCTTATCTTTGGACCAGGAAAGTAAAAAACCCTGCATATTTTCAGCACACTTAAAAAAAACTATTTCCCACGTGTTACATCACAGAGAAGACGAGGCAGGCCCTCAAAGAGACAGAGTGGCCCCGTGGCTACGGCCGGGCTCCCATAGGAACCGTGGTGAGGACGGTGCCGGGGCCTGGCCGGCGGCACTTGCTCGGGCACCTGGCACAGGGATGAGGAAGTCAAGCCAACAGCTTCCATGAAGAGCGCTCTTTCTCTAAAGGAGTTGGGCTCCAGGAGTGAGTTTCTTGCAAGTCCCTTTGCGCACTGAGCACGATTCCAGGGCGGAGAAGTCTGTTGTTCCTGTGTTGCTGTCTGGGACACTCTGGCGTGGGGCAGGGCCAGGAGTGCAGAGGGGAGCTGCTGTGGAGGGTGATGGAGGCTGGGACTTTTCAGAAGCGGGCCCCCCTGGGATTCTCGGCGGAGGTGCCTCTGGGCAGGCCCAAACTGCCACCCTTAGACTCTAGTCGAGTGTCTCACCATCGGTATCACCCGAGGACGGCTCCAACTCCGTCAGCGTCAGTGAGGCCATGCCGACGCATCGTGGCCTTCTGGGACAGGGTAGAGCTGCCCCTGTGACTTCTCAGACTGTTCGCAGGAGTAGAGAGCACCGTCCTTCTCCAGCAGAGTGACTGGTCATTTTGAACTGCGGGCCTTGAGGGTGGCTTCCTCACTGGTCACCATGACGCCACCAGGGCTCCGCCAGGGACTGCTGGAGGTGCATTATGGTTCCTGTCTCACAGATGCAGAAGCGGACGCACAGGGAAGCCTGGTAACATCCCCTGAGAGAGAGCCAGCACAGGCATATGAGCCAAGGCGGCTTGGCTCCAGACCCACCCCTTCCCCACACCCCACTTCCCCAAAAGAAGGAGAAGCCTAACCAACCTCATCAAGTTGGACCCCACTCATAGCAACCCTATAAGTCAGGGTAGAAATGCCCCTGGCATTAACTATAGTTCTTCATGGGAGTAGAAACCTCATCTTTCTCCCTCGGAGCCACTGGTGGTTTTGAACTGCTGGCCTTTCCGTTGGCAGCCCAACGTGTCTACACTGCTCTAGGGGAGATCAATGATTTGATAGACATGATGCCATGCCCACCCCCCATCTCCCCCCAGGAGGAGCCCTCTGTCCAGGTTTGTCTTTCGGTAAGGACTCGGGGGCTGTCTTGCTGGCTAACTCAAGATGTAAACGTTCTCGATGGGCCGCCCTGCTAACACTGCCACCCCACCCCCATTCCCCACCATGCACAGTCAGAGGCCTGCTTCGGGAGTAGCCTGGGAGTCCATAAGCTGTACTCACAGAGTGCATGGTATTTGCCTCCAGTCGGTCCAGAGGTAATTCAGTGACCAGGCAGCCAGCCTGCACATCTCAGAAAAGGCCTCAAACCGAAGGAAAGCCTTCCTCATTCAGACCAGTGGGGCGGGGCAGGGAGCAGGGGGTGGGGGGCATGAAGGGAGGGAGATGGAAAAGCCAGAAGGAGCTGTGGCTCCTTTGTTTCCCCACTCTTAGTACTTAATGTAAATCAAACTAAGCACTAATGGGAGCCACAGTGGAGATCTTATTGAGTTTGTGTGAGTGAATAAATAAACCTAATTTTAATTAGCATATTCCTTGTATACAAATATCTTCTATTAATACTCTTTTAAGAGCTTGTTATTTGAAGGTTAAACATTCCTTTAGTCATCCAAATTTCATTGTCTCACGGCCATTGAGTGGAGTTGATTCCGACCAGGGGCGACCGGAGTGAAAAGTAGAACTTCCCCAGTGGCTTTCTGAGACTTTAACCTTTGTGGGAGCAGACAGCCTCATTTTGACCCCAAGGAGTGGCTGGTGGGTTCAGATCACTGACCTTGCGGCCAGCAGCTCCATGTGCGACCTATGCTGCCACTAGAGCTCCTGAAAAGAACTCAAAGCGAGTCATTCTTGAGCACCTCCTGGTTGTTTGCTCCGCGGTAGGATGAAACCATGAAATGCTGAACAAGATTCCTTGAAGGAATCTGTGGGTCAAGAGATCTATGCACTTCAATACAATATCTTAAAATGTCTTAGAAATCTATAAGCAAGGGCCTGACTGCAGCCAATGGAACAACTGACCGTCTAAGAAGAAGTAGAGGAGAGTCTCCGTGGGTTCTGAAGGGTGCCTAAGAGTCTCCCAGGGGTAGAACAAGAGAAAGGCAAGGTGGGCGGCCTAAAGAGTCACCCAGGGGCCAAGGGATGAGGTTCACCATGCGCGATTGTCCTGAGATAAGGTTCATCCCTTGCAAACGATCCGTTATTAGAATGGACGTTTCCAATCAGATACGCAAGACAGAAACATTGAAAACTGCCTTGCTGCTGTGAACCACTGTGGAATCACTCCTGACTCAAGTGTCACAGAGTAAAACTGCCCCACAGGGTCTGCAAGGAGTCCTGGTGGCTTTAGTGGATGATGTGTTGGAACACCAACTGCAAGACCAGCGGTTCAAAACCACAGGCAGCTCCATGAGAAAAAGATGAGGCTTTCTAGTCCTGTAAAGATTTATACGCTCAGAAGCCTACAGGGGCAGTTTTACTCTGTCCTATAGGGCTGATAAGAGTTAGAGTCAAAAAAAAAAAAAAGAGTTAGAGTCGCCCTGATGGCAGGTAGGGATTGAGAATCCCTATGGAATAAATTACCAGTCCTTTCTCCCGCTGTTCTCAGCAGGTTCGAACCACCAACCTTTAGTTTGCACAAGGTCACTCACCACCGTGCCTCCCTCTACTGGCCACCAAAACAAACTCATGGAATTAGCCACCGATTTTTTTTTTAACAGAATGAGCCTGCATCTGAAGCTATTGGCAGTGGTCATCGGCTGTTTTGTGCTGCCACCCGCCCCAGAGCAGGCCTCGCTCACCCCCTCTCTTGTCAAGGGCCTCTGCTTAGCTTCCTTCTAGACCCCCACAGTTGGAGGTCACCTTGTTGACTTCCTTGCCCTCTGTAAAATCATCTTAGAAAGAGAGATACTGAAATGTCTTCGTCATCACCAGCCCCTGCTTGTCTGACAAATACTAAACTCCCTAATTAAACTCACTGCCATCCCGTTGATGCTGAAGGCATAGCCACTCTGTAGGAGAGGGCCTGTAGGAGTTTCGGTGATTCTTAACTGGAGTACAAAGTCTCACCTTTCTCTCTCAGAGTGGCTGGTGGTATCAAACTGCTGACCTTGCGGCTTGAAGTCTGACTTGTAACCACTCAGCCACGGGGGCTCCTCTGACATATACTAGGTGCTCAATAAATAAATGTGAAAGGAAGTGGGGACTGGAGGAAGAGAGCACCTGCCGGTCAGTGTGAGCCCTTTGAGGAGACAGAATCGGAGTTCTCCAGCAAACAGACCTTAGCAGAAAAAAGGAATCGCAATTCAGGTTTGCATTCTGCAAATACTTGAGAGCACCTTCCATGCACGAGCCCCCGTGGGAGAGACAGGCAGGTGTTGAGGATCTTACCATCTTGGGATACCTGTTGCTCCTGGGAGCTTGGCCCCAAAGCTGGGCCTGGGATGGAGGGGATGGGGCGGGGGCTTCAGGTTCTGGCCCAATTTGAGAAACCCAGCTAGTGGACTCAGGTGCACCTCCTCCAAGCCATGGTGCTTTCAATTGCTTCCTAACGCAGACGCAGAAGAAGTAGTGAAGAAGATCGCCCGGCACCATGGCCTGCCAGAAGGAGAAACAAGTCTGTCTTGGAAGAAGTCGAGCCAGAACCTCTTTAGAAGTGAGGGTGCCAAGACCTGTGGGCATGTTGTCGGGAGAGGCCAGTCCTTGCAGAGGGACATCAGGCTTGATAAAGGGTCAACAACGAAAAATAAAGAGGAAGACTGTGTTATTTCTGGTAGACTAGAGAAACAAATCTAGGGAGACTAGTGTGCATAAGACAGAGCTCTATCTACAAGAGCAATTGAATTAAACAACAACAAAAAAAGAGCAATTGAATATTGAGAAAACATCCCAGCCCAGTCCAGATCAAGTCCAAAGTCCAATATTATCCCATATGTCCAATACCAGTGCATAAATTCCTGTTCAGACTCACGCAACACATGCAATGATGCCCAACGCAGGAAGATCAGAGGCCATTGGGTGGAAAGTCTTGTGGATCCAGTGGTGGTAGAAGCATCTCCGCACTGGCGTGGGTCTCCACGTGGCCCCTTCAGCTCTAGGGCTCTGGCTTCATCAGCGTAGCTCCATCAGGCTCGTTGTCATCAGTAATGTCTCACAGGGAGTGAGCATGTGTCTCGCCTCCAGCAAGCTATGTATTTCTTTAGCACCTCCAAATGAGGTCATCAAGCTGTGACCTGATTGGCCGGCTAAACTCCACCCCTTCACTCTGAACCATCTCAAATGGACAACAGATTATGGAACTACTACAAAGCCCCTCTAAGAGATGGATTGGCACAGTGGCTGCAACGGTGGGCTCAAACAGAACTACACCTGTGAGGGTGGTGCAAGACTGGCAATGCTTCATCCTGTCGTTCACAGGGTTGCTGTGCCGACTTGAGAGCCCGTAACAACACCAGCAGCTCACGTGGGAGACTTGGGTGGGGACCAGGTGGCAAAGAGGCTGTCGGTCACCAGGTAGTAGGCAAATGGCTGTACTCTTAGCAGGTGTGGCGTTGGGTCAGAACGCCATGTTGTAGCCAAGGAAACAGAGCAAGGTGAGAACAGGATAGGCAAATCAAAGAAACCGACATCCAGGAAAGGTGACAAGTTACACGGTAAATCACAGCATGGGTGGGCAGAGCCTTCCCCCATAGCAGATCCCGGAAAACCTGCCTTTGTGGGAAGCAGGCAGTCGGAGGTCTCCCTGGCAGACCCGAATGTTTCCTTTTTCTCTTCCTGGGCCGTGAAGCTCCGGAGCTGGGTGGTGTGAAGACTTGGTGTAAAGACTTGGTAAAGAGGACCCAAACACAGCCTGTTACACAGACTCCCCTGCCGCTCCCCTCCCACTGACGCCATTCCCAGAACAGAAGCTCACGGAGCACCTCCTATGACACAGGAGGCTCTGAGTGATGCAAATGCTTAACGGGCTTGGCTGCACAAAAGGTCGGAGGTTCAAGCCCATCCAGAGACACCCTGGAGGAAAGGGCTCCCAGTTCACTGCTGAAAAATCTGCCTCTGAAAACCCAGTGGGGTGCAGTCTGATTCTGACATACAGGGGGTCTCCGTGAATCAGAGCGGACCCCACGCCAACTGGTTGTGGTCTGTGCGGCGGGCCTTGGACCAAGGACCAGGGACACAGAGATGAACACGCCACGCCACTGCTCCTGCACTCGAGGAGGCAAACCTGTCAGAAGTCAAGAGCAAACACACCAGAACACAGGAAAGCAGGGAGGACCAAGCCCCTGCGATGCTCAGAGGACAGCTGGAGGAGAGTGTCTCTGAGCGGTGGACTGAGCTCTGAAGGTAGCCAGGATGGCTCAGCAGGAGTCACCTTCCCGTTGAAAACGAACCCATCAAAATCCCAGGAGGGCATCGTGGGAGGCCTGGAAACAAGGAGAGGGTGGGAAGGAGGGTCAGGGGGTGGTGTCTGTATCAAAAATGTTCCGCCTTGCTGAGACTGTGCTTAGTGGGCTCCATTTGGTCAGAGAGGCCACTCCACCTGCTAGAGCCTGCAATTTACCTGAAAATACCTCAGCATGAGAGCGTGATCGGATTTGATTATGCCAGGACTCAGGGCCTTCTCGAACCAAGGATGGGCAAGGGAAGAGTCGGGGAATGCCCCGAGCTTCCGTCACTGGTCTCTGGACCACTCCATAGCAGCATGGACGCCAAGAAAGGATTCCTGTGGACTCTCTCGTTCATGTTAGAAGGGAGCTCTCTCAAGGGGTTGGTGAGATACAGGGGGCTTCAAAAACAAAAGGTTTGAGAGATACAAGGGGATCATGTAAAAAATGGAATGGGATAATGAAGGGCGGAGAGTGAGGGGGTAAAAAAAGGAGAAAATTATAATGGAATTTCCCCATGAAGTTTTTAAAGTCCTTTTGTATATGTAAGGAGCCCCAGCTGTACAGTGGCTAAGTGGCACAGTGCTCACCTGTGAACCGAAAGGTTGGCAGTTCAAACTCACCAGGTCCTGCGAGGGGGTAAGATGTGGTAGCCTGCTTCTGTACAGATTCATAACCTAAGAAGCCTATAGAACATGTCTACTCTTCTGATATGGTCACTGTGAGCCGGAATTGACTTGATGGTACAGGCTTGGGTGTTCTTATTTGTTTTGGGTAACACAGTCGGGTTGCCAAGACTCCAGCTCCCAGCTCCTCAGCCCACCTGAATTTACCTGCATCAGAGGTGGATCTATGTAACGGCCTGGCCCACCTCTAATACCTTTGTCTTTCTTTGATCCTGCCTGACTTTTCTCCACCACTACTGCAGTTCTCTCAGCAAGTTCCCTCAGGAGACAGCTGGACACCTAAGCTGGACAGCAGGGAACACTCTATAGCAATCCTCACGCAGTACAGGCTGGGAGTAGCTGGATAGAGACCCCAGCTTCACGTTCTCTGGTGGGAAGTTTCTAAATGCTTGACCTTGTCTCAGAGGTCCCCAAACTCAGACCTCATTGCCATTGAGTGGATTCTGCCTCCTGGTGACCCTGTAGAACTGCCCCCATGGGTTTCGCAGGCTGTGACGATTGACAGGAGCAGAAATCCCCACCTTCCCCCTGCAGAATTACTGGTGGTTTTGAACTGCTGACCTCAAGGTTAGCAGCCCAGTGTATAACCCATCACTCCACCAGAGCGCCTTCAGGGGTCTGCAGAGGTGTAAAAGTCTACCCGCCACAGTCGTCTCTTTGCTTAGGGCACCCTTCTCTGTCTTTCCCTCCTCCCTGTTTCTCTTCGTCCACTTCCTCACTGACACTTCCTGAAATTATCTTCCAAATAAAAGTGCTCCATCCAAGTTCTTGTCTCAGAGTCTGACTTGGGGAAACCCACACTAAGTAGACTGGTAATGGGTTTTAGAACAATTCTCCCTCCCTGATGCGCACCAAATGGAAGAAACCAGTTTAGGTTTTCCCACCAGAGTGATGCTAAAGTCAAGCCCTTACATATCTCTAGAAGCAGTCAGCTGTGAATTCTAGAAGATTCTGGTTGCCTGTGAGTTCAAAGGTTAACCAGAATCTTGCTTCTGGAATGTTGGTGTTTGCCTTATGTAAACCTTTCAAGCAAGGTCGTCTGTGTGTTGCTATGGTCCAGGAAATATTTCAAATACCAGAAGGATCAGCCATGGTGGATAGATTTCAACAGTGCTTCCTGATTAAGCAAATGAGGAAGAAAAGCCTGGTAATCTACTTCTAAGGATTAGTCACTGAGAACCGCTGGATCACAAGAGAGCGTTATCAGATATAGTGCTAGAGAGGAGCCTCCTAAATTGAAGGTAAATAAAAGTATGTCATGAACAGAACCAAGGACTCAAGCAAAGCAGTAGCCATTCAGAGGACTGGACAGCCTTGGTTCTGTGGTCCACATGATCCCCATGAGTTAGAAGCTACTGGATAGCAACTAACCACAACAGTGTAGTTGAAGCACCTGAAAGATCAGTGAGCTGGGATTCTCTTGAGCCTACAGAACAAATGGTATGAATCACTTTTGTGCTTGCTTTCTGGTAAAAGTTTGGTTCACTCTGCTTTCTGGTAAAAGTTTAGTTCACTCTGTCTCCATGAGGGCATAATTTGATCTGTGACTTATTTTTCTCACGACATGGTGTAGGATTGTGGAGGTTCAACTCCACCCAAATGTACCCTGGAAGGAAGGTCTGGTGATCTGCTTCAGAAAAGTCAGCCATTAAAAAACACCTGGAGCCCAGTCCTACTCTAACTCAGGGAATCACCTGAAAGCTAATCCTCATCCTCTTCAAACTGCTTTGGCTACTCCCATTATCAACCCTCAAAGAGCACGAATCATCATGAACCAAAATGATGATGTTGTTGATTGTTGCTGTTGCGTGCCATCAAGTTGGTTCCAACCCATAGTGGCCCTATATGTACAACAGTGTGAAACACTGCCCGATCCGGAACCATCCTTACCATTATATGCTTGAGCCCATTGTTGCAGCCACTGTGTCAATCCATCTCATTGAGAGTCTTCCTGTTTTACACTGACCCTCTATTTTACCAAGCATGTTGTCCTTCTCCAGGGCCTGATCTCTCCTGATGACCTGTCCATAGTACATGAGGCAAAGTCTCCCTATCCTCACCTCCAAGGAGCATCTGGGATGAGCTTCCTAGACAGATTTACACCAACTAACGTAATCCCTCACAGCATTCATAACCTACTTTACCACCACCACCACCACCACCACCACCCCCCACCCCCCGCAATGGTACCTTTGGCTTTTTCCTTTTATTTTTGTGTATCTGTCATTTGTTACTCTTCTGTTTCTATGTCTTCTCTAATACCAACCTTGATTGACGGTAAGCTTCCATGTCTTAATGATCTCCCCCCTCCCCCGCCCACCCCTTATATTTATAACCCATAGGTGCTCAACAAACTCTGCTCATTGTTAAAGAGTGACAGCATCTACAGCCAAGGTCAAATAATGGAGGAGTCTGTAGTCAAAGGAAGGGAGTGCACATGCCCCCCTGCAAGACTGTGACTGCTATACGGCGGAGATCATGCACGCTGCTGAGAGGCTAATAAAAGCGAGGAGCCATCATACCCCACAGATAGTCACACGCATACAATTGTGCCTGTGATTGCAGAGGCTGTATCAATTCCAGGTTCAAAATCCCTGCCTCTAGCCATGTGCACGCCATAACTAAAAGTGAGATACCGGATGAAATCTTCCCTGTGTGATAAGAAGATAACTCTAGTGGTCCTGTAAGTGGAGGAGGGGAGAGTAGGGGCAGGGAGACCAGTGGATGGCCCTTAGGATACGCCTAGATTAAGAGGAGGTGGGTGATCTAGGCAACATTCGGGAATGGAAAGAAGCCTTGGTGGTGCAAGAATTAAGCACTTGGACACGAACCAGAAAGTCAGCAGTTCAAACCTCTACAAAGGTTCCATGGGAGAAAGAGATCTCAGCCTTGGAAACCCTACTGTCATCAACAAGGTCACCACGAGTGGTAATTAAATGGATGGCACACAACATGCGGAATGAAGAGGAAGGGGAATTGGGGGCAATCCTGACATAGAATATTTAAGACGTGGTCACTGGCTAGATGGTAGTGGTATAAAAGGGGGAAAGGCAAGGTAGCGGTGAGTTTTCTGGGTTGGGATCCTGCTGGATGATGACAACATTAACCAAGGCAGAGACAGATTGGGCCCTGACTATATATGGTAAGCTGAGTCACAGGACCAAGTCATAATCACAGATTTGGGCCTCTACTCAGGCTGGTCTCTTTCTGAAGGTACCCGCCGCCTCCTCCCCTTCCTATTAAACACAACCACCCAACTACTGGATCTTTACCATAGAAGTCAACTCTTCAGCAGCCAAGAAAAGTACGGATGTTAGGACAAGCGGGTCAAAGCCCTTGGGCTCTTCTCAAATGTGTGTGGCCTAGGAGGCCTCTAAGGGGTCTTGGTGAGGCTGTGGTTTAGTCACTGGACTGCTGACCAGCTCACCTTCTGCTTCGCGGGGGGGGGGGGGGGGGGGGGGGGGGCGAGGCCGTCTGTTCCTGTGAAGAGTTAGGGTCTCAAAAAAAAACCAGTTACAGTCTCTAAAACCCTACAGAGCAGCTCTGCTCAGTCCATTAGCCAGATTGACTTGGCGGCAGTGGCCTTGGTTTGGTTAGAGGTTTTGGATCCACGCCATGTCTCTGTTGTTGAACTGCCATTGCTCATAGGTGAGGCTGCCCATATGTGGGCGCTGGATCCCAGCCCCCTTCATCCACTCCAGGACATGACTCCAATCGTTCATTCTGCTCTCTCTTGTTGCATAGATCGCCCCACCTCCACTGGACCATTCCAACCATAAGAGCAAACATGCCATCATTTCCCCAGTTTTGAAATAACTTTTTATGACCTCTCATCCCCATGGAGCTTCAAGCTGTACTGTAAAACGTCTTGAAAGGTTGTCCATACCTGTTGTGATAGGTGAGGTCGTGTGTCAGCGTGGTTGCGCCTTAACTCTCAGAGGCATGGCTGTTGGGATGTAGTTGCCTCCACACCCATGATGAGACCTCACGTGAGGTAATCACCTCATGAGAAGTTCTGCTGTGAGCAGCTGATCCATTAAAAGAGAGTTTCCTCCGTGGCACGGTCTGCTTCCAATGCTAAGACGTTTCAGAGAGTTCTGGGAAATTTCCATTAGAGTTTCATTTCAGAATGAACCACGGACCCATCTATGTCATCTCCACAAGTGCGGTTGCATTTGCCCACTGTGGTAGCCAGTGCGTCCGTCCATCTCATCGGAGGTCTTCCTCTTTGTCACGGACCTCCCACTTTACCAAGCAGGATGACCTTCTTCTTTAAAAAAAAAAATCATTTTATTGGGGGCTCATACAGCTCTTATCACAATCCATCCATCCATGTGTCAAGCACGTTTGCACATATGTTGCCATCATCATTTTCAAAGCATTTTCTTTCTACTTAAGCCCTTGGGATCAGCTCACTTTCCCCCCTCCCTCCACCCTCCCTCCCTCATGAACCCTTGATCATTTATACATTTTCCCCATGTCTTACACCAACCACTGTCTCCCTTCACCCCCTTTTCTGTTGGATGACCTTCTTGATACATGAAAAATTAACCACTCAAACCCAGAATCATATAAAAAGAAAAACACATCATAACTACCTAAGTTTAGTACAGGAAAGCAGGTGGTTTTAGTGTTAAGAGGTTTTAAAAATTAATTATAATTTACTAGATTTACAGAACAAAAGAAAGAAAATGTTTGGTCGTCTTAGTGGACGCAGGGACAACAAATGGATAAAATTCAACTCTGATGTTTTAAAAAATCTCTTAGCAAACTAAGAATAAACAGGACTTTCTTACATTAAAAATGGGTCTCTAAAAACAGTACAACAGCCCCCTTTGGGTTTCCAAGGCTCTACATCTTTATAGGAGCAGAGAGCCTCACCTTTCTCCCATGAAGCGGCTGGTGATTTTGAACTGCTGACCTTGCAGCAAGCAGCTCAATGTGTAATCCACTATGACACCAGGATGCCTTTTAAAACCTTACAGTAGAGGCATATTATTAGTAATAATTCATTTTCCTAATAATTAGCTAAAATTAATAGAATGATTTATTGCTATGCTAGTTATAATAGTCAGTATTAGTTATTAGTATATTTCTAGTAACAATACTACATTAGTGAATTATTCAAAGCCTTTCCTGAAATTGCAACAAAGACATGGCATGGACTCATTCCACTGTACTTCTATTCAACATTGTTGAATAGCAGGAAGACAAGAAAATTGGAAAAGTAGAAATAAGATGATCACTACGGCAGGAAACATGCTCGTGTAGAATTCTTAAAAATACAGATTAGAGTTTCCAATAAGGTCCCTTGGTACAAAATCAGTATACAAAACCAATTGTATCTCATATATTAGAAGCAATTAGAAAATCCACTTTAAAAATTGCATAACTGTGTTAGTCCGGGTTGACTAGAGAAACAAATCCAGAGACGCTCATATGTGTATAAGAAAGAACTTTATAGAAAAGAGCAATTGGATATTAAGAAAACATCCAAGCCCAGTCCAGATCAAGTCCAAAAGTCCGATATTACCCCATAAGTCAATACTAGTCTACAAATTCCTCTTTAGACTCACACAGCCATGCAATGATGTTGAATGCAGGAAGATCACAGACCAGTGGGTGGAAAGTCTTGTGGCTCCAGTGGTGGTGGAGGAATCTCAGCACTGGCGTGGGTCTCCGTGTGGCTCCTCCATTTCCCAGTCTCTGGCTCCATCAGCCTCTCCTGCTGGCTTGTCAACAGGAATGTCAAGCAGAGAGAGTATTCTTCCCACCTTCCGGGAGGAAGATAGGAGTTCCCAGAATCCTCAGAAGGCCATGCCCACACAGAGGCTTCATTGGCTACAACCTGATTGACAGGCTAGGCTCCACCCCTTCACAAGTTGACAGGAGATTATGTAACTGCCACAATAACTTACAACAGCACAAAAATATTAGAATGTGTCCATTTTGATTAAAAAGCAGGCTTGGGATTTTGATTGAGACTGTATTAATATAGAGTACCACTGGGGGAGGCTTGACAGCTGGAATTTGCATTTTTTAAAGTACTATTCTAATGGTAAATAATCTGAGACTCCCTCTTGTCACAACATTCATCATAAATGCACCTATGTGATTTCACTAACTATTCCCAGCAACTCTGCAAGGCAGCCGCTCTTGTTCTCATTTTTCAGACTCAGAGATCAAGTCACTTGTCCAAGGTTCTAATGTGGACACGTGGCAGCAGTAGGATTTGAACCTAGGGCTTCCTGGCACAAAGATCAATCTCTTTTCTTCAAAACCACCATCTGTCGGTGTCCTGCACTGCAGTGGTTTGAACGATGCCATCATACCGGCAGTTAAGGCATTGGTATTTCAAATTCCAGCAGGGTGACCTACGATGGACAGTTGTCCGTGAAACTTCCAGACTCAAACACGTTGGGAAGAAAGGCTTGGTGAAACTTAGCTAATGGATCACAGTGGACGATTGTCTGGTTCACTGCTGGAAGATGAGTCATCTGCATTGTAAAACACCAGACACAGTGGGGCCACAGACATGCACTGGGGTGTGCCAGGACAGGGCCGTGTTTTTTGCTGTTGTCCCTGAGGTTCCCCTGAGTCAGAGTCAACCCAATGGTGACTTGCAACCCAATGGTGACTTGCAACCCAATGGTGGCTTCCATTTCTACTGAGTTGACTGCCAGCTATTAGGACTTCAGTGTCCTCGAAAGTTATGAGATAGGGCAGAGAAGAACATTTATTAAGTACCTACACTGTGTGCCTGATATGGACGGAGCTAGGTGACACGCACAGGAGCTCCTGCATTGCCTGGGGGACACATGCATATCCAAATCTGCATGCATCCCCCCACCCCTACACACCTCCTGCATAGGCATCCACTGAGGCTGAGGTCAAGTTCGAGCCACCATGGACTCTACCAGGTAGGTTGGTGCAAGCTTAGGCAGTGTCCCTAGGCCTACCCACCTCCCCCAGGGCCAGCCCTGGATCTTGGAAGCTTCCAGCACCACCCACTCAGCTCACGTGCCTGGATGTTCCTGGGTGAAGGGGTTGCAGACTTCCCTCTGGGTTAATTATTTGATCCTTTTCTGATTTTCAGTAAATAAGCAAACCTGCACACATCAGCCGAGGCGAATCACAGAGGCCTCGTCTCCGGCGTGGGAAGCCAGCGCTGCTATTTTTAGGTAACCCACTTGCTCCGCTATTTCACCTCTGTGGGTAGACTCCTCCGGCTCACACGGGCCTCGCTCGCTCCGAGCGAGCAGGTTTTCCGGGCCACTCTTTCATTCCCAGCCACTCTGCTGGATCGCCCCAAACCACGACCAGCCATGCTGCCCCCATCCCCAGTGCCTCCAGCCTAGACCTGGCTCTCCAACGTCAGAGCGAGGTCACCACTGTCCCTTAACTCCAACCTATGCCGGCAGCAACATTTTCTGGAGTAAGTCTTCGCTCATTTAGAGCTTGGATACCCGCAGGGTAAAAGTACCATCTTGGCAGCAGCATCTTCTTTCCACCATCCTTAGCACAGAATACTCAGCCAGCCGACTGCAGGGGGGCTGGCGCCATCATTAAACAGCAGAGCTGTCCGAGCATTTGCTCCTTCATTCAACACACTTTTACGGGACTTTCATTACCAAACCCCCGACACAGGGGATCCAAGAAGTGACTAAGGCCCAGTCTGTGGCCACAGGTTGGTACACAGGCTACCTGGGTTCCTAATAGCTGCTGCTACAGCAGGATACGTGGTGTCCCTTGGGAGCAAATGGTACCAAGACCAACGAGAACACAATGAAATGCAGGACCCCCAGGAGGGAGGTTCCCCCCACCATGCTATGAGCAGCTTGAGGTCCAACTTTGTGTACCAGGCAACCGGAGGAAGAAGGGTACACCCGCACGGGAGAAGGGGTAGCTGAGCACCCCTTTGCCCCGCAGCCGAGGCAGCGACTCTGCCTTCCATGAAGACAGCCCATCGGGGAGTCGGTCAACTCCTCAGGAGACAGGACGATGGCTTTGTGGTAGTGCCAGTGGCCTGGGTCATTCAATCCTCCTTGGCAGGGTGTCTATGGGTAGGATGGATGCTCATCCATCGGACATGTTCAAGTTCAGTCGTAGTCAGAGACAAGGAGGCCTGAGATGACTATTGGGGTTTCCACCAGACCTCAAGCTCTCCGGCAAGTGACATATTGAGGACTGCGCCCCGGGAAGTTTGGGACAGAATTAGGAGACTGGGGCAAAAAAGGGACCCCAAAAAGAATAGATATCATCTAAAACAGAGTAAGGAGTCCTGGTGCCTCAAGGCTAAGCCTTTGACTGCTAACTGAAAGGTTGGCGGTTCAAAGCCACCAGCTGCTTCAAAGGAGGAAGATGTGCAGTCTGCTTTCATCAAAGATGGCTTTAAAACAACAACAACAACAACCCCTATGTGGCTGTTCCACTCTATCCTATATAAATGGGAAGAGACTTGATGGCTCCGAGTTAGTTAGTTAGTTATTTAGTTAGTTAGTTAGTTTGGCTAATCCAGAGAGTGAGCAGAGGTGAGCAAGACCCTCGAAGGCTTGATTTCTGGTCAGCACTTCTCAAGATGGTACGCCCGTCTGTCCATGGAGGCTTTCCTGTTGCTATCATTTCCCGGTTTCAGTGGCACTTCCAGTCTGAGATGGAGTAGGAAGAAAGGCTAGGTCATCTACCTCCAGAGGTCAGTGTGTTAGTCTGGGTACTTTAGAGAAACAAATCCACAGCAACTCACGTATAAGAGAGAGTTTTATATAAAGGGTAAGTGCACATCAAGAAAACATCCCAACCCAGCGCTGCCTAAGCCCAGAAGTCTGACATTAACCCATATGCCCGACACCAATCCACAAAGTCCTCCTCCATCTCACAAAATACACACTATGATGCTGACTGCAGGAGGAAAGCCGAGTCAGTGAGTGTATAAGCATCTCAGCACTGGCAGAAGTCTCCACACGGCCGCTCCAGCACCCAGGACTGCATCAGTGTTTAAGTCCATGCTGCTTCTCCTCAGGGATGTCTTGCAGGAAGTGAGCCTTGCCAGCTGAAGCAGGGAACTAGCTAAGGCAGCTACACCTTAGTCTGACCATCACAAAGCAAGAGACCTGAGAACTTGAAAGGCGAGGCTCACCAAGCCATTTATCTCTCCACCCTTCAATTAACCCCACATGTGTTTATTGGCCAGGTGGCACAATAAACTTTAACTATCTCAGTCAGCCAATGAGAACTCTAAGGGCCGCACCATCAGTCCTCATTGGGCATGGGGCTGCCTCCAGTCGGTGGATGGGTTTGACAGCAACGACCAATATCAATCCACCGAGGGGTGGTTAAGGCTAAGTGCGTGGTTGAGTGTGTCCTGGTTCAATAGATGTCTATCCATACGGTAGGACATCCCTGGGTCAGGGAATGTGGGCTGGGGCCAGACTCTCCATGGGTTCAAAACCCGGCTTCACTGCTTCGTTCTTGCTGGGTGACCTTCACATAGCACAAGTGACCAAGCCTCTCGGAGACCCGATTTCCTTATCTATCCGAGAGGGCTAAAGCCCCTTCCTCACAGTTGTGAGAACAATGAGGCAGGCCTATGCCAATCTCCTAACCTCCAGCCTCCTACTTGGGAAGCAAATGGATGAAGTGCTTAGGAGGGCAGGTAGTAGAGTAAAGGTTCGAGAGGGGCCCCTCATCGTTATCCTCACCCGCCGGCCCTGTGCTTCCCAGGACTGCCCACTGCGCGCCCGCTCTGGGAGCATCTGATGCACCCAGCCGCCGTCCACCACCAAGCTCACAACTTCTCTTCTGTCGTCTCCCCTTGAGCTTTGGGTCCAGCTCTCCGTCCTAAACCGAGCTCATGGCTTTCTAAATTGAGCAGAGAGGATGCTGGCCTGTTCCACTCTCTCGTCTCTGTTCCTCTCCCCCCCCCCCACCCCCCTGTTATTTTGGCTCAGGAACGTGTCCCCAGCAGTCAACAGCAGTGGGAAGTAACCTAATTAGTAGCTATTTGATAGACTGCCCACCCTCACGTCCCACTGGCAGGCAATCCAGCAGCCCTTTTTCTGCAGACAGGAAAATATTTCCTTGCTAATTAATCTGAGCGCAGGGATTTCAGCGTGGACCAAGGCGGGGAAATCCATCTCCAGGAGTCTTGCTCAATTGCATCTGTTTCTCCCGCAATCATTTCCTTCCCTCAGACTCCCCCCTGCTCTGACCCAGCCCTCTCCGATCTCATCTTCTACCTTTATTAAAGCTGGTTACCCTGCTGACTTCCCCTGAGCCACCCTCCCCCCAGCCCACCCTGCACCCCCTGGCCCTTCTCGCAAAGAGGCTGCTCTCAGAGGACCTGGCTCTGGCTGCTTTTCCTTCAGCACCAGGAGCTTCCCAAGGATGGGCAAGTTCATGCTCCTCGGCTGGAGGAGGAGGCAATACCAGCAGTTCCTGCTCCCGGGACCCCATCCGAACAGCACGCACCTCGCTGCGGTGCCCCCTGCCCCCGCCATCCACACTCCCAAACATATACAGACATCTCACTGACTGTTTTAAATAAGGCTCAGCTTCTGTCCCTGGGCCCTGCCCCATCCCCTGTAGAATCTTCTTTTTGCATCAGAAGAGGTTCCTAGGAAAGGGACAAGGATACACACGCTTTCATGTGAGCCTCCTCCCTGGCTGGCAGCTCCCTGCTAGGGGTGCCCAGGCACAGGCAGCTGGGTCAGGGGCTTGGGCAATGATGGGAGCCCAGGGAGGAAAAGAGGGTCATCGGGATAAGGTAGTGGGGGTCCCATTTCTGTTGGATGAGCTTGGGGTCGATGGACAGAGAGCTGTGTTTGCCTGGTGTGAACCCAGTACCGGTGAGAGAGAGAATGATCCCTTGAGGGATAGTAGCTGATCTATGGTCCTTTTGGCTCAGCATCCATGCCCCTCTTTTCTGGTCAAGTCACTGTTATGGAGCCGAGTCCAACTTACAGTGGCCCTGCAGGACAGCAGAGAATTGCCCTGATTGTTACCACAATCCACTTTAGAATACACACATACACACACACTCTGACTACATCACTTTTAAAATGAGCTGTGTAGTCACCATCCGTTCTAGTGCTCCCTTCCCCCAAGACTGTAACTCTTTGCGGAGTAGAAAGTCTCATCGTTTCCCCCTGGAGGGTCTGGTGCTTGCCGATTGCTGACGTGCAGTTTGCAGCCCACTCATAACAGTTCTGCCACGGGGCTCCTCAACCCTAATCACTCCAGAGTCATAAAAAGACCAGAACAGACCCAGACGCACACACAGGGGGAGACCCCCATGGAATGCCACAGACACCCGAAATTACAAGAGAGCCTCATAGAAGAAATCCAACAGCCAAGACCCTGATTTGAACTTTGAGCCTCCGGAAAATCGATTTCTGTTCCTGGAGAAGACTCACCCCTTGATGTCAAGTTGATTCCGACTAGTAGAACCATTCCACTGGGCTTCCTTGGTTGTAGCATTTACAGAAGCGGATCACCAAGTCTTTCTTCAGTGCCACCCCGGATTAATTTGAACTGCCAACCGGAGGCATTGTTGAAGGAACTATCAGAGACCATTCTCACCTGTCCTAGACCTATGATACCCCTCACGACACCACATTTCTTGGAAATGCACTTTCCTTGCCCATCAGCTCCCTCTAGAATAAAGCTGTCAACCAAAAGGTTGGGTGGTTTAAACCCAGCAGCGGCTCCAAGGAGAAGAGGCCCTGGAGACCTGCTCCCCCAAAGATCGCAGCCCAGAAAACGCCACGAAGGAGTTCTACTCTGTCCTCTGAGGTTGCTTGAGTCGGAATCCGCCCGACCAGACACAACAGCAAGATCTAAACACCGCACTCCGCTCGGCGTGTCGCGCATATTGCTATCACACGGGAAACTCTATTGCTGATATTTCAAATCCCAGCAGCGGCACCGTGATGGACAGCTTTCAGTGGAGCTTCTAGGCTAAGATAAACTAAGAAGACAGGCCTGACAAGCTACTTCTAAAAATTAGCCAATGAACACCCTAGGCATGAGAAGAGAAGAGAGGAGAGGGTATCATCCAATACAGTGCAGGAAGAGGAGCCCCCAGGGTGGCAAGCACTCAACATTTACAGTGGACCGCAGCAGACCAGTAGTCCCGAAGGTGCAGGACCGGGAAGTGGTTTGTTCCAATACACGTAGTCAGAGACAACGTGACTGTAACTGAGCATCGAGGCTGTAATCTTTATGGAAGCCTGCTGCTGCAACTTTCTCCCACAGAGCAGCTGGTGGGTTCGAACTGCCAACCTTTCTGGTTGGCAGCGAAGCCCTCCTGAACAATGAAGGCAAAGAGAAGGGATTTCTCAGGCGTCTCTGCTCACTCACTCACTGACATGGAGTCGACGCCGACTCATAGCGACCCTCTAGGAGAGGTTAGAACTGCCCCTGTGGGTTTCCAGGACTGTAATCCTACAGGAATAGCAATCCCCCTCTTTCTCCTGTGGAGTTGCCGGTCATTTCGAACTACTTACTGACCTAGTGATTTCAGAATCTGAGACCAGCGGCGTTGGGTCCTATGGCTCAGGCTCTCTCTCTCGGGCCACAATCAAAGTGTTGACCAGGGCTACATCTCCAAGCTCTTGGGCAAAGACTTGCTGCCAAGTGCACTTCGGTGGCTGTTGATGGAATTCAGGTCCTCGCGGGCTGTTTGCTGGAGGTCGTCTTTAGGACCCTGAGGCCTCTCCACAGGGCAGCTCACAACATGGCAGTGAGCTTCCTCAGAGCAAGCAGAGGGCAATAAGAGCAAGGAGGAGCCACCCTCTTTTGTAACCTGGTGGCAGAAGTGACATCCTATCACGTTTGTCACACCTATTCATTAGCAGCAAGTCACTAGGTCCAGCCCACTCTGCAGGGGAGAGGTTTCCACATGGGCATGAATACCAGAAAGAGTGGGGGGGGGGGTCACTGGGGGCTATTTGAAGGCTGCCCGCCACTCTAACACTCTAATCCCATGATTCTGCTAAGCTATTCGGTCTTGCATGGCCTCAGTCTCCCTGGGAAGGTTAACAGGTAACGGGGTCTGTGTGGATTGCAGCTATAAATGCAGCTGAAGAATTCAGCACAGGCCTAGCAGGAGGAGGTGTGCGGTACAGGTGAGCGACTGCAGGAATTAGAGGGAGCGAGGATGGCTTAAGATCCCAGCCAGAGCCTGTTGACCTGGGAACCAACCGGCATCACTGCTGCCCGAGGCAATTCAGTGGCACAGAAGAGGAGGAAGCGGCAGACTGCCAGCCAGTGGGCAACAGGCTGTCAGGATGGGGAAGGGACTCTGGCAAGCCAAGGTGCTCCTGAAGGCCAGGTCCCCCTGTCCTAGAGGCGCCTGGAGTTTGGGATTCTCTCATCGGAGGCAGGCTCTGACTGGGAGAACGCTCCCATAGAGATTTACCCAGAGGGGCAGTTTCACTCTGTCCTGAAGGGTCGCTAAGAGTCAGAATCCACTCAGTGAATTTGGAGGGATTGGTGTGTGTATGGGGGGGTGGGGATGTATGAGAGCGTGTGCAAAGTGCCCACCGTGCCTTTTCTCATATAATGCTCACAACATCCCTATCAGGTAAGTACCTGGTTTACTGAAAATTACGTTCAGAGAGGCTAAGAAACTTACCTGAGCTCACACAGCTCTGCAGGATCTGAAGGAACAGAGTGGTGGTGGTGGGCGGCGGGGCGGCGTCACGCTGGTCTGTCTGACTCAGAGCTCAAGCTAGCATCCACTGGGCTAACAGGCAGGGAGGGAGCAAGCAGAGAGAGATGTAGTCTCACTTTGAAGCCTGCTCTCTGGCCTCCCTTTGATGACAAAGCAGGTTCTCTGGCCTCTCCAGGCCAGCCTGAGCTGGTGTCCAGCTCCCCCACTGCCAAGCCCCAGGCCAAACATGGTCCTAGAGCTGTCCAGCCTCTAGTTGTCTGGCCCACCCCACCTCAGGCCCGCACATGCCAGGCTCGTCACAGCCAACTGGGCACCATGGTTAGAATCCTGGTCTGCAGATTGTGCGCACTTGTCACCATGTGATCCCACAGGCTTCCCAGAGTCACCTTCCTCTCTCCCCTCGAGAGAAGCCTCTTCCTGCAGATTGTATTCATCCATCTTGAGCACACGGGCTGACCTTGCTGACCCCTCATTCTTCCAGCCCCCTCAGCCCCAAACTGCGACTTCTAAACTTGGAGACATGCATGCCTATGTCAAAGAGATACCCACTGCCCCGAGAGGGTGCCCCCTCTGCCCAGCACGGTGGGAGACAAGGCCACCGGCCCCGGGCTGGGACAGGCGGCTGTGGGAGCCCACATGTGGACTCGAGGGGAGAGAGGCTGCTCCTGAGGGGGCCATAAATTCCCTTCTAATTCCAAATAATTCCGATTACACGGATGAGTAGTTTTCAATCAGGAAGATAATCTCAGAGATAGATGGCTGGATAATTGTTCGTAGCGCCGACGTAAATATTGTGTCGTTTCTATTAATCTTCCCGAATCGGCTGTCGGGGTTGTCACTCATTCATCACAACAAATTAAAAATAAAATTTTAAGAGAGAAATTCATGCCTGGGGGTGGGGGAGGGGGGCGCGGGCCGGGTGGAAGGGGCTGGGACTGCTTAGGGAACTGTGGAGAAGAGGGGGAGGGGGAGCCAGCAAGCATTTGGCGAAGCTATTTAGTATATTTATTTATGAAAGCCGACGGTGGCTGGGGCTGTAGGTCTCTATTAACCTCCCCACAGGGTGTGCACTTGAGGGAGCCAGTGCGGGGCGCGTGCTGGGGGACAGAGTGAGGCGTGAGGCAGAGGCCAGGGTGACCACCTCCCACCACCCGCCCAGGGCCACACAGATCTGCGGGCAGTCTGCCGCATCAGACACCTGAGTCTACACTGGCCAGCCTCACCTGAGGGCAATGAGGGGAGGGAGGTCTGGAGCAGAGTTCGCAGGTCACAGCGGCATTAGGCGCCGCCACAACAACACCAAACAAGCTCACTGCCAGTGAGTTGATGATGACTCACATCAGCCCTGGTAGGACAGGGTGGAACGACCCCTGTGAGGTTCTGACACGCGAATGGTTTATGGGAGTAGAGAAATCCCCATCGTTTTCTCGAGAGGCAGTTGGTGGTTTCAAACTTCTGACCTTTCGGATTGCAGTGTAACCACAATGCCACCAGGGCTCCTAGCATTAGGTCCCCGAGGGCTGCCAAAACCAATGCGCCCCCCCGCCCCCCACTCCCACACACACAGCGTGACTTAAGATAGGAACTTCTCCCACAGGTCAGGAAGCCAGAGGTCCCAATTCAGGGTGGCACATGGCTGGTTCTTTCTAGAGCTCTCCTTCCCGCTCCCTCTCCTCGCTTCTGGCGGTGGCTTGGACTTGTCCAACAGTTGCCATGACCTTGGTTCAGACTTGCGGTGGCCCCTGAGGGTCAGAGAAGAGCTGGGCTCCATCGGGTTTGGGGTATTGTTGCAGTTTGTTTATTTGTTTTAGACGTGGCGTCTCCACTGCATTTCTGGTTTGTAAGATCGTGCTAACAGGTGGTCATCACGAGGATGGCCCGAGACTGGGCAGGGTTCCCTTCGGTGGTCTGGGGGTCCGCGATGAGTCAGAAGGGGCTTAAAGGCACCCAAAACTACTGGTGTTGATGGGAGGTGACTATCACTCATCTCACGGGCAGGGACGTGGTTTATTGTTCCTGATTTTCACGTGCCCCTTATGAGGGTCTGTCTCCTGGACTCGGGTAAGTGTCCTAGTGGTGCAGTGGGCTGCTCACTGAAGAGTGGGTGGTTTGACGGCCCCAGTTGCTCTTCAGGAGAAAGAGGAGGCCATCTACTCCAGTCAAGCTTCCCGGCCTCAGAGACCCTGTGCTGCAGTTCTGCTCTGCCCCGGAGAAAGAAGGTGCCCTGGGCCAGTCTCACCTCCATGGCAGGGGGCTGGGCGGGGGTTGAGATGTGATGATGGTGACCGTCTTTCCTGACCACAATGAGGTCATGGACTAGGGTAGGAGGTCATCCCGGCAGAACTTGGACACAACCCAAGAGCACCAGCCATTTAGAAATCTTCTTGCTCACAGTTGGCTATTCGGCTATTAACAAGCAACCCGTCACTGCCACCCAATTGATGCCGACTCACAGCGAGCTGGGAGCCCTGGATTCCTACATTCATCAGAAGCAGTTTGGTTGGCCATCTGACATAGCCTACGTCTTTTTTTGCTTATTTACGGGGTGTTTCTTTTTTAACACTTATTTTGTGGTTTGAGAATATAAGTAGTAAAGCACACCCTGACCTGACAGCTTCATGCACGCGTGCAATTTGGTGACGCAGACGACAGCCGTGTGACCATTCTCACCTCCTGTGAGTGTTCTCCCTCATCAGCGTGAACTCGTCGTCCCCGAAGGGCCTATCTAATCTTTTGGGTTGGTGTCCTCCATTTGAGCTCACAGAGATAACTCTTTTTTTAACTGTTTTATTGGGGGCTCGTACAACTCATCACAATCCATTCATCCATTGTGTCAAGCACATTTGTACATTTGTTGCCATCCTCATTCTCAAAACACTTGCTTTATACTTGAGCCCTTAATATCACCCCCTCATTTTCCCCCTCCTTCCCCACTCCCCCCTCCCTCATGAGTCCTTCATAATTCATAAATTATTATTTTGTCATATCTTGCCCTGTCCGACGTCTCCCTTCACCCACTTTTCTGTTGTCCATCCCCCA